>NC_092735.1:26010193-26324478 GCF_047496885.1 Scyliorhinus torazame | reverse complement strand
GATGTCTGTAGGAAGGCCGTACATCACAAGGATGGAGGTGTTGGCCGACTAATGGCTGGAGTGAGAGGGGGGGAAATCCCGTTTGATCACGTTGGAAACACTAAATTAATCCGCTCCCTAGCTCTTCCCCCATCGCCCCGCAAATGTCTTTGCTTTGCAAATATACATCCAATTCCCTTTCGGAAAGTTATTGAACTTGCCTCCACCACGCAGCTCATGACTGTAAGATACACCTTCGGCCAAAAACGCCGAGGAGATGCTCCCTGTCGGCTCCAGAGGTCTCTGCCGCTACAGATATCAATCTGCAGCAAATCCTGAGTCACTCGACATGAATCATCAAGTGGCGGCTGAGAAACCGGGGATCACGTCCAAAGAAGTGCAGTTCCGGTGGGTTGAGCATGCTAGGTTGCCCCTTGGTGTTCAAAAGGTTAGGTGGGGTCACTGGGCTACGGGGATAGGGTGGGGGCATGGGCCTAGGTCGGGTGCTCTTTGAGAGGGTCGGTGCCGGACTCGATGGGCCGAATGGCCTCCTTCTGCACTGTAGTGATTCGGTGATTCTATAAATGCAACAGCTACAGGTCCTGGCAACATTCCGGCTGTGGTGCTGGAGACCGGTCTTCCAGAACTCGCCAACGCATCCCAAGCCAAGTCATTCCAGTACAAGACTGGAGTCCATCTGACAATGCGGAAAATTGTCCCGGTTACGTTCTGTCCAGACAAATTCAACCCAGCCAGTTACCACCCCCCATCAGTCTCCCTCGCGACGGAGGGGGGGTCTTTGAAAGTGCTGTCAAGCGACACTTACACAACAAGAACCTGCTCGGCGATGCTCAATTGCAACCTCGGCCCGGGTGAGGTGAGACACTTCCCTTGACATCGAGGGCATCTGATCATCATGTGGCGTCAATATGCCAGTACGTGGCGTCAAGGAGCGCTAGTAAACCTGAAGTGGCTGGACTCATATCTAGCACAGAAGAGGAGGGCCGAGGTCAGTCATTCCCGGGAGGCTCCTCAGGATCGTGTCCTCTGCCAGTCACCTTTAGCTGCTTCATCAACAACCTTCCCTCCAACACAAGGGTCTGATATCCAGTTATGATTGGACAATGTTCATCATCATCTGCAACTCCTCAGCTAATGAACCAGGCCTGTGTGTGCCCTCATGCAGTAAAACCGCTACCGATGTTGAAGAAGGTTTAGAAGAATGAGGAATAAGTAGCATTTACACATGGTAGTGCCAGGCATTGACCATCTCCAACAGGAGTGAGTGTAACCACCTCACCTTGCATTACATCGCCAAGACCCCTGCTCCCCACCCCCTCCTCATCATTGACCAAAAAGCACAAACCACATGAATACACTGACTTAAAGAGCTCAGAGACTGGACATTCATCGATGACTGACTCACCTCTTTGCAAAACCAAACCTTCTTCACCACCTATGGGGCACAAGCCAAGGAGTCTGACGGAATACGCTCCACTTTGTTTATAAAAATGCCCAACGCCACCCCGGGCAAGGCAGCCAGCCCCCTTGACTGGCAGCCCCATTCACCACCTTGGCACATTCGCTGCTTCCACCGCCGGTGTCTGAAGTGGGTGCTATCTGCGAGATACACCTGCGGGCGGGTGCCAAGGCTCCTTCGACCACCTCTTCCAAGGCCACAACCCTCCGCCACGTAGAGGAATCAGGGGCATATGAAACACCACCAACTCCAACACTGTGCCAACCTGGGTATACATTATTATTCCTTCACTGTCAATGTTCAGCCTGTGGAATTCATTACCACAAAAAGCAGTGGAGGACAAATCATTTTTTGGTTTCAAGAAGCCGCTAGATATTGCATTTGGGGTGAAGAATATGGGAGGGGATGGGATTAGGATATTGAGCTGAATGATCAGCCACGAATATAATGAATGGCCTCCTCCTATTTTCCCTGTTTCTATGTAAAATCCTGGAGCTCCTTAGCTACACTTCACCGCCACAGCCCGCAGTGCCAATCCACCACCACCTTCTCAAGGACGAGGACTGGGCAACTAATGCCAACATCCCCAAAACTTTTGTCTCAGTAAAGATTACAAGGGGTAGAGTGGGCAGGAAGAGACTTTTCCCATTAGTAGAGGGGTCAAGAACCAGGGGGCATGGATTTAAGGTTAAGAGGTAGAAGTTTAAGAGGGGGATAGAGGGTGACGCAGTGGATTAGCCCTGCTGCCTCACGGCACCGAGGTCCCAGGTTCGATCCCAGCTCTGGGTCACTGTCCGTGTGGAGTTTGCACATTCTCCCCGTGTTTGCGTGGGTTTCGCCCCCACAACCCAAAGATGTGCAGGGTAGGTGGATTGGCCACGCTAAATTGCCCCTTAATTGGAAAAATGAATTGGGTACTCTAAATTTATAGAAAAAAAAGAGGGGGGGTTGAGGAGAAACCTTTCCCCAGAGGGTGGTGGGAGTCTGGTGCCATGCTTGAAAGTCAGAAATACTTAAGAAGCGTTTAGATATTCACTTGCGATGCGGTAACCTCCAGGGCTATGGGGCCAAGTGCTGGAAAATGGGATTTTTGTAGTCAGATCTTTGTTGTCCGGCCTAAAAACGATGGGCCGAATGGCCTCCTGCTGTGCTGTAAACGTCTATAAAGCCATTCCGAGACAAGTCACAGCAACAAAAAATAATTCTCATCTCCCCCCCCTAATCCCTTTGTCACAAATAAATAACACCCAGTCTCCCTGGGTGCATTGATTCCTAAGTTACTGAGTGTATTAAGGATAATTATTGCTGTGTTTATATACACCATTCTGGTTTGGACTCAAAACAGCAACAATTTGAGTTAGGATGATTATGATAGGTCTTTGAAAGTTCTGTCCAATTATTCCCATTGCCCCCGCACTGCCCTGTGAACTGTTTCTTTACAAGTATTTAGAGAACTCCCTTTTGAAGGTTCAATCTGCCTCTCAGGCTACACGTTCCAGTTCAAAACCCAACGGAAACATCTCAGTCTTCAATATAATTTCAAGCTGGTCGAGCATCAGAAGAGCTGGAGAGATATAACAGCAGGGCTACCCCACGAACCCTGTTCATTTCCAGCAGACATGCCCTGCCCCCCCCCCCCCCCCCCTTGTTGCCCATCATAGAGATATTTTCAGTTTTATACACCAACGTTGTGGTCAGTTTCAGGAATGGCCGCTGACCACCAGAAGACTCTCTCTCACTGGGAGGCGGTTCCCTCGGGTTATTTCCATCCCGAGTCCACACAGTGACCGCCGGCAGACTATTTGGCCACGAGGAGCATCGCTGTGACTGTGTCCCATCCGAGACCCTCCTCGGGGCATGTTACAACAGCGATTAAGAATGTAAACCTCACCTGGATCTGCAAGGGCCTTTTCACCACCGCCCCCCCTGAAATTGACCATGTGTACAAGAAACTTACAAGGGCAGAAGGGCTCTTTCTCTGCCCCCCTCCTCACCCACACCCACACAAGGGGAGGGAGTCAACATTGAGGCAGAACCCACTTTCACAAATAAACCAACTTCTCAGTTTGATTACAATCCAGATTCAGACCGGCCGATTCGCTCATCACCAGCAAGGTGGCAATGCTTAATTTGAACAATTTGGATTTTGCTTTCTCCCATCCACCCCCTCCTGCCCCTCACCACCACCCTCTCACCGATCCCCCCCACCTCCTCCTCCTCCCACTCCCGACCCCAATCACCACCCCCTTCTCCCTTGCACCCACCAACGCCCCCTTCTCCCCCTCACCGACCAACACCCCACTTCACACCACCCCTTTCTCCTCTCCCCTCACCCACCCACCCACACCACCTTGTTCTCCCTGTCACCCCCCACCTCTGCCCCATCTCCCCCCCACCACTACCCCATCTCCCCCCCACCACTACCCCATCTCCCCTCACCCCGCCCCCCCCACCACTACCCCACTTCCCCTTACCCCCCCCAGCACTACCCCATCTCTCCTCACCCCCCCCGCCCCCATCACTACCCCATCTCTCCTCACCCCCCCACCCATCTCCCTCTCACCCCCTCACCATCACGCCCCCCCTCCACTACCCCATCACACACACCCCCAGCATATCTCCCTCCCGAAATGTTAACGGTGTAACTCCATTTCGAAGTGCAGCATTTGGACCTCATTTGGGAAAGCGGGCGGGAGGGAAAGTGGGTTGGACTTTGTCAGGCACAGAGATTGCAACGGGGCCTATCGCAATGGAGTAAGAAACGGGGGGGGGGGGGGTGGAAGAGAGAGAGAAGAGATATCCACTCTAAAAAAAACACAAAAGGGGCAGGACGCGAGTATTTTTTTTCCCCTGAGTGTTGCATTTTTCAACGCACAAACCTCGGGGAACAAAAATATTTGCAGTTGTTGTAAAAAAGAGGGGAGGGTGGAGAGGCCAAGGAAGCAAAACTGGGCCCCAAGCTCTATTATCAATAACATCCCGTTCCTACCCCCATCTCATTCCGCGTCTATTTCACTCCAGCCTTTGATCAGTTTCCAGGCGCGACATTGTATCGAGCAACTGTAGCCATTCCCTTGGTTTCCCCCTCCTCCTGTGTATGTATATATATTTGCAATTCCCTTTCTTCCATGATTTTTTTTTGCCTGTTGGATACATTAAAGGCCTTCTATTCGATTCTTTGTGTCTGTGTGTGTGTGTGTTGGGTGTTTTTTTGCTGAAAGAGAGAGAACCCCCTCATTGTATCGCTTAACTTGGCATTCGCTGAAATGTAACCGATATTTGCAACCGACAAATTGAAACAGACTCCCTGGGCTTGGAAAGGGACTGGACAAATCACCTCCACCACCCCCCTCACCCACCCAGGCCCGGCTCTCCCAGACCCCACACACACCGGCTTCTTTCTCCTGGCAGAAGGGGACTGGAAATTGAACGAAGGTTTTATGTATCTACACACACATGTAACATTGTTTTTTTTACCTGGTTTTCACTCCTGAGGGCGATCTGTCGTAAGTCCATCCTTGCCCAGCACCAAGTGGATCGCCAAATCCGGAAGCAGAATAATTCCTATCCATTAAATTTAGTTCGAGTTGGTTATTTTTATTCCCCTCTGCTTCTTTTCCAATTGTTGAAACCCCCTGGTTTTGCTCCTGTTTTTTGAAGGGGGGGGGGGGGGGGGGGGCGGGTTGCAAGCCTTCGAGACGGTCCTGGATTGCACTTTCCTCCACCTCCCCCAAGAACTGGCTGGTCGAATCCTAACGCTACTTTATTTTGGTGGGTCTGCGTCCTTATTTTGCTTTCAGTTTCGAAGCAAAAAGAAAAGAAATGCAACGGCGTGTGTGTGATGTATATTTTTCTGTAAAACAAAACACACACAAAAAAATTCTTGCAGGAGGGGGTAGGGGGGCGAACTCACGGTGCGGCCATCTTTCAGGCTCTCTCTCTCTCTGCCTGTCTGTGATCTCAATACCCAGAATACATTTCAGAGGGAGAGAGCGAGAGGGAGGGAAGAGTATCACATATCTCAGAGCAATGCCACTCGTAAAAGGGGACACACACTCACACATGCAAAAATATTCATCCACTAGCACACACACACCAAAAATCCAACACCCTTAAATGCATGAATTTCCCCCCAATCAACAGTTGAAAAGAAAACAGCAAAAGGAAGTCAGATTAAATAGAACCATGACATTCAAATCGGGGCTGTGGTGGATGGGATTCAATGGCAAGCCAGAGATTTGAAACAAACAAGAAACAACAACTATTATGGTGAGAAGCTGGGCAAACATTGGCATAGTCAGGACCAGTGCAAAGTGGCTTTGACCAGTGCAAAGAGGCTTTGAGGCTGGTACCCTGCAGCACACAAAAGACTGCACCTGATGGCACCTGGTGTGTGTCCTTTTGTGTCACTTTGCCACTCTTGTCCATGCCCCAGGTAGCACTGGCGGGTGAGATTTTGAGACCCACACAATGCCTTCTTGCCCCGTGTCGCTGAAGGAAGGCCAGTGTCAAATGGGTTCAGTGCATTTGGCCCTCTTCCTCATTGGCACGTGTCAACTCAGCAATCTCAAAGGCCACGCAGAGGCCAATGGTTACAAAATGTAAAACTGGCATGGATGGGCACACTTCTGAGGTTATGACACCGCTGTATTTTGAAGGTGGGTGTAGAGGGAGCTTTACTCTGTATCTAACCTAGGCATGGGCAAAGACCATTAATGTGATTGTGATACAAAAGAATCCTGACTCACAACAGATACCACCAGATGAAGTATTTTGAATGCAGCAGGAGATCGCTGACAAAGCCACTTTGCACGAGTCCAGATTCTCCAGCTGTTAGTCCAGATGTTGCAACCCATTCTCCGATTCCTGAGAGTGATTGGGAATGATTAGGGAAGAGCTTTACTTTGTATATAACCCCGTGCTGTACCTGTCTTGGGAGTGTTTGATGGGGACAGATGAGGGGGAGCTTTATTCTGTATCTAACCCTGTGCTGTACCTGTCCTGAGAGTGTTTGATGGGGACACTGTAGTGGGAGCTTTACTCTGTATCTAACCCCGTGCTGTACCTGTCCTGGGAGTGTTTGATGGGGACAGTGTAGAGGGAGCTTTACTCGGTATCTAACCCCGTGCTGTACCTGTCCTGGGATTGTTTGATGGGGACAGTGTAGAGGGAGCTTTACTCGGTATCTAACCCCGTGCTGTACCTGTCCTGGTATTGTTTGATGGGGACAATAGACAGGAAGCTTTACTCTGTATCTAACCCCGTGCTGTTCCTGTCCTGGGAGTGTTTGATGGGGACAGTGTAGAGTGAGTATTACTCTGTATTTAACCCCGTGCTGTTCCAGTCCTGGGAGTGTTTGATGGGGACAGTGTAGAGTGAGTATTACTCTGTATCTAACCCCGTGCTGTTCCTGTCTTGGGAGTGTTTGATGGGGACAATGTAGAGGGAGCTTTACTCTATATCTAACCCCATGCTGTACCTGCCCTGGGATTGTTTAATGGAACAGTGTAGTGGGGCAGCACAGTTGCACAGTGGTTAGCACTGCTGCTCCACAGAGCCAGAGACCCAGGTTCAATTCCAGCCTTGGGTAACTTGGCTGTGTGGTGTTGGCACATTCTCCCAGTGTCTGTGTGGGTTTCCTCCGGGTGCTCTGGTTTCCTCCCACAGTCCAATGATGTGCAGGTTAGGTGAACTGGCCATGATCAATTGCCCCTTAGTGTCCAAAGGTTGGGTGGGGTTACGGGAGGGAAGTGGGCCTGGGTAGGGCTCTTACGGAGGGTCGGTGCAGACTCAATGGGCCAAATGCACTGTAGGGACTCTATGATCTAACTCCGTGTTGTACCTATCCTGGGAGTGTTTGATGGAGACAGTGTAGAGGGAGCTTTACTCTGTATCTAACCCCGTGCTGTACCTGTCCTGGGAGTGTTTGATGGGGACAGTGTAGAGCGAGCTTTACTCTGTATCTAACCCCATGCTGTACCTGTCCTGGGAGTGTTTGATGGGGACAGTGTAGAGGGAGCTTTACTCTGTATCTATCCCCGTGCTGTACCTGTCCTGGGAGTGTTTGATGGAGACAGTGTAGAGGGAGCTTTACTCTGTATCTAACCCTGTGCTGTACCTGTCCTGGGAGTGTTTGATGGGGACAGTGTAGAGCGAGCTTTACTCTGTATCTAACCCCGTGCTGTACCTGTCCTGGGAGTGTTTGATGGGGACAGTATAGAGGGAGCTTTACACTGTATCGTACCCCGTGCTGTACCTGCCCTGGGAGTGTTTGATGGGGACAGTGTAGAGGGGGCTTTACACTGTATCTAACCCTGTGCTGTACCTGTCCTGGGGATGTTTGATGGGGACAATGTAGGGGGAGTTTTACTCTGTATCTAACCCCGTGCTGTACCTGTCCTGGGAGTGTTTGATGAGACAGTGTAGAGAGAGCTTTATTCCATATCTAACCCCGTGCTGTACCTGTCCTGGAAGTGTTTGATGGGATCAGTGGGGACAGCTTTGCTCTGGATCTAACCCCGTGCTGACCTGTCCAGGTGGGGTCTGGCAGCCTTCCATGTCTTAAGATAATATTTTGCGCCATGGTTGTCAACTCACCGAAGAGATGAAGTGAAGTGGCTGTGGGGATAGGAAATATCCAATCATAGAACATAGAACATTACAGCGCAGTACAGGCCCTTCGGCCCTCGATGTTGCGCCGACCTGTGAAACCACTCTAAAGCCCATCTACACTATTCCCTTATCGTCCATATGTCTATCCAATGACCATTTGAATGCCCTTAGTATTGGCGAGTCCACTACTCTTGCAGGCAGGGCATTCCACGCCCTTACTACTCTCTGAATAAAGAACCTACCTCTGACATCTATCCTATATCTATCTCCCCTCAATTTAAAGCTATGTCCCCTCGTGCTAGACATCACCATCCAAGCAAAAAGGCTCTCACTGTCCACCCTATCCAATCCTCTGATCATCTTGTACGCCTCAATTAAGTCACCTCTTAACCGTCTTCTCTCTAATGAAAACAGCCTGAAGTCCCTCAGCCTTTCCTCATAAGATCTTCCCTCCATACCAGGCAACATTCTGGTAAATCTCCTCTGCACCCTTTCCAATGCTTCCACATCCTTCCTATAATGCGGCGACCAGAATTGCACGCAATACTCCAAATGCGGCCGCACCACAGTTTTGTACAGCTGCAATATGACCTCATGGCTCCGAAACTCAATCCCTCTACCAATAAAAGTTAACACACCGAACGCCTTCTTAACTCCAATTGCCATAAGTATGATGCAGTCTTTGATGGGTCATCCACTCTGCTTCTGACCACCATTCCCATGTGGAGATCATAGAATTTACAATGCAGAAGGAGGCCATTTGGCCCATCGAGTCTGCACCGGCCCATGGAAAGATCACCCTACTTAAGCCCATACTTCCACCCTATCCCCATAACCCCATCTAACCTATTTGGACACTAAGGGCAATTTAGCATGGCCAATCCACCTAACCCGCACATCCTTGGACTGTGGGAGGAAACCGGAGCACCCGGTGGAAACCCACGCACACACGGGGAGAACGTGCAGACTCCGCACAGACAGTGACCCAGTGGGGAATCGAACCTGGGACCCTGGAGCTGTGAAGTGAACAGTCTTGCATTCTTTTTTTAAATTCATTTACGGGATGTGTCCGTTGCTGGTTAGGACAGCAATTTTTTTTTTTTAAATATATTTATTAAAGTTTTTTAACACAATTTTTCTCCCTTACAAACAATAACACCCCCCCCCCCCGTAACAAAAAAAAACGAGAAATCGCGCAGAGCAAGATATATACATGGCAAAATTATATATTTACACACTTTGTACACTGGCCCTCACCCGTACGTGCCAGTTTCCCCAACCCTTCATGTTATCTCTTGCTCATCCACCCTCCCAGGCAGTCCCCCCTCTCCCCCCCCCCCCTCCCAGGACGTACCCCCCCCCCCCCACAAGGTTGCTGCTGCTGCTGACCGACCTTCCTCTAACGCTCCGCGAGATAGTCTAGGAACGGTCGCCACCGCCTGTAAAACCCCTGCGCAGACCCTCTCAAGGCGAACTTAATCCTCTCCAACTTTATGAACCCAGCCATATCATTCATCCAGGCCTCCAGGCTGGGGGGCTTCGCCTCCTTCCACATTAGCAAGATCCTTCGCCGGGCTACTAGGGACGCAAAGGCCAGAATGCCGGCCTCTTTCGCCTCCTGCATTCCTGGCTCGTCCACTACTCCAAATATTGCTAGCCCCCAGCTTGGCTTGACCCGGACTTTCACCACCTGAGATATTGCTCCCGCCACTCCTCTCCAGAACCCCTCCAGTGCCGGGCATGACCAAAACATATGGACATGGTTCGCCGGGCTCCCTGAGCACCTTCCACATCTGTCCTCTACCCCAAAGAACCTACTCAGCCTCGCCCTCGTCAAGTGCGCTCTGTGGACCACCTTAAATTGTATCAGGCTGAGCCTGGCACACGAGGAGGAGGAATTAACCCTACCTAGGGCATCAGCCCACAGACTTTCCTCGATCTCCTCCCCCAGCTCCTCCTCCCATTTACCCTTCAACTCTTCTACCAGCGCTTCCCCCTCTTCTTTCAACTCCTGGTGTATTTCCGACACCTTGCCCTCCCCGACCCACACACCCGAGATCACCCTATCTTGAACTTCTTGTGCCGGGAGCAACGGGAATTCCCTCACCTGTCGCCTCACAAAAGCCCTCACCTGCATATATCTAAAGGCATTTCCCGGGGGTAACTCGAACTTCTCCTCCAGTGCCCCTAGGCTCGCAAATGTCCCATCGATGAACAGGTCCCCCATTCTTCCAATCCCCGCCCGATGCCAGCTCTGGAACCCCCCGTCCATCTTTCCCGGGACAAACCGGTGGTTACCCCTGATCGGGGACCACACCGATGCTCCTATTGCACCCCGGTACCATCTCCACTGGCCCCAGATCCTTAGCGTTGCGGCCACCACCGGGCTCGTGGTATACTTTGTCGGTGAGAGCGGCAGCGGTGCCGTCACCAACGCCCCCAGGCTCGTTCCTTTACAGGACGCCATCTCCATCCTCTTCCATGCCGCCCCCTCTCCCTCCATAACCCACTTGCGGATCATCGCCACATTTGCTGCCCAGTAGTAGCTCCCCAGGTTTGGCAGCGCCAACCCTCCTCGGTCCCTACTGCGTCCCAGGAACCCTCTCCTTACTCTCGGGGTCTTATTCGCCCACACAAACCCCATAATACTCCTGCCTACTCTCTTAAAAAAGGCCTTAGTGATCACGATGGGAAGGCACTGAAACACAAACAGGAACCTCGGAAGGACCACCATTTTGACCGACTGCACTCTACCCGCCAGCGAGAGCGGTAACATGTCCCATCTTTTGAAATCCTCCTCCATTTGCTCCACCAACCTCGTCAGATTCAGTTTATGTAGGGTCCCCCAACTCCTGGCTATCTGGATCCCCAGATACCGAAAGCTCCCCTCCGCCCTCCTCAGCGGTAGGTCCCCTATCCCTCTTTCTTGGTCCCCCGCCTGTAATACAAAGAGCTCACTCTTCCCTACATTGAGCTTATAGCCCGAAAACGCCCCAAACTCCCTTAGAGTCTGCATGACCTCCACCATCCCCTCCATTGGATCCGCCACGTACAGCAACAAGTCATCCGCATATAGCGACACCCGATGCTCTTCTCCCCTCGGACCACCCCCTTCCATTTATTAGACTCCCTCAATGACATGGCCAATGGTTCGATCGCCAATGCAAACAACAGGGGGGACAGGGGGCACCCCTGCCTCGTCCCTCGGTACAGTCGAAAGTACTCCGACCTCCGCCGGTTCGTCACTACACTTGCCATCGGGGCTCTGTAAATGAGCTTAACCCAATTGATAAACCCTACCCCGAACCCAAACCTGCCCAGCACCTCCCAGAGGTACTCCCACTCTACTCGGTCAAAGGCCTTCTCCGCGTCCATAGCTGCCACTATCTCCGCCTCTCCCTCCTCCGATGGCATCATTATCACGTTTAAGAGCCGCCGCACATTGGTGTTTAGTTGCCTGCCCTTTACAAATCCCGTCTGGTCCTCGTGGATTACCCCTGGGACACAGTCCTCGATCCTCGTGGCCAGCACTTTTGCCAGCAACTTTGCATCCACATTGAGGAGCGAGATCGGCCTGTACGATCCACATTGCAGAGGGTCCTTGTCCCGCTTTAGGATCAAATAAATTGTCGCTTCCGACATTGTCGGGGGCAGGGTCCCCTCCTCTCTTGCCTCATTAAAGGACCTCACCAGTAGCGGGGCCAACAGGTCTGCGTACTTCCTGTAGAACTCCACCGGGAATCCGTCCGGTCCCGGGGCCTTCCCCGCCTGCATGCTCCCCAAACCCTTGCTCAGCACCTCCAACCCAATTGATGCCCCCAAACCAGCCGCCTCTTGCTCCTCCACCCTCGGGAATCTCAGCTGATCTAGGAATAGTCTCATCCCCTCTTCCCCCGCTGAGGGCTGGGATCTGTACAGCTCTTAATAAAAGGCCTTGAATACCTCGTTTATTTTCGTCGCACTCCGAACCGTGGCTCCCCTTCCATCTTTGACTCCCCCTATTTCCCTCGCTGCCATCCTCGTACGGAGCTGGTGTGCCAGCATCCGACTAGCCTTTTCCCCATACCCGTAGGTCGCCCCCTGCGCTTTCCTCCACTGTGCCTCCGCCTTCCCTGTGGTCAACAGGTCAAACTCCGTCTGGAGCCGTCGTCTTTCCCCAAGTAATCTTTCCTCCGGGGCCTCTGCGTATCTCCTGTCCACTCTCAAAATCTCCCCCACTAACCTCTCCCTTTCCATACCCTCTGTCTTCTCCCTATGAGCCCTAATGGAAATTAGCTCTCCCCTGATCACCGCCTTCAACGCCTCCCATACCACCCCTACCCGCACCTCCCCGTTGTCGTTGGCCTCCAAGTACCTTTCGATACACCCCCTCACCTTCCCACACACCACCTCTTCCGCCAGCAGTCCCACATCCAGCCGCCACAACGGGCGTTGGTCCCTCTCCTCTCCCAGCTCCAGTTCCACCCAGTGTGGGGCATGGTCCGAAACGGCTATAGCCGAATACTCCGTCCCCTCCACCCTCGAGATGAGCGCACTACCCAGAACAAAGAAATCTATCCGGGAGTAGGTTTTGTGTACATGGGAGAAGAAAGAAAATTCCCTGGCCTGCGGCCTTGCAACCCGCCATGGGTCCACTCCCCCCATCTGATCCATAAACCCCCTAAGTACCTTGGCCGCCGCCGGTCTCTTTCCAGTCCTTGATTTGGAGCGGCCTAGTGCTGGATCCAACAGTGTATTGAAGTCCCCACCCATTATCAGGCCTCCTATCTCCAGGTCCGGAATGCGCCCCAACATGCGCTTCATGAATCCTGCATCATCCCAGTTCGGGGCGTATACGTTTACCAACACCACCCACATCCCTTGCAGCCTACCGCTCACCATTACATATCGCCCTCCATTGTCCGCTACAATAGTCTTGACCTCAAATGACACCCGCTTTCCCACCAATATTGCCACCCCTCTATTCTTCGCATCCAGTCCCGAGTGGAATACCTGTCCTACCCATCCCTTTCTTAGCCTGACCTGGTCCGCCACCTTCAGGTGTGTCTCTTGGAGCATGGCCACGTCCGCCTTCAGTCCCTTTAAGTGCGCGAACACTCGAGCCCTCTTCACCGGCCCATTCAGGCCCCTCACATTCCACGTTATCAGCCGGATTGGAGGGGCTCTCACACCCCCCCAACGCCCCGCCGACTAGCCATCTCCTTTTCTGGGCCAGTCCCGTGTCCACGCCTCCCTCACCCTCCAGTCCCCCAGAGGGGGGATCCCCATCCCGACCACCTCTTCTGTGTCCCATTCCCTTTCGGCCAGTGCAGCAGCAACCCTTTTTCCCCCTCCTTCCCCCCCTCCCCTCCCCCCCGCTAGACCCCTGTCTAGCTTTTTTGCTCCCCCCATGTCATTCCCATAAGTCAGCTGACGCCTGCTGACCCCGGCTTCCCCCGCTGTCCCATTGACCACCCCGCGTGAGAGTCTCCCAATCCCTCTGCATTCCTTCGTTCCCCTTCCCGCCTTTAGGCCAGCAATTTATTGCCCATCCCTAGTTGCCCTTCAGAAGGTGGTGGTCAGTTGCTTTCTTGAACCGCTGCGGTCCCTGAGGTGTAGGTACATCCACTGTGCTGTTAGGGAGGGAGTTCCAGGATGTTGCCCCAGCGACAATGAAGGAACGACGATATATTTCCAAGAAGGGTGGTGAGTGACTTGGAGGGGAACTTCCTGGTGGTGGGGCTCCCAGGTATCTGCTGCTCTTGTCCTTCCAGATGTAATGGTCGTGGGTTTGGAAGGTGCTGCCGAAGGAACCTTGATGAGTTACTGCAGTGCATCTTGTAGGCATTACAGATGGCTGCCGCTGTTTGTCGGTGGTGGAGGGTTTGAATCTGTGTGCAAGGGGGAGCAATCAAGCGGGGCTGCTTTGCCCTGGATGGTGTTGAGCTTCTTGAGTGTTGTTGGAGCTGCAAATGGCGAGTATTCCAACAGACCCCTGACTTGTGCCTTGTAGATGGTGGACCGACTTTGGGAGGGGGTCAGGAGGTGAGTTACTCACCGCAGAATTCCCAGCCTCTGACCTTCTCTCGCAGCCACAGTATTTATACGGCTGGGTCCAGTTGAGTTTCTGGTCAATGGTAACCCCCAGGATGTTGATTGTGGGGGATTCAGTGATGGTAATGCCATTGAATGTCAAGGGGCGGTGGTTCGATCCTCTCTTGTAGGAGATGGTCATTGCCTGGCACTTTTGTGGCGTGAACGTTACTTATCATTCGTTAGCCCAAGCCTGGATATTGTTCAGGTCTTGTTGCATTTGGGCATAGACTGCTTCAGTGTCTGAGGAGTTGCAAATGGTGCAGAACATTGTGCAGTCATCAGCAAACATCCCCACTCCTGACCTTATGACGGAAGGGAGGTCATTGATGAAGCGGCTGATGATGGTCGGGCCCAGGACACTACTCTATGGAATTCCTGCAGTGATGTCCCAGCGCTAAAAAAAAATTTTTAAACATTTTTTGTTTAGAAATTTAGACTACCCAATTAATTTTTTTCCAATTAAGGGGCAATTTAGCGTGGCCAATCCACCTAACCAGCACATCTTTGGGTTGTGGGGGCGAAACCCACGCAAGCACGGGGAGAATGTGCAAACTCCACCCGGACAGTGACCCAGAGCCGGGATTCGAACCTGGGACTTCGGCGCCGTGAGACAGCAGGACCACCGTGCTGCCCCCTCCCAGAGCTAAAACGATTGACCTCTGACCACCACAACCATCTTCCTTTGTGCTGGGTATGACTCCAACTAGTGGAGGATTTTTCCCCTGATCCCCATTGACTTAAGTTTAGCTAGGACTCCTTGAAGCCATACTCGGTCAAATGTTGCCTTGATGTCAAGGGCAGTCACTCTCATCTCACCTCTGACATTCAGCTCTTTGGTCCAAGTTTGAACCAAGGCTGTAATGAGGTCAGGAGCTGACTGACCTGGCAGAACCCAAACGGAGTGTCCGTGAGCAGATTATTGCTGACTAAGTGCCATTCAATAACACTGTTAATGACCCTTTCCATCACTTTGCTGATGATGGAGAGTAGACTGATGGGGCGGTAATTGGTTGGGCTGGATTTCCCTTGTGTACAGGACACACTTGGGCAACTTTCTACATTGCCGGGTAGATGCCAGTGTTGTAGCTGCACTGGAACAGCTTGGCTAGGGGGGCGGCAAATCCTGGAGTACAAGTCTTCTGGGATATTGTCAGGGCCCATAGCCTTTGTCGGATCCGGTGCCTTCAGCCATTTCTTGATATCACTTGGGGTGAATCAAGTTGGCTGTATACCGACATCTGTGATGCTGGGGACCTCTGGAGGAGACCGAGATGGGACCATTTGGGGGGAGGGAAATGGTAAACATTGGGAAGAACAGGAATATTGTTTGAAGAGTTTATTAAACAAAAGAAGTGAAGATAAAAGACATTTTATTACAGAGCTCTTACAGAACTATATATATATATAAAATATATTAAGCACATAAAATACTAAAGTGACAACTAGTACAAGGCAAAGTGGTTCTGTTTTTGTACAGAGACCTAGCTTCGCAGGAAAGCCTTACTCGGAATTTATTTCATTTGTTTCCATATTCTTGCACACCCACCATAATTCTCTTCCCTCCTCTCCCAAGGACATAGCGGCCTTGGGGTGGGGTGTGTGGAGACACACCCAGGTAAAATGTTGGTTCCTTTGCCTTTCCCCTCTGGGGACAGTAAATTCAGAAAGGAGGTGAGAGGTAAGTGATATAGTCCATCCAGCCAGTATCTCAATGTATCAAATTAAAATTCCTCTCTCCTCTCCCCCCCCCCACATTGAGTCTTGCTGGGGTACGGTTTCATGGGCATTGGATAGCTCTGAATGAGCGCAAGCCTAGAATCAGGGTTGCGACAAAACCAGAGCTTGATGCCCACGCAGTCCTATTCATCAAGGCGTCAATGGAAGATTTTTTTCAAGAAATTTAGAGTACCCAATTATTTTTTTTCCAATTAAGAGGCAATTTAGCCTGGCCAATTCACCTCCCCTGCACATCCTTTTGGATTGTCCAGGGGAGGGGGGGGGGGGGTGAGACCCACGCAGACACAGGGAGAATGTGCAAACTCCACACAAACCCGGGATTGAACCCGGGTGCTTGGCGGCGTGAGACATCAGTGCTAACCACTGCGCCGCGTGCTGCCCCAGGGTCAATGAAAGATGTTTAGAATTCTGAAACCTGGCTGATTTACCCTCCCACAGGCATCTACCTCACCGCCCCTTAAATCCATCAAAGAGGCCTTTTGTTTTTAAATTTAGCTACCTACCCTGCACATCCTCGCAGACACGGGGAGAATGTGCAAACTCCACACGGACAATGACTGTGGCTAGGTGATCCTCGGTGCTGTGAGGCAGCAGTGCTAACCACTGCGCCACCGTACTGCTCTGTCCATCAAAGACACCTAACTGACCTTCCCTTCAGCCTAACCCCCAGGGTCCGGAGGTCAACTGTGTCATCCCAATTGCTAGCATGACAGAGGTCAGCTAACTTGGCATAGACTGCGTACACAGCCCAACACCTCCAATTTGTATGCCTCAACACGGTTACAAGGCTCATTGATGGAGGCACTGATTTAACACCTTACCCCCCCCATCCCTGCTTCCCATAGATCTCAGCCAGCCAGCTCCAGAGCCTTCAATAAAGGCAGCAACCCAAGGTCCTAGCCACAGTGAGCGAGACACAACCCCAGGCTGACTCAGGATAGCCAGACAGGAAGTAGAAATCGGAAGGGAAGTATCTTTACTGACATGTTGTGAATGGTTTAAAATGTTCTAGATTTTACCCCTCGTTGCCTGTAAGGGGGAGGGGGGGGGGGGGGGGGGTTTCCCTCTCATGTTACTTTGCAGCCTTGGTTCCACTGCCTAAGACATTTGATCTCTTAGTGTTTCTCCATCTCCCCCGCCCTTCCCAAAAAAAGCAAGACAGTGGACGTATGAGAATCACACACTGCCTTGTTAAAATTGAGGACTTCCAAATAACTTGCAGGGTTTACAGAAGTTTTAATAAGCTGCGGCCTTGCCCCCTAAACCCCCCCCCCCCCCCCACCATCACCGCCACCCGCTCTGCCCACCTAGCCAAGCCCACCACCGAGCCAGTGTCTTTGAAACCCACCCTCTGAAGATAGGAATTAGAACGACAGCATAAACCCCCAAACTGCCTTCTTTAAATGAGCTGTAATATCCCTCGCCCATTCTCTCCCCCCCACAACCACCAATCTGATTTGAGGAGTATTTCTAGAAAAATGTGCAATTCCTTCACTGGGTCCAAGTCCTGACAATCCCTCCTGCATCTTTGTTCAATCTATTGGCAAGGTCTAGGTGCTGTCAGAAGTCGAGGCCTGGGGGTTGCCATGGGTACTGCAAACATTGAAGATCGAGGCCCCTTCCCTCCACAATTTCCGTCCCGTTCTTCTCCATACCCTGTCCGCCACCCCCCCCCCCCCCCCCCCCCCCCCCAAACAACCCTCCAAAGTTTTATTCAGTCGGGTACAGACGTTGCTGGTTTCTCCCTCTCAGTAGTTCCGGGATTAGGTCTGATTAGTCAAGCTGTCTGTGGGGATCTTGGCCGGGAGAGTGCTACTCACTCATTTTCGGTCAGCATGCGAGATTGTTCACTTACAGGCTCAGAAATCTTGAATCCGTAAAATTTCAGCCGTTTAAAATTGGGGACAGGTCCCATTAAAGTGGTCGCTTCGCTTTGTGTTAGGTGCAGTTTTGGGTCCGGGGGGGGTTCATGATCCCTATTGAATCCTCGTCTTCTTAAATGACCACCTCCCCTTGTCTAAAAGTCGGTGGCGACACATCAGGTACAGTTCCAAAAAGACCAGCAGCCTCTAGTGCGATACCCGGGGGTCATCATTTACTTGTGAGCGAGGTATCGCTATTTCATTTAGCCATTCAGGCGATCGAAGGGTCTTGTGGCACAGTGGGTTGAGGTTTTTGGCAATGGCAGGTGTCGGGGAGAGGTGGCAGGTATGGGGGAAGAGGTATTTCACTGAGGGGGGGGGGGGGGGGGGGGGGGTTAATCAGAGTTGGCAACACGAGGGTCACAACCAATTCCACATTCTGGCCTCACATCCACGAATATGCATTTCCCTCAGCGGGTGCAGCAATACTGGCCAATTTCTCACCCACCTCGGCCCGGTTTGAATGAGAGGCTGCCGCGTGGAATTGTAGCTGCCCCACCATCAGTTACCTCCTGCTGGGATACAGTTCCACCTCACTCATGAGGCCCATGTTTCAGGCTTAACATCGAGGTCCAGGGGCCTAAACAGGGGCCTGTGGCATACACAACATCTCACTGGGCAATTCTCTGCCCCTCCCCAAGTCACTGACACGATATCTAGCATTAACGAGAGAGGACACATTATAATTTTTCCTCAATGGCTATTACTACCTTCTACGGAGTGTCTAAGTAGATACTTACTGGATCTGGCAGTGTCAATACAAAGGCACTAAGCAGCACTTTGCTTCAAATACAGCAAAACCAGTCTTGCACTAGTCATTCTCTTAAGAGATCCCGGGTCCATCCTCTCTGCTCCCCTCTACCTATCCCCACTGCTCAACCAACAGCTCAGTCCTGATACCCTATTCCAGGCCTCTGCCACTTGTAATGAGCCCCTGGGAAGAAGTGTCCGAGCACAGTTTATATGGCGTTGCCATGGAGAAAGCAATGGGAAATAATAGACTCTTCAATCTCCCGGGTAATTCAAAGGTGTAAGGCTTGGACATATTACTTTTGTTTGCAGAGAATGGGTCCTTGTGGATGAATGCATGTCATTTCAAATGAGTGTAAATAAGCCACGTTACGAGTGTGACTCTTATATCTCAACATGGTTGTTAGTGTAGCTATTAGCGCACTCAGGGTCGTTCAGCAAATGCTGCCCAATTGGCGAATTGCCAACATGTCTCTCTTTTCAGCAATATCTTGGTTGCAATAGATGGGGCAGAGGAGGCTTTAACTGGGGTTGGTTGCTGTACACCTCCAGCTGAGGGGGGATGGGTTGAGAGGAGAGGGGGGGTGGGGGGCAGCTTTGAGGAAGTGGGGCTGGAGATGAACCTGGTCTCACGTTAACCATTCAGCAACCACAATGATGAATGTCTCTACCATCGCATCCAGTTCCCCCCCCACCACCAACCCCAATACCTCTTTGGAGATCCTTACTGCCCCAGGGAAAGTAACCCAATTGTATGTTGCCAGCCAACAGGGCAGCGCACTTGACCCAAGTCCATCACCACCCATCCCAAGTACACCCCCCCCCCTCTCAACCTTGAGTTTGGGGATGATGATGATGCCGGGGGTGGGCGGCAGGGTGAGGATCTAGTCCAAAGGTAGCTCCCCTACAGACACCTCTTGACTGAGACCAGACAGCCAGAGGGATGCAATTTCGGGCAAGTGTTGGGAAGGTTCAGTCGGCAGAATGGTGCAACAGCGGTGGTACATTTCTGACCCTCTGCCGCGAAATATTCTTTTTTTCTTGTTCTTTAAATAAATTTAGAGTACCCAATTCATTTTTTCCAATTAAGGGGCAATTTAGCGGGGCCAATCCACCTACCCTGCGCATCTTTGGGTTGTGGGTGAAACCCAGGCAGGCACGGGGAGAATGTGCAAACTCCACATGGACAGTGACCCAAGGCCGGGATTCGAACCCGGGTCCTCAGCGCTGCGAGGCAGCCATGCTAACCACTGTGCCGCCGTGCTACCCCTGCCGAGAAATATTCTAACAGTAAACGTCAATTGGCATCGATTTGCAACCTCAAATTATTTACAAAGTGAAACAAAGAAGAAGAAGGGATGAACTATAATTTAAACTGGTGATTGCAGAAGAGCTGTTGGTTCGTGAAGATTCTCTGGAAGAATGTGATCCGATATACTCGAGGGTTTTCTTTTTCCTTTAAATCATCTTCACTTATTTTACGATCCTCAAAATACTGTCCGGTAGCTCCGTCCCCCTTCTCCAAGTTGCGAGACTTCATCCACAGCTCGTCAATGCACATGGTAAGCGGCCCAATTTTCATCTTGGCCTTGCCTCACGTGTTGATCCACTGCAGAGAGGAAGGGAAGGGATAGGAGATGGTCATTGTCTTGTCCCTTATAAGCATCTTCCACCCCCTCCCACAAACCCCAGCCCGCAGATATACGAACACCCACCCAAGATCTCACCCTGCAAATATCGACATGCTACTGGGAACACAGCCCAGCCCACCCCACCCCAAACCATGACTAAATATTGACACTGTCCCAGGGAACACCTGCCATAAACCTGAGACACACCCAAGGGACCCCCAATCCTAAACTTTGAAATAAAAGGAAAGGATTTGCCGGCACATAGCACCTTCCACATCTCAAAATCCTTCACAGCCAATGAGATACTTTGAAAGTGTGGTTGCTGCGACAATGCGGGAAATGCAGCAGCCAACAGGCACACAGCAAGATCCCATTAACAGTACTGAAGTCATACCAGGTTAAAGGATGTCGATTGAGGGGTAAATATTGCCCAGGGAGCCTGGGATAATCCCCCCCTCACCCCTGCTCGTCTCTGAAATAGTGCCATATGATCATTTACATCTGCCAGAGCAGGCATGGTCAATGGTTTGTCGCTTCAAAAGAAACAGCGCCTCTGACAATGCAGCACTCTCCTCTCAGTACTGTCGTCCTGATTTTTGTGCTGAAGCCCTGGAGTGGGACTTGGGAGTCAGAACGTCATAACCCCATGCTCACAGCTAAGCCATGGCTTATACTCAACCGTATCAGGCACACTGTACCAATGTTAGTGGCAGAGAGTGTACACAGGAACAAATAACCCACTCATAAATAATTACAGAAACTTAATGCCCTTGCAGTCTCTCCAAGATTGTCAAATGGATCCTCTGTCAGGGTCAGAGGTCGCACAACGCCCTACCTTGTCGGAGGGCAGCGATTGCTGTTGGGACTAACTCTCCTCGTTCATTCTCCAGTGCCTCTCATTCTCCTCTCCAGTGCCTCGTCATTCTCCAGCTCAGCCAGCAGGGGGCATCACAGCCAACCTCACCTGACATCGACAAATATCTCCCAGCAAAAAAAGGTCATCGGGGTCAAGGCCTCAGGCTTTTCCTGACCAATTGCCATGGCAACATACTGCTAATCAAGGAACTAAAACAGCTAGAGTTGCCCGAGCGTCCTCGAAAACATCCTTGTGGGGTGGCTTGCAACCCCCCGGGGGACAAAATAGAAGGTGTTCAGATTTCCTTTCTTCACACACTCTGCATCACCAATAAAAATATCCGAGACGGGTTCTATAAGGTTTAAATTTACCCAATAAGGCAATGAAGTATCTGTCCACTTTCTGATTGGCTGTGGGAAACTGGGGCATCACGATGATGGGCATGTCTGGCCAGCAATGGCGCAAATGTGGAGGTGGAGGCGAGGAGGCCGTGTGACATCACTTCCAGGGATAGGCCCAGCAAGAGCTGGCAACCGCACAATTGATGCCCAGGTGCCACCCTCATTTAACACGGAGGATCTTGGAATTTACTTATTTGACTTAAAGAGACAAAGATTAGTTGCGAGCGAGAACTTCAAGAGCGAGCGACGCCTGAATGTACAAACCCAGCGTATGGCGGGGGAGAGGCATCGTGATGCCCTGATCTCGTCAATGCCTCTTCGTACGAGGGAAGTCCTGGAGCGTCGGTCGTCAGATTCGTCAGGGGCACCTCTTCATTCGGCGGGCTGACTGATCGGCTGACTGAGGCTGGGCCTCGACCTCGATACACAGGCGGCCTGGAAGGCAATTGAACAAGATGAGAAACAGGAGGGGGAGAAAACCTATCCGAGGAGACACTTTTCCCCCTCACTGTTCCATTTTGGGTTTTCAATAAACTCATGCGTGCTCCCCCCCCCCCCCCCCCACACACACCGGATTTTCTCTCCCGACCTCTCTTGGCCAGGGAGGGAGGGGTACAAAGATGTCCTAGTAGGTAACCCCAGAAGCCATTTCTCACCCGCGCAGTGTTGGCAGGTTGCCGGACTGTGGTGGGAAGCATGACCCCCCACCCCCGCTTCGCCCACTCTCCAACATACTTGCCCCCCCCCCCCCCCCTATTGCTTGGACCACCGATTCCACCTCCCTTCGGAATACATCACCTGCAATCAGCTTATTTAACCAATCCTTGGCCAGGTTGGCAACCACGGTAAAAGGAGAACTCAAACTTGTAACTGCATCAGGATGGTTCCCCCTCAGTTAGCAGAGGTCCTACTATAGGGGGAAGGTGGTAGCAGAGTAGTTATGTCACTGGGTTGGTCATCCGGAGGCCCGGCTAATGCCCTGGGTACACAGGTTCAAATCCCCCCACGGCAGCTGGTGGAATTTAAATTCAACCATCAACAATTGTCATTAAAAAACCATCTGGTTCACTAATGCCCCTTTTGGGAGGGGGCACAGTGGCACTGCTGCCTCACAATGCCAGGGACCCGGGTTCGATCCCGGCCCCGGGTCACTGTCCGTGTGGAGTTTGCACATTCTCCCCGCGTCTGTGTGGGTCTCACCCCCACAACCCAAAAGATGTGCAGGGTAGGTGGATTGGCCACGCTAAATTGCCCCTTAATTGGAAAAAAATAATTGGGTACTGTCAATTTCTAAATAAAAACGGTGACAGGACATGAGCTTGGAGGAGACTGAGGGGAGTGTTTGATCGAGGTGTACAAGATTATGACAGGTTTAGATCAGGCATACACTCTTGCCATTTGCTGACTGCACCAGGACTAGGGGGACACGGATTTGTGATTTGGGGAAATGGATGAAGGGGCAATGAGAGGAAGAATTTTAAAAAAAAGTAATAGAATCTCTGCAGTGCAGAAGGAGGCCATTCATCCCATCGAGTCTGCACTGACCACCTGAAAGAGCACCCCAACTAGGCCCACTCCCCAGCGCTATCCACACAACCCTACCTAACCTGCACATCTTTGGACTATGGGTGGAAATCCACACGGACGCGGAGAGAACGTGCGAATGCCACACAGACGGTCACCCAAGGCCGGAATCAAACCCAGATCCCTGATACTGTGAGGCAGCAGTGCTAACCACTGTGCCACCCATTAGCAAGTGATGCGTGACAATGACATGGAATTCGACGCCTATGAGAGTGGTGGCAATGAATTCAAAAGGAAAATAGATGGGCATTTGGAAGGAAATAAAGGTGCGAGGCTACAGAGAGAGAGCGGGGGAGTGGGGCTGACTGGATTGCCGTGCAGGGAGCCAAAATGGACACGATGGGCAGAATGGCGGCACTGCTGCCTCACAGCACCAGGGTCCCCGGTTCGATTCCTGCCTCGGGTGACAGTCTGTGTGGAGTTCTCCCCGTGTCTGTGTGGGTTTCCTCCGGGTGCTCCGGTTTCCTCCCACAGTCCAAAGATGTGCAGGTTAGGTGGATTGGCCCCCGCTACATTGCCCTCAGTGGGGATACTGGAATGGGGTCTCTTTCAGAGGGCCGGTGCAGAGTTGATGGGCCGAATGGCTTCCTTCCACCCCGTGAGTGACTATGACCCTCCCCTCCCAGTGCGTGTAGACTGCCACAATGTGTCAGCCCCAGACTCGCCCACTCTGCCCCGGGTTTGAAGTCCCCCCCTCCCTCATACCAACCTGTCCGCTCTCTTTCCCCTCTGCTTGCAGAAGTAGACAACAAGCAGTCCGACGAGGATCAAGAGGATGAACCCACCAATCAGGCCCGCAACCAGCCCGGCCACATCGAACTTGTGGGCGGTAGGGCCCCCTGAGGAACAGAGAAGACACACTCAGTCTGGACATTCGCAATTCAGGGGACAACAGTGGCATCGTCACTGGACTCGCAATCCAGGTGCCCAGGGTAATGCTCTGGGGCCCCGAGTTCAAATCCCGCCACAGCAGATGGCGAAATTTGAATTTGATTTAAAAAAAGGAATCTGGAATTAGAAGTCTAATGATGACCATGAAACCATTGTTAATTGTCATTATAAATGCATCTGTTTCGCTAATATCCTTTAGGGAAGGAAATCTGCCATCCTTACCTGGCCTGGCCTACATGTGACTCCAGACCCACAGCAATATAGAATTTACAGTGCAGAATGAGGCCATTCGGCCCATCGAGTGTGCACCAGCTCTTGGAAAGAGCACCCTACCCAACCGCACACCTCCACCCTATCCCCATAACCCAACACTAAGGGCAATTTTGGACACTCCGGGCAATTTAGCGTGGCCAATCCATTTAACCTGCGCATCTTTGGACTGTGGGAGGAAACCCACGCACACACGGGGAGAACGTGCAGACTCCGCACAGACAGTGACCCAAGCCGGGAATCGAACCTGGGACCCTGGAGCTGTGAAGCAATTGTGCTAACCACTGTGCTACCGTGCTGCCCCTTTGGTTGACTCTTAAAAAAAAATGCCACTCAGTTCAAGGGCAATTAGGGATGGGCAACAAATGCTGGCCTTGCCTGGGACGCCTATGTCCCGTGAAAGAATAATGACAAAAAAAACTAACAATTTAAAGGCTCTGGGGACATGGGTTCAAGTCCCACCATTGCAGCTCGAGGAATTTAAATTCAATTAATAAATCTGGAAATCAGTAACGGTGATAATTAAACTATCTTTGAATGTCGTAAAAATCGATCTGGTTCACTAATGTTCTTTGGGGAAAGAAATCTGCCATCCTTACCCGGTCTGGCCTATATGTGGCTCCAGACTCACCGCAATTCGGGAGCCTCTTAACTGCCCTCTGAAATGGCCGAGCAGTTCAGGGGCTATTAGGACAGGCAACAAATGGTAAATCCCAAAGAATATCTCAAAGTCTGACCAGGAGTGGGAGAGAAGAGTGGAATCCAGGCACCCGAGACTCGCGTCAAAAGGGGCACAAATTTCACAGAACAATGACACAAGCACTTTCTAATTGTAATAATATAAAACCACGAGGAACCACATCAAAGACACCGTCATGTGAAGGGAAGGAGGGCAGCACGGTGGCGCAGTGGGTTAGCCCTGTTGCTTCACGGCGCCGAGGTCCCGGGTTCGATCCCGGCTCTGGGTCACTGTCCCTTGTGGAGTTTGCACATTCTCCCCGTGTTTGCATGGGTTTCGCCCCCACAACCCAAAGATGTGCAGGCTAGGTGGATTGGCCACGCTAAATTGCCCCTTAATTGGAAGAAATGAATTGGGCACTCTAAATTTATAAGAAAAAGAAAAACAAATGTGAAGGAGGGGCATTGCAGAAATTGATTAGAAAAGGCGATACTTTTCCCCAGCTGTTCCTCAATGGATAGCATTCTCGCCTCCGAATCAGAAGTCCCACTCCAGACACTTCCGAGCACTTCCCTTGCAGTACTGAGGAGTGCTGCATGGTCAGAGGTGTCATCATCCCAGCGAGATGTTGCACGGAAGCCTCATCTTCCCTCTCATGTGGATGCAACTAAACCTGTGGTACTATTGTGATGAAGAGAGGGGAGATGGTCCCCTGGTGTCCTGGACCATGTTCAATCACTGAAAACTAGAGACACGCTGTCCAAGCTTTTAATCATGTAAATGCTACATAGATTCATACACAGGGAGCTGGCCTTTGCAAGGAAAAGGAACATGTCCCGGCATTGTGCCTTTTGTTTAAAGAATTGGACAAAAGCATCGGGGACAATAGGTTCCTCATGTATGCTCCCTGGCAATGTCGCCACCAATCAGAACAGACTTGGCCAATCCGCCTAACCTGCACATCTTTGGACTGTGGGAGGAAACCAGAGCACCAGGGAGGAAATCCACGCGGACACGGGGAGAACGTGCAGACTCCGCACAGACAGTGACCCAAGCCGGGAATCGAACCCTGGCGCAGTGAAGCAGCAGTGCCGACCACTGTGCCACCCTGCTGCTGCTTACCCGGTTTCTGGTCCTGCAAGTATTTTTTCCAAAAGTCACGCTGGAAAAAAAAAAGAAGAGTAAATTTTAATAATAAAATAACGCAATATTAAACTGAGACCCCGTTTATCCCCTTGAGTGATTGTAGAAGATCCCACACATTATTCCGAAGAAGAACTGGGAGTTAATTGACAGTCACATTTCGTACATTACAAGTGACACCTCGAAGCATGGTAGCACAGTGGTTAGCACTGTTGCTTCACCGCTCCAGGGTCCCAGGTTCGATTCCTGACTTGGGTCACTGTCTGTGCGGAGTCTACACGTTCTCCCAGTGTCTGTGTGGCTTTCCTTCGGGTGCTCCAGTTTCCTCCCAGAATCCCGAAAGACATGCTTGTTAGGTGAATTGGACATTCTGAATTCTCCCTCCATGTACCCGAACAGGCTCCGGTGTGTGGCGACTAGGGGCTTTTCACAGTCACTTCATTGCAGTTTTAATGCAAACCTATTTGTGACACTAATAAACATTTATTTAAGTACTTCATTGGCTGTGAACTGCTGTGGGGTGTCTGGAAGTTTTGGAAGATGCTTTTTAAAAAACTCAAGTCTCCCTTTTTAAAAACAAAAATCCAGAATCTCTCGAGATCTATTAAACCGAGTATCTGATCATGTCAGGCTTGCTCTAGAGGGGGTACACGTCTCCTGTGTTGATGTGTCAACTATTTGTGCGAAACCAAATAAATTAAATTAAATAAACTGAGGGGCAAAGTAGAAGGGGCAGCCCCTTAAAGGACACTGCCTTAAACAGAAATAAATCCCAAATGAAACTTTAAAACAAAATTTAGAGTACACAATTTTTTTTTTTTTCACGTTAAGGAGCAATTTAGCATGGCCAATCCACCTAACCTGCACATCTTGAGGTTGTGGGTGAGACCCACACAGATTTGGAGAGAATGGGCAAACTCAACATGGACAGTGACTCATGGCGGGGATCGACCCGGGTCCTCGGCGCCGTGACGCAGCAGTGCTAACCACTGCACGGTGGCGCAGTGGGTTAGCCCTGTTGCCTCACGGCGCCAAGGTCCCAGGTTCGATCCCGGCTCTGGGTCACTGTCCGTGTGGAGTTTGCACATTCTCCCCGTGTTTGCGCGGGTTTCGCCCCCACAACCCAAAGATGTGCAGGGTAGGTGGATTGGCCACCCTAAATTGCCCCTTAATTGGAAAAAAAATTAATTGGATACACTAAATTTATGGGGAAAAAAGTGATTAAAAGGGTCAATAAGAGGGCAGCATGTGGCACAGTGGTTAGCACTGGGACTGCAGCGCCGAGGATCCGGGTTCAAATCCCGGCCCTGGGTCACCGTCCGTGTGGGTTTTACCCCCACAACCCAAAAGATGTGCCGGTTAGGTGGATCAGCCACGCTAAATAGCCAATAATTGGAGAAAGAAATAATTGGGCCCTCTAAATTTATTTTTTAAAAGGGTCAATAAGGCACCCTGCAGTGCCCAGTGGCCACGGAGGCCTCAATGCTGCCAATGGATACCGCTCGCTCCCTCTGTAGGGACACCCTGCCACAAATGTAACCTCGCTAGAGGGGCAGACAGTCAGTATTTCGGCAATTTGGGGGCGGGCGGCCGGGAAGGGGGGGGGGGGGGGCGGGGCGGGGGGGGGGGGGGGGGGGGGGGGGAGGAGGGGAGGTTCCGGGGGGTGATGGTCACCCAGTAAGGTTGCCAACCCCTTCAGGATTGGCCTGGGGCCTACAAGAATTGAAGGTCAATCTCCAGGACACTGCGGCGTGTGTGACCCTGGAGAACAAAAAACACCTGGACATTCACTTTTTTTTGTTGTCATTTTCTTTGAACGTTTTGCTTTAACAGGGGTAAAATGGGAAGAAAGGCTACTTATCTTCCAATTGGGGCACTGAGTCTTTTTTGCTATCTGAATGGCATAGGAAGGCAGTGCATCACAAGGCTGGAGGTGTGGGCTGACTAATGGCGGGGGGGGGGGGGGGGGGGGGAGTCATGTGATGAAGCCTCCAGGAATACATTTTAGCACAGTTGGCAACACTGTCATCTGGATCTTGAGATTTGCAAATCCCTCCCTAAGCCTCCCACCTTTATGTTTCCAACAGAAACTTACAAAATTCTAACAGGATTAGACAGAATAGATTCAGATAGAATGTTCCCGATGGTGGTGGTGGAGGGTGTACGTGTGCGCGTGGGGGCACGGTAGCACAGTGGTTAGCACTGTTACTTCACAGCTCCAGGGACCCGGGTTCGATTCCCGGCTTGGGTCACTGTCGGTGCGGAGTCTGCACGTTCTCCCCGTGTCTACGTGGGTTTCCTCCGGGTGCTCCGGTTTCCTCCCACAAGTCCCGAAAGACGTGTTTGTTAGGCGAATTGGACATTCTGAATTCTCCCTCCGTGTACCCGAACCGGCGCCGGAGTGTGGCGAGGAGGGGATTTTCACAGTAACTTCATTGCAGTGTTAATGTAAGCCTACTTGTGACACTAATAAAGATTATTATTATAATAGTGGACGGCACGGCAGTACAGTGGTTAGCACTGTTGCTTTACAGCGGCAGGGTCCCAGGTTCAATTCCCGACTTGGGTCACTGTCTGTGCGGAGTCTGCACGTTCGCCCCGTGTGTGCGTGGGTTTCCTCCGGGTGCTCCGGTTTCCTCCCACAGTCCAAAGATGTGCAGGTTAGTTGGATTGGCGTTGATAAATTGCCCTTAGTGTCAAAAAGGTTAGGTGGGGTTACGGGGATAGGATGGAGGCGTGGGCCTAAGTGGGGTGCTCTTTCCCAAGGGTCAGTGCAGACCCGATGATTCTATGATTCTGTGTTATCTGCATCTTTTAGGCAGGACTGACTTTTTTCCCAGTCCGTTAACACTCCTGCAGGACGCCTCGAGATGTTTGATTCCCCTCTCGGCGTTACTCCCATCAGATGTGTTCCTGGCATCGTGTGGCTGCGACCAACCCTATTGGCCAGTCACCCAGATACAGAAGCTGGCCGAGAAATAAATCGGACCTCTCCTGATGGACAAGTCATCGCAGCTGGCAGCGACAAGGGTGTTTACGGCAAGGCAGAGCGGAGGGTGGAGCCTCTGCATGATTCAAAGCATACTTTGCAGCATCTGGCGGCAGGCATTGTAAGCAAAGGGCCATCATTAAGCAAGGCCAGCTGCTACAAAATCCTTCAATGGTGGGTCAGCTGACGGCTATAAGAATGGACGATGGGTTCCTGCAGGAAATTGCCCTCAATTATGCGAGCTCGCCTGATCATCGAAACCATGCAATGCCCTGTCCAGGCAGCACGAGGCCTATTGTGCCCCCCAAGAACCAGCCCTTCAAAACCTTTATAGTCCCTCGCCCCTGATATGACACCCACCGTCTTCTTATCATTCTCAAAGATTTCATGAGCTTCCTCGTAATTGCATACTTCCTCGAAGCATTCCCGTTCCAGATTTCCCGGGGTGATGAATTCAAAATCCCAGCTATTGTACATTAGTTTTCGGCTCAAAAAGACGGCTGCTTGACTTTGATCCAGGAACACTGAATGTAATTAGAGAAACAAACATAATATCTATTTGAAAAACTCTATAACTCCAAAACGCTTTCTGCCGAGATCGGTGCGCCATTTTGATTCGCAGAAATCTTAGGCCGAGAGAGTTGAAAAATGCCACAGAATTTACCACATGGAAACGGGCCATTCGGTCTAACTGGGCGGCACAGTGGTTGGCACTGCTGCCTCACAGCGCCAGGGACCCAGGTTCAATGCCGGCCTTGTCTGTGCGGAGTTTGCACCTTCTCCCAGTGTCTGCGTGGGTTTCCTCCGGGTGCTCCGGTTTCCTCCCACAGTCCAAAGGTGCATAGGTTAGATGGGGATACAAGGATGAGGTAGGGGATTGGCCTTGGGAGGGCGCTCTTTTGGAGGGTCGGTGCAGACCCGATGGGCCGAATAGGCATTCTAGAAACTGGACCAGGCTGGTGTTTATGCTCCACGAATCTCCGCCCATCTCCTCTTTGATTAACTTCGCGTCCCACCTGTCTGTATTCCAGCTTCCACTTCAACGCATCTATCCTGGGTGGTTAAGTATGTTCAAGGACAGATTTTTAATCAGTAAAGGTATCGAGGGTTAACGGGATAAGGTGGGAAAGTGGAATTGACGTTTATCAGATCAGATCAATCATGATCTCTGATTCGATTACAGGAGCAGGGATGTCTTGCTGTAATAATACGGGGCTTGGGGAGGCCACAGCTCGAAGACTGTGCATTTTCGATCTCCTTATCTTTGTTTTTGTAAATTTAGAGTACCCAATTCAATATTTCCAATTAAGGGGCAATTTAGCGTGGCCAATCCACCTACCCTGCACATCTTTGGGTTGTGGGGGCGGAACCCATGCAAACACGGGGAGAATGTGCAAACTCCTCACGGACAGTGACCCAGAGCCAGGATCGAACCTGGGACCTCGGTGCCGTGAGGCAGCAAGGCTAACCCACTGCGCCACTGTGCTGCCCTTTGATCTCCTTATCTGACAAAGGATGTTCTTTCTCTAGAGCAAGTGCAGCAAATGTTTACCAGACCGATTCCTGGGATGGCAGGACTGGCGTACGGGGAGGGATCGAGGGAGTTAGGATTATATGTGGGGGGCACTAAGGCACAGTGGTTAGCACTGCTGCCTCACGGCATCAGGGACCCGGGTTGAATTCCGGCCTTGGGTGACTGCCTGTGTGGAGATTGTATGTTCTCCCGGTGTCTGGGTGGGTTTCCTCCGGGTGCTCCAGTTTCCTCCCACAGTGTAAAAATAGGCAGGTTAGGTGGGGTGACAGCGATAGAGCAGGGGCGTGGGCCTCAGTAGATTGCTCTTTCGGAAGATTGGTGCAGACTCAATGGGCCGAATGGCCTCCTTCTGCACAGTAGCGATTCTATGGGTATTTGCTGGAGTTCAGAAGGAGGGGGGGGGAGAACCGGAGGGGTGTGGGTGGGGGTGGTGGTGGTGATGGTGGTTGCGGGGGGGGGGGGGGGGGGGGGAGACAGGCTTTTGAGTTGGATGATCAGCCGTAACCATAATCAATGGAGGAGCAGACTCGATGGGCCGAACGGCCTACTTCTTTGCCTCCATGTGGTAACGGGTTCAACATCCATACCATTCTCTGGGTAAAGTAGGTTCGCCCAAATTCCCTGCTGGATTTAAGAGTGCCTTTTACCTTTAATAGCCTCGAGCTCAGCTATTGGAAACTCCCTCACCCCACCTGCTCTTTCAAATGTTTTCCATATTGTCCTGGCACCAGTAAATGGCGAAACCAATGCTTTTGGAAGATTTTATTTCAGAAACCGGTGTAGAAAATGAAGGGAAACAGAACACGTACCTTCACCTTGAGCATTTCCTTGCTGCGTCAGTGTCCGTGCGTCCAGCCAGCGGGTGTGGGCGAGGGCGGAGATCAGAAGTACAAAGCATAGTGACTGATATGTAACCATGCTGGAAACCCTGGGTCCTGGCGTAGAGAGAGAGGGAGAGAGGGCACACACGTTAACACAAAGCTGCTGCTGGTGAGGAAGATTGGGCTATTCTCTGAAAGGCTGTGGGTTTAACTATTCCAACTGCTCTCCCACATTCCATCCTCCACAAATTTGAGGTTATCCAAAAGCCCCTTTGCCCTGTATCTTAACTCGCTGAAAGTCCCATTCGCTGATCACCCCTGTGCCCGCTTACCCACAGTGCCTCCCGAGTCGAGCATCGTCCGGACTTGAAAATTCACATCCTGGTTTTCAAATCCCTCCGTGGCCGCGCCCCTCCCACCTCTGTAATCCACCCCATCCCCATAACCCTCCCAAATATGGCCTCTTCAACATCCCGGATTTTAACCGCTCCCAAGTTCTGAAACTTCCTCCCTGCACATCTCCATCTCTCTATTTCATGTCCCTCCTTTAACAAGCTCCCTCAAACTGATCTCTTTTTTAGATTTGGTCATCTAACCTACCATTTCCTTATGTCGGCGGGCACAGGGGTGAGCGTCATATTTTGGTTTATAATATGCTCCTGCGAGGGTGGCATGTGGCGCAGTGGTTAGCACTGGGCCACGCTAAATTGCCCCTTAATTGGAAAAAAATAATTGGGTAATCCAAATTTATTTTTAAAAAAAATAATATGCTCCTGCGAGGAGTTTCATTATGTTAAAGGTGCTATGTAAATATAGGTTGTTGTTGTTGAAAGAATTGGGTGTCGCCAGCGATGGTGCTGTTGTTGTAATGTTGCTGGACCAGCAGCTCAGGCTAATGCTCCAATAAATCTGCAATATAAACCTCGTCTCAGTAATGGTGACCACCACAACAATCGTCAATTGTTATAAAAACCCGTCTATTTCACCAACATCCTTTCGGCAGGGCAGCACGGCTGCACAGAGGTTAGCACTGCTGCCTCACAACACCAGGGGCACAGGTTCAATTCAGCCTCAGGTGACTGTCTGTGCGGAGTCTGCACGTTCTCCCCGTGTCTGCGTGGGTTTCCTCCGATTTCCTCCCACAGTCCAAAGATGTGCAGGTTGGGTGGGGTTATGGGGATAGGGTGGGGGAGTGGGCCTAGGTAGGGGTGCTCTTTCAGAGAGTCAGTGCAGCCGCAATGGGCTGAATGGCCTCCTTCTGCACTGTAGGCATTCTATGGTCCTATTCTATGGAAGGAAGTCTGCCGTCCTGACCCAGTCTGGCCCACACGTGTGACTTCAAGACCAAAGCAACGGGGCTGACCCTTAGCTGCCACTCCGAAATGGCCAAGCAAGTCACTCAGCCAAGCAAGTCACTCAGTTCAAGGACAATTAGGGATGGGCAACAAATGCGGACCTTGCCAATGATGCCCACCTCCCAGGAAAGAATAAAGAAAAAGCTATCCAAACGTGGCTGTGCTTCACCCAAGCACCCAATTTCCACCTGGGTGCCAAGGAAATAAGCATGTGCTTTGGGTTGCCAAGTTTGGTTAAACTTACTAAGCGCCTTGCATCTTATACCTCGCCCCTCATCGCCGCAATCTTTAGATGATTCTTAACTATTCTCCAGTTTTTTTCCCATAATTAATAAGCATGTGATAAATTTAAAATGACTACATGCTTTTTTTTTTTTTTAAATGCCCTCATTTTACACTTGGGTTGCTCATGACAGCAGCCTGGGGATTGATTTTTATTTCCCAATTCGTTCAGGACAACGAAAGAGAAAATACCTGGAAAATCTCAGCAGGTCTGGCAGCGTCCGTAGGGAGAGAAAAGAGCTAACGTTTTTGACTCTTTGTCAAAGCGAACAGACAGAGAAAGTGGGAAATATTTATACTGTGAGTGAGAATGAAAGATGAGTCATAGCCACAGAAATCCAGGAAAACCGGGTGCTAATAACCACAGAAACCAAGGGGAAAGAGTGCTAATGGCAGTCCCCAGAGAGGACAAAAGACGTGAAAGGCCAAACATCAGAGAAACTATCAGAGGCTGAACTGTGACAGATGGTGATGTGGGGAGAGGAGAAGGGGGAATAAAGAGGAGAAGTTGGGGTTGGGGAAGGGGGGGGGGTAAATATATATTAAGAAAGTCAAGAAAGAAAGAAATGGTGAAAGACAGTGAAAATGAAATGGGATGAAAACAAATGCGTCGAGGTGGGGTAGAGCTGATCATCTGAAGTTGTTGAATTCGATGTTGAGACCGGAAGGCCTGCCTAACCGGAAGATGAGATGTTGTTCCTCCAGTTTGCATTCAGGACAAGCAATGACAGCGCGAGTTGGACTGTCTAACCTGGGAGGGGCAAAGCTTTTTTTTTTGTTTTGTTTTGTTTTATAAATTTGGAGTATCCAATTCATTTTTTCCAATTAAGGGGCAATTTAGCGTGGCCAATTCTCCTACCCTGCGCATCTTTGAGTTGTGGGGGCGAAACCCACGCAAACACGGGGAGAATGTGCAAACTCCACATGAACAGTGACCCAGAGCCGGAATCGAACCTGGGACCTCGACGCCGTGAGGTAGCAGCACTAACCACTGCGCCACCATGCTGCCCTATTGGTAATGACTTACTTTAAAGAACAATGGAGTTGCTGGCAAAACCGTCTCAAAGGGCACTAAACTCCAAACCAGAGACTGGGTAGTACAGAGCTTGAATGGTCCCAAAGCTTTTCATCTGGCACTCGTCAGGACAAACACAAGAATGCTAAATTTCAAACAATCACAACAGTTTATACTCCAGAAGAAAAAGGGTGCTGATTGGTTGGCAGGTTAACTCGGATTGGTTGAGGCGGTTGCCATGGAGAAAGCAATGTGAGCTTTAGGCTCCTCAAGCTCCTGGGTAATGCAAAAATGACTCAAGTCTTGGACATATTCCTCGTGTTTGCAGAGAACGAGTCCCTGCGTATGACTGTGTGTTGGTTCTAGCAAACAGAAATGAGCCCTAATACAAACTCGACTGATTGTCTTAAAATGGTTGTTAGTGTAGCTATTAGTGCACTCAGGGTTGTTCAGCAACTGCTGCCCAATCGAGATGAAGGGAAGGAGGGGAAAAGAAACAAAAGCAAAGAGGAGCCGAGCAAAGGAAAACAAGTCCAATTTCTATAATGCCGTCTGCGACCCCAGAACGTCGCAAGGTGCTTTCCAGCCAATTAGGCACTTTTGAGGTACGGTCACCGTAGTAATGGAAGAAACATGACCACCAATTTGTGCAAAGCAAGATCTCACAAACAGCAATATGATAAATGACGAGATCATCTCCTTTATTGAGCTTGGTTTATGGATAAATATTCATCTAAACATCACATCGAAGAAGGGGCAATACACACCTTATCAAAAGGGGAAAAAAACAAGGCTCCTCACCCAATGAGAGGGGGAACCTTTCTACAAACATGAACTCTTCACTTCACCTGATCGCCAGAGGTCCTAATGCAACGCCGAGAGCGCAGATGCGAAAGTAAAACTGAAAATGTCCTAACCCCAGTTTCCTTCCCGTCACACCTTTCAAGTTTTGAGATCCAGCAGAGAGATCTTTCGCAAGACTCACTCTTTTAGAAAGACTCACTCTTTCGGGACACGCCCTGACGGTCTGAATCAGCCCATTGCATACACCAAACAAGTTTCAGCATGACCCACGACGCAGGGACTATCCCAGTACATCAACTTATGAAACATCATTCGGCAGGAGTACACCAGTACGTCAGGCTATAAACCGCCCTCAACGTCACCATCCATCAACTTGTAACAAAGTCAGGCAGCCTGCCGATAATCCGGGCTACACATGATGGCTGCCTCATTGGACGAGGTACTGACTCAAAATTTAGAGTACCCAATTATTTCTTTCCAATTAAGGGGCAATTCAGGGTGGCCAATCCACCTAACCTGCACATCTTTGGGTTGTGGGGGTGAGACCCACGGGGAGAATGTGCAAACTCCACACAGACAGTGGCCCAGAGCCGGGATCGAACCCGGGGTCCTCAGCGCCGTGAAGCAGCAGTGCTAACCACTGCCCATCCATGCCGCCCTACTGCCTGATTGTTACCCCAGCGACAGTCAGATACTGTGATGCAGCATGACAGAACATTACAGGGGTGGGCGCGATGAATCTGCCAATCCAGATGGTGAGGTGGGGGAGAGAAAGGGTGCAATTACACCTCCCTCTTTTTCTTTCTGCATTTCTTGTCCAGTGTCTGGGACGTGGACTCAAGCCCAGGGTTCGCTATAGCCAAACAGCCACTGCACTTCCAAAAAAAATAAAAACCTCTTCGAAATCCCATGGTCGTGAATGGCGCTACGGAAATTCAATTAATTGTTGTTCTCAACAGCGATGCCCCTCTCGGATCTCCATTGACACAGCTGCTTTGTGCAGTCAGAGGTCGGTGTTTCTTTTTCTTGGACAGTCCAGTCGCCAGCGCTCGCTGTGCAAACAGACAGATATTCCCACATAAAACAGGAAGAGGGGCTGTGACGCCAACCCTGAAAAGACGACGTTATAACCCAACAGGCCATTACAAAGCAATTATCCAGACGCAGTTACTGAGGGCAGGCACCTCCCCTGCTGTCAGTGAGATCCATACCAACTGAATTAGAATCCTTTTAAAACACATGGCGGATAAAGTAATTGAAAATTTGTGTCAAACAATCAGATGCTGCAAGTCCATTCTCTCATCTAGTGCCTGTTGACACAGTCTCTCTCTGATAGAGACACAGGTATTGCACCTTTTGGCACAAATAAACTATTAGACCTAAGCCTGACATTAGTGCTGACACCTCCAAACTATTCCCAATTCCCATCCTCACTGCCCCCGACGTCAACACCATTTTCACAAATGCTTCACGGCGCTGAGGTCCCTGGTTCGATCCCAGCCCCGGGTCACTGTCCGTGTGATGTTTGCACATTCTCCCAGTGTTTGTGTGGGTGTCGCCCTCACAACCCAAAGATGAGCAGGAAAGGTGGATTGGCCACGGTAAATTGTCCCTCAATTGGAAAAAAATAATTGGGTACTCTTAAATTTATTTTTTAAAAGATGAGATGTCAAACCGAGGACCTGGCTTTCTCTCTCTCTCTCTCTCTGCTGGATGATAAAGATCCCCCGGAGCAGGAAGGCAGGTTGCTCCAGTGAGCTGGTCACTATATTTCCCCAAAGCATCATCACGAAGATCTGGCCACAGTCACATTGCTGCGTCGTGGCATCACTCTGCGTGCAAATTGGGCCTGCTGCAAATGACAAATTTCAAAATGGGCTTTAAAGTGTGCAAAGGAAGTGTCTGGTATTCCAGGGTCAGAGGGGGTACCACGATCATCTCCAATTGTGGATTCAACCTCTACTCCAGAGACTTGAGCATGCAAGATCAAGGCTCAGCGGGTTCTGCACTCTCGGGAAACAGGCCTTTCGAATCAGATGTTAGACCTGATCTTGCCTCTTGGGTGGATTTGAAAGGTCCCCATGGCCACTATTTCGAAGAAGAGTAGGGAAAGTTCTCTCTGGTGTCCTGGCCAACATTTGTCCCTCAGCCAACGTTCACTTCAAACCAAACAGATGATCCGTTCGGTCGATCATCTCGCTGCTGCCTGTGGGAGATCGCTGCGCAAACATTAGCTGCCACGTTTGCCTACATTACAGCTATAACTTTCAACATGCTTTATTGGCTGCAAAGGGCATTGAGGATGTGAAGGGTGCTATATAAATGCAAGCCTTTTCCTATATCAGAGACAGCCTCACAGGAAGTGTAGAAGATGGTTAAAAGTGCAGCAAAAAAAAAACATTCATCTGAACATTAGATTTTCTTGAGGCAAGGGGGTCAAGGTTATGGAGGTAAATGGGCACGTGAATACAAACAGATCACTCACGATCTTATTGCCTGGCAGAGCAGGCTCGAGGGGCTGAACGGCCTGCCTCGCTCCTCTTTCGAATGTTAGTTTCACAAAATAAACTTGAGTGCAAGACACAAGTTCCAGCTATTATAAGGTAACGTTAGGACTGAGGTTGGTCAGCTCTACTGGCCATCGGGAGGTCAATGTACAGAATGGTTTCCACGTTGCAATGGGTTGAAAGTGGTGCGCTACAATGATAAGTGAACTAATTATGTCCAAAAGCCATCTCATTAGCTTGTGACAAAATAAGGGGCGGCACGGTAGCACAGTGGTTAGCACCGTTGCTTCACTGCGGCAGGGTCCCAGGTTCGATTCCCACTTGGGTCACTGTCTGTGCGGGGTCTGCACGTTCTCCCAGTGTCTGCGCGGGTTTCCTCCGGGTGCTCCGGTTTCCTCCCATAAAGTCCCAAATGATGTGCTGTTAGGTAATTTGGACATTCTGAATTCTCCCTCTGTGTACCCGAACAGGCGCCGGAATGTGGCGTCTAGGGGATTTTCACAGTAACTTCATTGCAGTGTTAATGTAAGCCTACTTAAGACAATAAGGATTATTTATAAATTCCAATGTCGCGAGCTTTCCCAGAAAGAATAAACAGGCTCTTTTCTTATTTTTATTCATTTGGATGGGTCAACATTTATTGCCCATCCCTAATTGCCCTTGAACTGAGCGACTTGCAGGGCTATTTTTCAACCACATTGCTGACTGGAGTCACATGTAGGCCAGACCAGGTAAAGACAGCACATTTCCTTCCCTCAAGGGCATTAGTGAACCCGATGGGTTTTTGCAACAAATCAACAGTGGTTTCATGGTCTTCGTCAAGACTTTTAATTCCAGACTTTTATTGAATTCAAATTTCACCAGCTGCCACGGTGGGATTTGAACACGGATCCCCGGAACATTACCCTGGGTCTCTGGATTACGAGCCCAGCGACAAGACCCTATCGCCTCCTCGGCTACTATCTGGTTGGGCAGTGTTTCGGCTCCCATTTTGTTTTTTTGGCCCACTTTCCCCGCCCCCCCCCCCCCCTCCACACGAGCGCGTCGTTTGTGTTCAGCTCTGACGTCAGACAAAACCACTCGTGGTGCTGACGGACTTCGCCCTCTCGTTAAATCGACGGCTGTCAGATTTCACAGCGGACCTACCTTGCGAACAGACTGCGAGAGTCAAATTGTGCAAGCCTGTACTTTCCAGCTGCTGGAGTTTGCCCAGCAGGAAGGAGTCGTGCACCGACTCATCCGCTTCCAGCCGGTCCACATTTAGGCGTTGGCCTCAGCACCCCAGTTATGGCTGGGGTGGGGGCGGTGCAAACAATCCGGCAGCCATTTTGCCCCTGATCACTGTCCAGGGACCCACAGCTGGAAAACGTGCTGATCGGAAGCGCCCCTTTTACAGCATCGCTGAGCCGATTTGAAGCCTGCTCACTGTTGCAGTGTCGGGATCCTGGCTGCCAATCCACGCACAGCAAGATCCCACAAAATGGCAACGTGGTGGCAACCAGCTATTCTGCGATATCGATGGATGGGGTAAATATCCGCAAGTGCCCCTGGGAAGACCCCTGGCTCTTCCGAAATGGTGGCCACGGGGATAGTTTCCACCCACCCCACGAGGGGAGGCGTGTCCTCAGATGAACGCCCCAATCGGAAAGGCAGCAACTCTGACAGTGCAGCATTCCCCCCTCAGTACAGGACAGGGAATGTCAACCTGGATTTTATGCCCAGGTGTCTGGTAACCTATGACCTCCTGACTTGGTGGGCTCCCAATGGGGCATGTTGGCTGACAGGCCCCCTTGTCTGCTTCCAGCCTGGGGATTAATGGCATCTGACGCAAGAATGGGGGGGGGTTCCCCTGCAAAGATGGGGCAAACGGACTGAGATCCCGGGTGAAAGTATCCTGGAATACTCAATGTCACCAACTCAGTGTAGCAATGCAGGTAAACTTTACAATGCCGAAGAATCGTAGAACGATACAGTACCGGAGACCATTCAGCCCATCACTCCTGTGCTCCTCTGAGAGACAGCCAATTAGCCCCCGTTGCTCTGCTCTTTCTCCATAGCCCTGCAAAATAATACCCCCTTCAAATGTTTTCCTCTGATACCAACATATGAATTAGGAGCAGCAGTAGGCCACTCGGCCCCTCGAGCGTGCTCCACCATTCAGTAAAATCATGGCTGATCGGATTGTACTCTCAAACCCGCATTTAATTTTCAACATTTTTTTTTTTTTACATTTAGAGCATCCGAAATGAAATGAAAATCGCTTATTGTCACAAGTAGGCTTCAAATGAAGTTACTGTGAAAAGCCCCTAGTCGCCACATTCCGGCGCCTGTTCGGGGAGACTGGTACGGGAATCCGTGTCCAATTATCTTTTCCAATTAAGGGGCAATTTAGCGTGGCCAATCCACCTACCCTGCACATCTTTTGGGTTGTGGGGGCGAAACCCACGCAAAGACGGGGAGAATGTGCAAACTCCAAATCCCTTCCTCGGTCTTAAACGAATCGTGAGTGAAATGAGAAGATAATTTTCTCCTTAAATCATTTCCACTGTACAAACTGTGAATTGTGATCTGATGGGACTGTGCATGTTTGTAGATGTTGCGTGCATGTTCGAAATAAAATACCTTTTTTGTTTAATAAACAGAAAATCATTTTATGACCAAACACCACACACACACACAATGATTACAAACACTATTTAACACAACTAAACAAGAGAATGAATTAACACAACTAAACAAGAAGAAAGGAGCTGAACGGCTGCTGTGTTGAAAACAAGGACACGGAAGACAAAAAGTGGAGGCCGAGTCCATGGGGGTTAAATATAAACCGGGGGGGGGGCGGATCCACAGGCTCCTCATTCTTCTCAAGACAAGCCCAGGCAAATCCACGCCCCCCAAAACCTCCACAATTATGAAATCCAACTTTCAGACAATTCTCAAAAAGATACACACACCCTTTTGCCTGAAATTAACCTGGCCGAAGAGTTTGGGGTGGGTGGTGTTCACGAAATATAGGCCGGCCGAAATATAACCCAAATGTGTCCAATTTTCCCTTGGGGGGGGGGGGGGGGGGGCTTAGCAATGACAGGAGAACAATGTTCCCAGTCAGTGTTAATGAGGGTTTCAGAAAAACTAGACAATCTAGTTGGAGGGTTTACCTGGCTCTGGCTCCGTCTCTCCCCGCCCACCCCCAAAAAAAAACACCCGTCCCTTTTCGTTTCAATTAAACAAAAATTTTAGAATAAAACTGTTTTGAAAATAAAAATCTGTTTTCTCTTAACTAAGAGTGGGGGTGGGGGGGGGGGGGGGGAGAAGACAGGGGTAATTCGGCACGTCTCTCACCCCCCCCCCCCCCCCAATCGAGTCAGAAATAAAAACTATTCACACCCCACACACTAGCAAACAAAACCAGTGGAACTTACAAACTTGGCGTTTCAGGCGCGACGATGACAGCGATTGATGAATGGGTTCAAGCAAACCGGGTCCCTTCAACAGAACGTCTCTACTTGTACATTTCTACAAATCCCCATGTTTCTTCCGTTTCCTCCACTCCCTAATAGTCAGGTGTAGCCGGGAGAGTAACAAACAAGAGAGAGAGAGGGAGGAAAAAAATTGGACAAGAATATTACTGGATTACTCATCCGCCAATCACGCGCTTGCAGGTAACAGGGAAAAGTAGCAACTGCACTCAAGAAATTGACACAAACAAAAAGAGGGAAGTACTTGGTCACTTTTTGGAGTGGGACGAGGCACTGCAGGTGTACACCATTAATAATAATCTTTATTATTGTCACAAGTGGCTTACATTAACACTGCAGTGAAGTTACTGTGAAAATCCCCTCGTCGCCACATTCTGGCTCCTCTCCGGGTACACTGAGGGAGAATTCGGAATGTCTGATTCGCCTAACAGCACGTCTTTCAGGACTTATGGGAGGAAACCGGAGCGCCCGGAGGAAACCCACGCAGACACGGGGAGAATGTACAGACTCCGCACAGACAGCGACCCAAGCCAGGAATCGATCCCGGGGCCCTGGCGCTATGAAGCAACAGTGCTAACCGCTACTTGGGCTGCGCCTTCTGAATCCCCAACCCTTACCACCAAACCATCCAGAAGGGCAAGGGGCAGAAGACACATGGGGAGCAACCAGCCGGCCACTCACCGCCCTGACTTGGAAACGTATCGGCTGTTCCTCCGCCGTGGCTGGGTCAAAAGCCTGGGACTCGCTCCCTGACAGCACCGAGGGTGTACCTACACCAGATATTGGTTCGAGAAGGCAGCTCAGCGCTATGTCCTCGAGGGGCATTAGGGATGGGTAATACATATCCCCAACCCGCCATCCACCCCAGCAACACCTGCACCCGTAAATTAATTTTTAAAATCTGTTGTAAGGTAGGAAATGCAGCAGCCAATGTTGCGCACAGCAAGATCCCACAAACAGCCGCGACATGCCTGTTTTCAGCTTTGTGCGGACGCTTGTACTTCTGGGAGTAGATGCCCATGTTCATCATCCGCTATGTTTGGCCGGCTTCTGGTGGATCCATGGGTGACCGCCCAAGGCCGCTCCATGTCCTAATAATTCCTCCGTCAATATTGCAATACTAGGATTCCTAGGAAGAAAACAAATATCCGTTTGGTTCATAGAATTTACAGTGCAGAAGGAGGCCATTTAGCCCATCAAGTCTGCACTGGCCCTTGGAAAGAGCCCCCTACTTAAGCCCCACACCTCCACCCTATCCCCCTATCCCCCTTTATCGCTGAAACCCAACCTAACCTTTTTGGACACTAAGGGCAATTTAGAATAGCCAATCCACCTAACCTGCACATCTTTGGACTGTGGGAGGAAACCGGAGCACCCGGAGGAAACCCACACGCACACGGGGAGAACGTGCAGACTTCACACAGACAGTGACCCAAGCCGGGAATCGAACCTGGGACCCTGGAGTTATGAAGCAACTGTGCTAACCACTATCCTACCGTGCTGCCCCATGGTTTATTTACCATGCTGATAGAAACCTGATACAATGAGAATGGAGTTGTTGATTAAATCACAGTGACCAATATCTATCAATGAGTCTACAACTGACCCAGCTATAAAATCATAGAATGGGTAAAGCACAGAAGAATGCCATTCAGCCCATCCTGTCTAAGCAAGCCCCGTTCCAGAAGGACCAATTCACCTCATGCCACTCCCCCACCTTCTCCCCGTTACCCTGCACATTATTCCTTTTCAGAAAATAATCCAATTCCCTCATGAAAGGCTCGATCGAACCTGCCTCCAGCACACCCTCAGGCAGAGCATTCCTGATCCTAACCACTCGCTGGGTGTAAAGCAGTCAGTCCCCCACTTTAAGACAGAGATGAGGAGAATTTTCTTCCCTCAGAGGGTTGTGTGACTTTGGAACTCTCTGGAAAGCGGCGGGGGTGGGGGGGCACTGAATATTTTTAAGACAGAGGTAGATAGATTCTTGTTGGGAGAGGTTATCAGGCGGTGTGGGGGGGGGGGGGGGTTAAATGGGCAACGTGAAATTTGAAACACAAATAGATCAACTTAATGAATAGCACAGGAACATAGAACATACAGTGCAGAAGGAGGCCATTCGACCCATTGAGTTTGCACCGACCCACGTAAGCCCGCACTTCCACTCTATCCCCGTAACCCAATAACCCCACCTAACCTTTATTGGACACTAAGGGCAATTTAGCACGGCCAATCCACCTAACCTGCACGTCTTTGGACTGTGGGAGGAAACTGGAGCACCCGGAGGAAACCCGCGCAGACACAGGGAGAACTTGCAGACTCCACACAGACAGTGACCCAGCGGGGAATAGAACCTGGGACCCTGGCGCTGTGAAGCAACTATGCTAACCACTTGTGCTACCGTGCTGTTGCTAATTGTGTTTCTCTTAATTTGGCTCTGAAGATGGCGGCCAATATGGTCGCCTTCCTTAATTCTAATTACGTTTGCTCTCGAGTCGCCAGGTATCTTTCGATACCGCCACAAGGTTCAAAACCGAATGCTGATCAAAGACTCGATACACCAGTTAGTAAGTTCAAACTCAATGCTCATTTATTTACACACACAGTCAAGTATACTCATGCACAAAACTCTACAGACTAAACTATCACTACTGCTAAAGCCTATACTTAGCTTTGGGCGCCACTCAGTCAGAGGAACAATGGCCGTTGTTCGGTTCTGAGGCTGCTGGGGTTGAACTGGTATGGAATAACAGCTAGGAGCGTCTGTCTGGTAGTGTGCGTTGACCTTGGACTTACTTGTTCTGATGTTGCTGTTGGGCAGGTCTCTCCTCGGTGAAAGCTGGGGCCGCAAGAGAGCGATTCTCTCTTGGGAGATTCTTCTTATACCCAAAAGGGGCTTTGAGCGCTTTTGGGCGGGCCTTGAACTTGGCCCCAATTAATTAGGGCGTTTCCCAATCGTTCCCATCGATTTCCTCCAATAGAGGGATGGGTGCCCTGATGGCTGGGCGTGTCCTAGGTGGCCATTGGCCTGCTTTGTTCTGGTCTCCTCTGGCGCCGGGGTGTCTGTCTTGGTATTGTTTACTTAAATGTTACCTTTTTGTTCCCGGGGATGGCTCATTAATATGGAAATGGTTTGCAGTATCGCTCTTGTCTGGGAGCTACGGCTCCAATCAACAGACAAACCTTGCACCTGCTTGCTTTCTTAGTATTGTCCATTTTCCCTGCAATCTTTGCAGAGTGTCCATTTTGTAATCGGGAAGTGGCCATCCCAGATGGCTACCGTGCTGGCAACAGAGTAGGTTCAAGGGGCCGAATGGCCTACTTCCGCTCCTATTTTAAAAAAAAGTCTTTCCTCACGACACCATTGTTTCCTTTGCCAATTATGTTTGACCTGTGCCCTCTCATTCTTAATCCTTCCACCAATGGGAACAGTTTCTCCCCATTGACCCGTTCCTCAAGATTTTGAACCCCTCGATTAAAACCTCCTCTCAAACTTTTTCTTCTCCAAGGAAAACTGCCCCAACTCCTCCAAACTTTCTTGAGGCAAGGAAAACCCTCAGTTCGGAGAGCTTTGGGAACCATAGGTCCAGAGTCACTTGTTGCTCCCAAGCTACACTCACCGCACATCATGGGCAGGATTCTCTGGCCTCCTCGCTGCGTGTCTCTCGGCAGCAGGGGGCAGCTCGCTGTTGGCTGGGTCTTCTGCTCCCGCCACTGTCAATGGGATTTCCCATTGAATTCCCCCCACACGGCTGGGAAACCCATACATGGGCCATCAGCGGGACCACAGGATTCCAGCCCATGTCTTAATTCAGCCATATACAGTATTGCAAAATGTTATTTTCTGAAATAAATCCATCCAATTTGCATTTGAATCCATTATACCAACTGCTCCCATTTTGCCAGGAAGGAGATACAGAGCTTCCCGGTGCAGCCGGCCTCCATATTGCTGGAGGAGGTGCTGACGACAGGGGGACTGGAGAAGGGGGTAGTGTCGGTGGTTTACGGGGCTATTTTGGGAGAGGAGAAGGCAACACTGGAAGGGATCAAGGCAAAGTGGGAGGAAGAGCTAGGAGAGGGTATGGAGGAGGGGTTCTGGTGTGAGGTGCTCTGGAGGGTTAACGCCTCCACCTCGTGTGCGAGGTTGGGGCTGATACAGCTGAAGGAGGTGTATAGAGCACACCTCACAAGGGCGAGGATGAGCCGGCTCTTTCTGGGGGTAGGAGATGTGTGTAAATGTTGCGGGGGGGGGCTCAAATCACATTCGTATGTTTTGGTCCTGTCCAAAGCTGGAGGATTACTGGAAGGAGATTTTTAGGGTAATGTCTGTGGTGAACCACTGTAATAGGAGATGTAAGGTAGGACCTGCACTTCAGGTTCGCCGGTAGCTCCTGCCGGCTGGCTCCGCCCACGGAGAACTGTATAAATATGCATGACCTCCAGTGCCCTGCCATTGCGCCAGCTGCAGCAGGAGGCCACACATCTGACTGTAATAAAGCCACAGTTGTACCCAACTTTAGTCTTTGTGCAATTGATCGCGCATCAATTTATTACAGTCAGATTTTCCACAGAATGGATATCAGAATTAAGCCCGATCGCCTGCAGCTGGATCCTCACTCGCCCGACGCCAGGAAAGACTTTACTCACTGGCTAGCCTGTTTCGAGGCCTACATCAACGCGGCGGACCCCGCGCCAACGGAGGCTCAGAAGATAAACGTCCTGTACTCCAGACTGAGCTCCAGCGTGTTCCCGTTGATCCAAGACGCCACGAATTACACAAAAGCAATGGAACTCGTTAAGGAACACTGCGTGCAGAAGGTGAACACGCTCTTCACCAGGCATGTACTCGCCACCCGCTTGCAACTACCTGGTGAGCCCATCGAAGACTTCTGGCGGGCCCTAATTCCACTCGTCCGGGACTGTGACTGCCAGGCTGTTACGGCCGCCGAACACGCAAATCTACTCATGCGCGATGCCTTCGTGACGGGGATTGCGTCGGACCGCATCCGAGAACGATTACTGGAAGGGGCAACGCTCGAACTGGCGGAGGCGAAACCTTGGCGCTCTCCATGACGGTCGCATCTCGTAACGTACAATCGTACCTCTCCCGCCGCGCTGCCCACCCTTCTACTCCTTCCTACCCCTCCTGGACCCTGCTGACGACCTCCTCAGCCGGGGCCCTGCCTTCCCAATACGCCTGCGCTGCACGCCGATCCGCGCACCCGGGGGTCCCCGCTGCTACTTCTGTGGTCAGCAGATGCACCCCCACCAACACTGCCCGGCCCGCACTGCAGTTTGTAAAGCCTGCGGTAAAAAGGGCCACTTCGTGGCGGTGTGCAGGCCCGCGCAGTCGCTGCGATCGCGCCCGCTATCGCCCCCTCCACCACGCCAGACGCACAATGGGAGCCGCCATCTTCTCCTCCCGGGACCATGTGCGACCAATGGGCGCCGCCATCTTGTCCCGACCCCACAATGTGCGCACCATGGGCGCCGCCATCTTGTCCCGACCCCACAATGTGCGCACCATGGGCGACGCCATCTTGTCCCGACCCCGCAATGTGCGCACCATGGGCGCCGCCATCTTGTCCCGACCCCACAATGTGCGCACCATGGGCGCCGCCATCTTGTCCCGACCCCACAATGTGCGCACCATGGGCGACGCCATCTTGTCCCGACCCCGCAATGTGCGCACCATGGGCGCCGCCATCTTGTCCCCCACAGGGTCTCCGGACATCCCGACATCCGAACCACACATGCTCGCCACCTGAAACATCCGATGGCTACCCGCAGCTCGTTTCGTTGAGGCAGGACCAATCTCGCCTGCACAACCTGGCCACCGCGTCGACGACGGTTAAAATCAACTGCCACGCGACCTCGTGCCTGCTGGACTCTGGGAGCACCGAAAGCTTCGTTCACCCAGATACAGAAAGGCGCTGCTCCCTCGCGGTCCACCCTGCCAATCAAAGGATCTCCCTAGCCTCCGGATCCCACTCCGTCCCGATCCAAGGCTTTTGTACAGTCACCCTCACGGTCCAGGGCGTAGAATTTAGTAACTTCCGCCTCTATGTCCTTCCTAATCTATGCGCTGCACTCCTGTTGGGCCTGGACTTCCAGTGCAACCTCCAGAGCCGTACCCTCAAATTCGGCGGGCCCTTACCCCCCTTTACCGTTTGCGGCCTCGCGACCCTCAAGGTCGATCCCCCCTCCCTTTTTGCAAACCTAACTGCGGATTGAAAGCCCGTTGCCACTAGGAGCAGACGGCACAGCACCCAGGACAAGACCTTCATCAGGTCCGAAGTCCAGCGGCTGCTTAAGGAGGGTATTATCGAGGCCAGCAACAGCCCCTGGAGAGCCCAAGTGGTAGTGGTTAAAACTGGGGAGAAACACAGGATGGTCGTGGACTACAGCCAGACCATCAATCGGTACACTCAGCTCGACGCGTACCCCCTCCCACGCATATCTGATATGGTCATTCAGATTGCGCAGTACTGGGTCATCTCAATAATTGACCTGAAATCCGCCTACCACCTGCTCCCCATCCAGAAGATGGACCGGCCATACACTGCCTTCGAGGCGGACGGTCACCTCTACCACTTCCTTAGGGTCCCTTTCGGTGTCACAAATGGGGGTCTCGGTCTTCCAAGGAGAGATGGACCGAATGGTTGACCAGTACGGTTTGCGGGCCACCTTTCCGTACTTAGATAATGTCACCATCTGCAGCCATGACCAGCAGGACCACGATGCCAACCTTGATAAGTTCCTCCGCACTGCCACTCTTCTCAACCTGACCTACAACAAAGAGAAGTGTGTGTTCAGCACGACCCGGTTAGCCATTCTCGGCTATATAGTCCAAAATGGACTTCTCGGGCCCGACCCCGACCGCATGCACCCCCTCATGGAACTTCCCCTCCCCCACTGCCCCAAGGCCCTCAAACGCTGCCTGGGGTTCTTTTCCTACTACGCTCAGTGGGTCCCAAACTATGCGGACAAGGCCCGTCCACTCATTCACTCCACCCAATTCCCCCTTGCGGCCAAGGCACAACATACTTTCGCCCGCATCAGAGCAGACATCGCCAAGGCCGGGATGCGCGCAGTGGACGAGTCACTGCCTTTCCAAGTAGAAAGCGACGCTTCAGACGTCGCCCTTGCTGCCACTCTAAACCAGGCAGGCAGACCGTGGCATTCTTTTCCCGCACCCTTCATGCCTCGGAAATTCGACACTCATCCGTCGAAAAGGAGGCCCAAGCTATCGTTGAAGCTGTGCGGCATTGGAGGCATTACCTGGCCGGTAAGATATTCACTCTCCTTACGGACCAATGGTCGGTAGCCTTCATGTTCAATAAAACACAGCGGGGCAAGATCAAATATGATAAAATCTTGAGGTGGAGAATCGAGCTCTCCACCTATAATTATGAGATCTTGTATCGCCCCGGTAAACTCAACGAGCCCCCAGACGCCCTCTCCCGAGGTACATGTGCCAGCGTACAAGTGGACCAACTCCGGGCCCTACACGACAGCCTTTGTCACCCGGGGGTCACTCGATTGTACCATCTGGTCAAAGCTCACAATCTGCCCTACTCCGTCGAGGAAGTAAGGACAGTCACCAGGGACTGCCAGGTCTGTGCGGAGTGCAAGCCGCACTTCTACCGGCCGGACCGTATGCGCCTGGTGAAGGCTTCCCACCCATCTGAACACCTCAGCGTGGATTTCAAAGGGCCCCTCCCCTCCACTGACCGTAACACGTACATTCTCAGTGTGGTCGATGAGTACTCCAGATTCCCCTTCGCCATCCCATGCCCTGTGGGATATGACGTCTACCACCGTCATCGCTTTGTTCGGTTTCCCCGCCTACATCCACAGTGACAGGGGGTCCTCATTCATGAGCGATGAGCTGCGTCAGTTCCTGCTCAGCAGGGGTATAGCCTCCAGCAGGACGACCAGCTGCAACCCCCGGGCAAGTAGAACGGGAGAATGGGACGGTTTGGAGGGCCGTCCAGCTGGCCCTATGGTCCAGGAACCTCCCAGCCTCTTGCTGACAGGAGGTCCTCCCTGACGCTCTGCACTCCATCTGGTCACTATTGTGCACCGCCACTAATAACACACCCCATGAACATGTTTTTACCTTCCCCAGGAAGCCCACATCCGGGGTGTCGCTCCCAACTTGGCTCGCTGCTCCAAGACCGGTCCTTCTCCGTAGGCACATCCGACTCCACAAGGCGGACCCCTTGGTGGACAGGGTTCACCTGCTCCACGCCAACCCTCAATATGCCTACGTTGAGTTCCCCGACGGTCGCCAAGATACTGTCTCACTCAGGGACCTGGCACCGTCAGGTTGCACCCCAACACCCCCCCCCCTCACCAATGCACCACCTCCCACCGCGCCGCCAATATTGACCCCACCAGACCAACCCCCCCCTCCCCTCTTCCGCACAAGAGGACGAAGAGGACTTCTGCACGCTCCTGGAGTTCCCCGATGACTGGCCAGCATCAGCACCGCCACCACCACTATCGGTGCCACCTCCAGCACCGCTAGCTCCGACTCCGCCGCCACCGTTACAACGCTCCCAACGAAGCACCAAATCACCGGACCGGCTGAACCTTTGATGGACTCCGGACTGTCAACATGGATTTTTCTTTCCCTACCACTGTACATAATTGCACTAATTGTATATAGTGTTGCTAACTTTTGGATGGCTCTTAAATGTTGCCCGTTATATCTTTACTTAATTTGCTCTGTTTTTATAACCTTTGCTCTAGAGTCGCCAGGTATCTTTATGATACCGCCACGAGGTTCAAGTTCAAGTACTGATCAATAACTCGACACACCAATTAGTAAGATTCAAATCAAATCACATTTATTATACACAGTCAATCGCTACTCATGCATAAACTCTACTTACTAGGCTATCTCTATCACTAAAAGGCCTATACTTAGCTTGGAACTGGCCCACCAGGTCAGGGGAACAAATGGCCTTTTGTTCGATTCTGAGCCTGCAGGATTCAGAAGCTGGTATGGACTGGTAGCTAGGAGCGCCTATCTCATAGCGTGCGTTGACTGGAGACTTACTTGGTTGATGCGGCAGCTTGGGCAGTTCACTGTCAAGGGTTGGTTCGCTGCTGAGTGACCCTGCCAAGAAGGACGATTTGAACTTGGGGACTCTACTTTATAGTCCTCAGGGGCTTCGTGCCGTTCGGGGCGGACCCCGTATCTGGTTCCACTTGGATTGATTTCTCCAATACTGGAGTTGTTCCCTGATCGCTGAGCGGTCCCTGAGTGTCCGTTGGCCTTCCTTTGTCTTGGCTCCTGCTGGCGCTGAGGAGTGTGGCTTGGCCTTATTCACCTGACATGTTTCAATTGTTCCCAGGGATCGCTCATTAGTATGCAGATGGCTGCGTGTTTCAATGCTGTCTGGGTTTCTGCAAGTTCTAATACACAGGAGACTTTGCACTTGCTAGTTTTTTCCTGGCTTGGCTGAATTTCCCTGCATTCTTTGCGGATCTCCATTTTAAGTCGGGAAGTGGCCAACCCAGGTGGCTACACTCCCTCCTTGTGATCCCTAACGCAAAGCGTGAAGGATCACATAACTGCATTGTCTTCACTTCCTGACCCAGCGAGCACTCTTCCATGGCCTCTACACTGACCATAACTATGTATGAACATGTTTAACTAACAATTCTAAGTGGCGCTATGTCACAACAGGGACATGCATTACAACATAAAAAAACTAACTATCCTCAATAAACTATCCTCACTTCAAACAATCAAAAATAATCTACAACACTTTAAATGTACAAATAGGAGCAACACAAGTTTGTCTGGCTTGGCAGTCAAGCACAGAGGTTTACATTTCTTTATTGAACAAAACACCCATAAAGAAAAGCGGGTGCACTTTAATTCACGCGAGGGGTTGGGGGGTTTGATGAAAACCGAAAATAGGGGATCTCATCCTGTATACAGGGGTGCGAGAGCGGTAGGCTCTCCTTCGCCATTTCCTCATGCGGATAGTCTGCACGATGCTGCAGAATATCGCCAGTACTAGAAGGGATTCAATTAGGTATGATAGTGAGTACCAGGTTATAAACGTATCACACCACGATGGTGCATTGTTACTTGTCACTGGGCTCTGGAGTGCTATGGGGAAGTGACTCATTGACGGCCGGGGGGGGGGTTGGGGTCAGGGGGTTCGCGTCCGCGCGGAACCGGATACAAATTACAATAATGACAAAAAACACGTTATGACATCTTCATTGTTCTCTTCTTTTCCTTTCTTCTCTTCCTCTTTTTCTTCCTCTGGAGTTCCTGAGGTTCCAGAGTTCTATGGACACAAGCATAATATCTGTTACTATCTTGTGCAACATCTTGAATGTTAGCATGTCTGTCTTTTAGTGGCAATTTCCCTTTATGATTTGTCACCGTGTGTGTTTCCCTCATTTTTATTGTTTTAAACCGAAAATTTGGACTCGACATCTAAGAAAATACTGGCGTACTGTGAGCCGTCTCGTAGCCTGTGTCATTTACCATCCTAGTGTTTGAGGATGTAAATAACAGAGGGAAGCAATCCTAGGTTGCCAAAACCAAACAAAAGAATTTTGAACATAATGAGCCAAAAATGGGGTGCGTATGGGCCGCGGCGGGTAAGATTTGGATGGAATCCCCGGGTAGGACGGTGATCATAGAATCATAGAATTTACAGTGCAGAAGGAGGCCATCGAGACTGCACCGGCTCTTGGAAAGAGCACCCTACCCAAGGTCAACACCTCCACACCCTATCCCCATAACCCAGCAACCCCACCCAACACTAAGGGCAATTTTGGACACTAAGGGCAATTTATCATGGCCAATCCACCTAACCTGCACATCTTTGGACTGTGGGAGGAAACCGGAGCACCCGGAGGAAACCCACGCACACACGGGGAGGACGTGCAGACTCCGCACAGACAGTGACCCAAGCCGGAATCGAACCTGGGACCCTGGAGCTGTGAATCAATTGTGCTATCCACTATGCTACCGTGCTGCCCACTGTCAATGTCGTATGTGCTCTACCCGAGCGTAGTTGACCAGAGGGGGGGGGGTCCTCAGGCAGGGCGGAGACCAGTGCCGTTTCTCCACTGCCTGAGCAACCGGCAAGAACGGGCAAAAATGTCGTCATCGTGGGGGTGGTTGTTGTAAAGGTTCTACCGTCGAACCAGAAGAGCAGTTATGAACGGGGGCTGGCAAGCTCTCAGCGGGTTCTGCCGGTAAGCGTGCTGGCAGGTTTTCACAGGCTTCTGCCGACAAATATGGCGTGTGGCCGTGGAACTTCCGAGTTTACAAACAACACTTAACGATAACATTAACGAACAAACATTGAACAACATGCTGCAGATTCCATCAGAAAGGACACCGTTTCTCCCAAGCGGTTCCTTTTTAAAACATCATCTGGACACCTCAGTTATCAGTTGCGAACAGGGTCGCAAAGGGGTTCTCGTTTTGGGAGTCAGACTCAAAGTCGTCATCTTCTCCTGCATGCCATACTCTGGAATGGATGAGGGTTGATAAAGCTGCATGGTGTGACTTAGGGTCCATCTCGTCGTTTTGGACGCGCCTGTATGAATTGTCATGGTGCCAAAAGGTGTGTCTAATTCTGTGGGGACGGAGTCGGGGTCGTCATCGTAGGGCGGTGGTCTTTGGTGGGGTTTGTTGAGGAATGTGATGAGGAAGGGATCACTTGAATCGTGTTCAGATTTGCTGGGTGTGGGTCCTGTTGCATGGGGATAGTAGGAGGCGTGCTGTGGCTAATGTCTGAGTCATAGTCGCTGTCGCTGCTGCTGCTGTCTGTGGGCATTCCGGGGCGGAGTCTAGAGTTCGGGGGTGGAGTCAAGGGTGAGTCCGTGGGTGGGGTGGACGTGTTGGGGGAGGTAGGGATATGTTGGGTGTGGGCGGGGTGTGGTCTGCTGCGTCGAGCATGATGTGGTGTGCGTGATTGGACTGTGGGCCATATGCCTTGAGCTGGTTAATATAGAACCACGCAGTCTTCCCATTGGGGTACTTAATTTTATACACGGAGGGGCTTACTTTGTCCGCAATGGAGTACGGACCGAATACTTAGGTGACAGGAATGTGCTGGGGTTGTAAATGGAGAGCATGACCTGCTGTCCTACTTCAAACTCAGTCGCATGCACTGTCTTGTCGAAACAGGCCTTGCTCTGTTTCTTCCTGGTGCCTAATTTTACTGCGGCTGCTAGCTGAGCCGTTTTTACATTCTCAACTAATTGTTGCACTGCGTTCTCGTGTGTGAGGGCCATCACTTCGGGGCTGGTCAAGTCAAGTCCTAATAAAAATTCTGTGCCTATCATGAGGCTTCCGGTCATGAGCGTGAGTGGGGTGTATCCTGTGGATGTCGAAACAGTGTTACGTAAAAACATTAATGCAAAAGGGAGGACTGAATCCCAAGTGGTGCTGTTTTGTTGGACCATTTTCCTGAGGGTGGCTTTTAGGGTCCGATTCATTCGCTCCACGATACCACTTGACTGGGGGTGGTATGCGATGTGGAATTTTGGGTAATGCCAAATATCGTGAGGACGTTCTTCATGACACGTCCCGTAAAATGGGAACCTTGGTCGGATTCAATGCTGCGGGGGAGTCCCCATCTCGTAAAGATGTGGTGGGTTAAAATCTTAGCGGCAGTCTTTGCCGTGTTCGTTCTAGATGGGAATGCTTCTACCCATTTTGTAAACGGTCTATAACGACTAAGACATACTTGTAACCATTCCTGGAAGGGGGCAATGGTCCTATAAAATCAATCTGGAGGTTAGTCCAGGGGCCATTAACGGGGCGGGTGTGGCTAAGCTGAGCTTTCTTTGCGTATCTGTCCGGATTGTTTTGGGCACAGATAAGGCAATTTTCCACATAGTGCGTGACGTCTTCTTTTAAATTCGGCCACCAACAGAGCTGCCTGAGGTGGGCTGTAGTGGGGTCAATTCCCTGATGCCCATGACTGTCATGGAACAAACAAATAAGCTGATTCCGGTCCTGTTCAGGAACCACATAAAGGGTGTCTTTTAGGACCACACCGTCATGTGTGGTCAGCGCATTTTTAAACCTATTGTATGGGGCTGGAAAGCTTCCTTTTAAAATCTCCCTGAGATTCCTATCTTGCTTCTGGGCCTGCACTAAATCCTCATAATTAGTCTGTGAGACCTGAACTGCACTCACTGGGGTGCTTTCGGGGGGGTTCCAAAAATGTCCATGTCTGGAACCTGCTTTGGCCAGTGCGTCGGCTTTTACATTTCCAGGTGGGGAGGAACGGTGGTGATTTCGAACTTTAACGATGCCAAATATCCTATCCTGTGCTTTGTCTAAAATGTGCCGGAGCAATGGGACTGAAGGGAAGGGTTTTCCGTCCGCGGAAACAAATCCTCTTGCTTTCCACAGGGGTAGGAATTCTGTGAGGCTGTTACAGACATAGAGGCTGTCCGAGTCTATGTCTGCTGGGCTGGGGAAGGAATCTGGGTGATCTACGATGTACGCAATGGCTGCTAGTTCTGCCGCCTGCGCGCCTAAGTGTCCTGGTAGTTTTAATGAGATTTCTTCTAGGGCGCGTTCCTGCGCGTCCTCAACATAGATGCTGCATCCTGTAATGCGCTTCCCGTCAAATACAGTGGAAGAACCATCCACATATATTCTCAAAGACGTGCACGTGTCTGTGTGCTGGGGGCTCTGGGGTGAACTACCTATCTTTTTGGGGGGTGTTTTCACGATAAAGGGTCCTGTGTTGTGGTGCGGTGAGATGATTTCCCATTCGTGGGGGGTGCCTGGGTACTGAAGGTTGTCGGCTAGGAAAGTGTGGGTCTTGGTCCTTTTAACAGTGATGTCCCGTCCCTGCAAAAGAAGGGTCCATCTGGCTGCTCTAATCTGGCTTACTACATCGTCCTTAAGTCATCAGTCTAGTAAAAGTTTGGTGGGGGTGTGTTCCGTGAGGATTGTGATGGGGTTTAGTCCGGTGATGTATGAAAAGTACTGAACTGCCCAGAAAACTGCGAGCAGGTGCCTTTCAAAGGCCGAAAATCCCTGCTCCACAGGATCTAAAACTCTGGAGGCATAAGCCATGGGTCTTAACTGTTGGTGCCGTTCCTGGAGGAGCACTGCCGAAAGGGTGCGGTCTGTGCTAGCTATCTCTATAGCATAGGGGGAAAGGGGGTCTGGAACATGTAGTGCGGGGGCTGCAATGGGTGCGCGCTTTAAAACATCTACAACATCCGTATGCTGCGGAAGCCATTCCCAAGGGGCTCCTTTCTTTAGGAGTTCCGAGAGGGGTGCTGCCTTGGTGGCGAAACCGTCAATGTGGTTCCGGCAGTAGCCAACCAGTCCTAAAAACGACCGGAGAGCGGAAACATTCTGGGGAAGGGCAATTTGACAATCGAGTCAATTCTTTTATGCTCGATCTCGCGTTTACCATGCGTGATATTCGTTCCAAAATATACCACTTTGTCTTCCAAAATTTGGGCCTTTTTGGGGTTTACTTTGCATCCAATTTGCTGTAGGTGTTCCAGAAGTTCGGACAGAAGCTCGATGTGCTCTGCCTTGGTGTCTGTCTGCAGTGATAGGTCGTCTATATACTGGACCAGACATTCCGGGCAAGAAAATTTCGATAAACCATTTGCCAGCTGTCGGTGGAAAATGGAGGGGGAGTTGTGGAATCCTTCTGGAAGGCATGTCCACGTGTACTGCTGACCTTTAAAAGTGAAGGCAAATTTGCATTGGCACGCTTTTGCCAATGGAATGGACCAGAATCCGTTACTGATGTCCAAAACTGTAAAATATCGTGAGTTGAGTCCCTGTTTGAGCATGGTCTCGGGACTTGTGGCTACTGTGGGGATTGCTGCGGGGGTGACTTTGTTGAGTTCCCGGTAATCGATGGTCAGTCGCCATGATCCATCGGGCTTTCTCACTGGCCAAATTGGGGCATTATTAGTAGAGGCTACCGATCTAAGTACGCCTTGTTCTAATAAGCTGTCAATAACTTTTGAGATTTCTCCCTCTGCCTCTTGGGGAAATCCGTATTGCTTCTGGGGTCTTGGGTCAGGTCCTATTATTTGAACCGGACCAGACATCCTGCCGCAGTCATGTTTATGACTTGCAAATGCGGTCCTGTTTTTCTGAAGGACTGCCCTAACCTGTTTATCTGCACTAATCGTGGTCGGGTCAAACCAAAAATTGCCGACTGCGCTAATCTTGTTTGCATACTCACCTACTGTGAGTGTTGCGGGGGCTCTTGCTGACTTTGTCATTTTCCAGACACATTGATTTACTGGGTCAAATGAAAGGTTGTGGGAGTTCATGAAATCAATGCCCAAAATGTGCTCTGCTGTGTGGTCCAGATCGACCAAAACTATGGGGTGTTTTGTTGTAATATTGCCAATTTGAATGGGTACAGGGGCTGTGACGTGTCCCTGTTGTGAGTGGCCTGTGAAGCCGCTGAGGGTGATTGTGGCTGTAGTGGGCCACGTGTCTTTTTGGAACATGGTGGAGGAATTAATTGTGGTGCGGGACATTCCTGTGTCCCAGAGAAATTCGATGGGCTGACCCCGTATTTTCGCTGCAACGACTGGTCGGCCGGACCTATCCCAAAGGGTGTCGCAGAACCAACTGGCGGAGCCCGAACACCGTCAGTCAGTTCCGTTCAGGTCTGTCTGGTCTGAACGGACGCTCACACTATGTATGGGCTTTGTCCTGTTATTATTCAGAGTGCCTGCCTGCTGGGGTTTCTGTGGCTTTCGTGGGGCATTGCACTTTGCTGCTGCTGACGATCTATTTTCCCTTAACGTTCCGCGAGATAGTCAAGGAACGGTTGCCACCGCCTGGAGAACCCCTGAACCGATCCTCTCAACGCAAACTTCATCCGTTCCAGTTTTATGAACCCTGCCATATCGTTTATCCAGGCCTCCACGCCGGGGGGTTTCGCTTCCTTCCATATAAGTAAGATCCTTCGCCGGGCTACCAGGGACGCAAAGGCCAGAATATCGGCCTTTTTCGCCTCCTGCACTCCCGGCTCTTCCGCTACCCCAAATATAGCTAACCCCCAGCCTGGCTTGACCCGGACCTTCACCACCTTTGAAATCACCCTTGCCACTCCCCTCCAGTACTCATCCAGTGCCGGACATGACCAGAACATGTGTGTGTGGTTCGCCGGGCTTCCCGAGCACCTCCCACACCTGTCCTCCACTCCGAAGAACCTGCTCATTCTTGCTCCCGTCATGTGTGCTCTGTGTAGAACCTTGAATTGTATCAAGCTAAGCCTGGCACACGAGGAAGAGGAATTTACTCTACTTAGGGCATCAGCCCACAGCCCCTCCTCAATCTCCTCCCCCAGCTCTTCTTCCCATTTTCCTTTCAGCTCCTCTACCAGCGCCTCCCCCTCGTCTCTCATCTCCTGATATATTTCGGACACTTTGCCCTCCCCGACCCATACCCCCGAAATCACTCTATCCTGGATCCCCTGTGTCGGGAGCAGCGGAAAGTCCCTCACCTGTTGCCTCGTAAATGCCCTCACTTGCATATATCTGAAGATATTCCCCGGGGGCAACTCATACTTTTCCTCCAGCGCTCCCAGGCTCGCAAACTCCCCATCAATAAACAAGTCTCTCAGTCTCCTAATTCCTGCCCGATGCCAGCTCTGGAACCCTCCGTCCATCCTTCCTGGGACAAACCTATGGTTATTCCTGATCGGGGGCCACACCGAGGCACCCGTCACCCCCCCTGTGTCGCCTCCATTGCCCCCAGATCCTTAAGGTTGCCACCACCACTGGGTTTGTGGTATACCTTTTCGGGGAAAGCGGTAGCGGCGCCGTCACCAGCGCCTTTAGGCTCGTTCCTTTACAGGACGCCATCTCCAGCCTCTTCCATGCCGCCCCCTCTCCCTCCCTCATCCACTTACAAACCATCGCCACATTGGCGGCCCAGTAGTAGTCGTCCAGATTCGGCAACGCCAGTCCCCCTCTGTCCCTGCTGCGCTGCAGGAACCCCCTCCTTACCCTCGGGGTCTTCCCTGCCCACACGCAACTCATAACACTCCTGTCTATTTTCTTGAAAAAGGCCTTAGTGATCAGAATGGGGAGACATTGAAACACAAAAAGAAACCTTGGGAGGACCATCATCTTTACCGCCTGCACTCTGCCCGCCAGTGAGAGTGGCAGCATATCCCACCTCTTGAAATCCTCCTCCATCTGCTCCACCAGCCGCGTCAGATTGAGTTTGTGTAGAGTTCCCCAGCTCTTGGCTACCTGAATCCCCAAATATCGGAAGCTCCTTTCCACTCTCCTTAACGGCAGGGCATCTATCCCTCTTCCCTGATCCCCAGGGTGTACTACGAAAAGCTCACTCTTCCCCATATTTAGCCTATATCCCGAAAAATCTCCAAACTCCCTCAATATCTGCATAACCTCTGTCATCCCCTCTACAGGATCCGCCACGTATAGCAGTAGGTCATCTGCGTAGAGTGACACTCGGTGTTCCTCTCCCCCTCTAACCACCCCCCTCCATTTCTTAGAGTCTCTCAACGCTATGGCCAATGGTTCAATTGCCAGCGCGAACAGTAATGGGGACAGGGGGCACCCCTGCCTTGTTCCGCTATGTAACCGAAAATACTCCGATCTTTGCCAATTTGTGACTACACTTGTCACTGGGGCCCCATATAGGAGTTTGACCCAACTGACAAACCTCTCCCCGAACCCAAACCTCCTCAACACCTCCCATAGATACTCCCACTCTACCCTATCGAATGCCTTCTTTGCATCCATCGCCACCACTGTCTCTGCCTCCCCCTCCGCTGGGGGCATCATTATCACCCCCAACAGCCGTCGCACGTTGACATTCAGTTGTCTCCCCTTTACAAACCCTGTCTGGTCTTCATCCACCACCCCCGGGACACAATCCTCGATCCACGTCGCCAGGACTTTTGCCAGCAACTTGGCGTCTACATTCAGGAGTGAGATAGGCCTATATGACCCGCATTGCAGCGGATCTTTATCCCGCTTCAGGATTAGTGATATTGTCGCCTCCGACATTGCCGGGGGTAGAGTCCCCCCTTCTCTGGCTTCGTTAAAGGTTCTCGCCAGCAGCGGGGCCAACAAGTCCACATATTTCCTGTAAAATTCCACCGGGAACCCATCTGGTCCCGGGGCCTTCCCTGCCTGCATGTTCCCCAGCCCTTTAGTCACTTCATCGACCTCAATTGGCGCCCCCAGACCTGCCACCTCCTGCTCCTCCACCCTCGGGAACCTTAGTTGGTTCAGAAACTGTTGCATTCCCTCTTTTCCCTCCGGGGTTTGGGACCTATATAGCCTCTCAGAAAAGGTCTTAAACACCTCATTCACCTTCCCTGCTCTCCGCACCGTTGTTCCCGTTTCATCCCTGACTCCCCCAATTTCCCCCGCCGCTGTCCTCGTACGAAGCTGGTGGGCCAGCAGCCGGCTCGCCTTTTCCCCATATTCGTATCTCATCCCCTGTGCCTTCCTCCACTGTGCCTCTGCCATCCCTGTGGTCAGCAGATCAAACTCCGTCTGAAGTCTTCGCCTCTCTCTATATAGTCCTTCGTCCGGAGCCTCCGCATATCTTTTATCCACCCTCAAAATCTCCCCCACTAATCTGTCCCTTTCTTTGCCCTCTTTTTTCTCCTTGTAAGCCCTAATGGAGATCAACTCTCCCCTAATCACCGCCTTCAGTGCTTCCCATACTACCCCCACCTGGATCTCACCAGCATCATTGGCCTCCAGGTACCTCTCAATACATCCCCGCACCCTTCCACAGACCCCCTCATCCGCCAATAGTCCCACATCCAGTCGCCAGAGTGGGCGCTGTTCCCTCTCCTCTCCTAGTTCCAGATCCACCCAGTGCGGGGCATGGTCTGAAACGGCTATGGCCGAATACTCTGTTCCTGCCACCTTCAAAATCAATGCCCTGCTCAAAACAAAGAAATCTATTCGGGAGTATACCTTGTGGACATGGGAGAAAAAGGAGAACTCTTTGGCCAACAGACTGGCAAATCTCCACGGATTCACTCCCCCCATTTGCTCCATGAACCCGCTGCCGGCCTTCTTCCGGTCCTGGATCTAGACCGATCTAACCCTGGATCCAGCACAGTATTGAAATCCCCCCCCATTACCAGGCTTCCCACCTCCAGGTTGGGGATACGTCCCAGCATCCGCTTCATAAATCCCGCGTCGTCCGAGTTCGGGGCATATACATTTACCAGCACAACCTCCTTTCCCTGCAATCTACCACTCACCATCACATATCTACCCCCGTTGTCCACCACTATATTCCTAGCCTCGAACGACACCCGTTTCCCCACCAATATCGCCACCCCTCTATTTTTTGCATCCAACCCTGAGTGGAACACCTGTCCCACCCATCCTTTCCTTAACCTAACCTGATCCGCCACCTTCAGATGCGTCTCCTGAAGCATGACCACATCTGCCTTCAGTCCTTTTAAGTGCGTGAACACTCGGGCCCTCTTAATCGGCCCATTTAAGCCTCTCACATACAATGTGATCAGCCGGCTTGCTCCCAGCAGCAGCGGCCCAGTTGATTCTCCCCCTGCTAGATCCCCATCTAGCATGGTTACTCCTCCCATGATGCTTCCGAAAGTCAGCTGACTCCAACTGACCCCAGCTTCCCCTGCTCTCTCCTTGACCCCCCCCTTGTATGTGGAACTCTCATCCTTCTTGCGCCTATCTTCCCGCCATCATCTCCCTAGCGCGGGAAACCCCCCGCGCTTTCCTGGATCGGCCCCGCCCCCCATGGCGCAGCTCCCCCATTCCCCATCCGCCCCCCTCAGTCCCTTTTTCCACCGGCGGCCACATTTCTCAGTGTCCCACCGTCAAGAAGAGAAAAAGCCCCGTCTATCGTCTCGATACTATGAACCTCCCATTCCCCAATTTACATTTCTATACATCAACATCGTTGTCTCCCCCACAGCATCAGTCCCTCAGTTCTGGTCTAGTTTCTCTTCTTGGATGAAGGTCCATGCCTCATCCGGCGTTTCAAAGTAGTAATGTTTGCCTTGGTGCGTGACCCACAATCGCGCCGGCTGCAGTATCCCATACTTTATTTTCTTCTTGTGAAGCACCGCCTTGGCCCGATTAAAGCTCGCCCTCCTTCTCGCCACCTCCGCGCTCCAGTCCTGATACACTCGTATCACCGCATTCTCCCACCTGCTACTCCGTACCTTCTTGGCCCAGCTCAAAACGGCCTCTCTGTCGGTGAAGCGGTGAAATCTCACCACTATCGCCCTTGGTGGTTCTCCAGCCTTTTGTCTCCTCACAAGGACCCGGTGAGCCCCTTCCACCTCCAGGGGGCCCAAGGGGGCCTCAGCTCCCATTAGCGAATGGAGCATCGTGCTCACATAAGCCCCAACGTCAGCTCCCTTCACTCCTTCGGGGAGACCCAGAATCCGGAGGTTCTTTCTCCTCGAGCTGTTCTCCAGGACTTCGAACCTTTCGATACACCTCTTATGGAGCGTCTCGTGCGGCTCCATTTTTACCGCTAGGCCCAGAATCTCATCCTCGTTTTCGGATTCCTTTGCCTTCACCCACGGAGCTCTATCGCCTGGGCCTTTTGTGTTTCTTTTAGCCCTTCGATTGCCAATAACATCGGCGCCAGCACCTGCTTCTTTAATTCCTCCACACACCGTCGGAGGAATTCCTGCTGGTCCGGGCCCCATGTCGTCTGGGCTCCATCCATCGCCATCTTGCTTCTTCCTTCTCTTCTCTGCCGCTGCTCCAAAGGATCCTTCGCAATCTGGCCACTACCACCGATCCTTTCCATACACACCCGGGGGGACTCCTTCCTTCGTCACCCCACACTGGGTTTGGTCCAAACGAATTTCCGTTGGGGCTCCCGAAAAGAGCCCAAAAGTCCGTTAGAACGGGAGCTGCCGAAACGTGCGGCTTAGCAATGCATCGCCGCAACCGGAAGTCCTTAACTGCTTGGATATCTACCTCTGCCTGCTGTTCTTCGGGTTTCCTAATTGCGGGTTTGTTTTGGACAGATTGCTCCCAGGTGCGGGACAATCTTTTTAAAACCCACTTTTTGTTGTGCGCTTCTTCTGAGGGGTCATAATTGGTACAGGCTTTTTGTCCTGCCTCTGTGGCATGGGAGATAAGGGTGCGGGTCCATTTGGCCATGTTGTCTTGGGACAAATGGGCGCGGTCTAAGTTTCCAAAAACGGCTGTAAAATGAATCCACAGGCGTCCAGCAAACGCTGTGGGGTGTTCTGTCTTTTTCTGCCTGCACTTATTCAGGCCTTCTACTGGGTCACCTCTGTTGTAACCGATCGTGTCTAGGATCGCCGTGTGCATCTCTGCAAGGGTACACCCTCCTACATTCTGTGGGTCGGGAAGGGCTGCTACAACTGAAGGGTCTAAACTCAAAACTGTGAGCTTCACTTGCTCACGCTCATCCAGGCCGTACATGGTCGCCTGCTGCTTTACTCTAGCAAAGAAGTGGTGGGGGTCTGAGGTGGGGAGGAACGGTGTGATCTTTTTGCACGCATCCCGTAATTGGGTCACGGTTAAGGGGGTGGTGTAAAGAAATTCTGCGTCTCCTTCCAATGTGACTGTGCGGTGGGTAGTTACTGGATTCATGGGTGCCTGATCTATCTGCTCTGTGGGAGGTTGGGGTGCTTTTCTCTTTTGGGGCTTTCCTTGTGCACATGTTCCCTGAACATACCTATGCGCGGTTTCATTTCATTCTTGCCAATCAGGGCCGTCTTCCTCATCTAATTGGGATCCAAAGATGCTTCGAAACCCATTTTACACTGAAAGCAAAGACTGCAGCTCTGCAATCTGCTTCCGGCACTTTGCGTGATCTAATGAGCTTTGTCTGTGCTCCGTGGTGGCAGCATGGAGTGCTCTTAACGCTGCCTTTAGATCGCTGCACTGCCTTTGCAATGCCTCTACCTGTTTCTCTGTCTCTTCTCTTACCAGGACTGCACTTTGCATGTCCTGATAGGCCTAATCGTATTGGGTTTGGAAGCTGCTCAGATGCGCTAGACAAGACTGGTGTGCCCACTTGGCATCATCCACCTCTCCGTCCTTTGCTGCCAATTTCCTTCTTAATTCTATATTCTCACTCTCGATCTCACTAACATCGACTTTGCTCATTCGATGTCTCTCATCTATCTCTTTACGGAGCGTCCGAACGACCTCCTCTGTGCCTCGCAATTGTGCCAGACAGGACACGATTGCCATCGGCTTGCGAGCTTTCCCTAAGCTTTTCTTATGGATTTCTGACAGGTTCTCCCACCAAGTATGTCCTATACTCCCGGGACCTGTTTCCTCATTATCATAGAATTCACTCCAAAGGGGCCATCCTTTCCCTTTGAGATATTTCCTGATCTTTTCTTCCCAAACGGGACACTGTCCTACTCTGCTGCTGGTCGCTGCGACCCCGAATTCCTGGGGGTTCATAAGGTGTTCCATTGCCTTCATTGCCATTTTCTCTAACTGAATGCTCTTTTAAAATTTGGAATGAGAGGTGCTAAGGCAGTGCTGTAAACACAGGTACAGCGTTCGCTAATTTCCGGAATACAAACTCCCGACAGTTTTTCGCAACAAAATCTATCAGTTTTACCTTATAGCCCTGTTAGTTACGCATGCATTAACACACTTCCGAATTATGAGGATTGATCAGAACTGCTTGAACACTTGTGGTTTTTCTGTTCCCAATTGGATTCTCAATTCAAATTTTTGGTTCTCCCAGAGTGGTTAGGCCACTTCTAAGTCGGGTCCTGGCGGAGCAGCCAGTAAATGTTGCTAACTTTTGATTGGCTCTTAAATGTTGCCCGTTGTATCTTTACTTAATTTGCTCTGTTTCTATAACCTTTGCTCTAGAGTCGCCAGGTATCTTTATGATACCGCCACGAGGTTCAAGTTCAAGTAATGATCAATAACTCGACACACCAATTAGTAAGATTCAAATCAAAACACATTTATTATACACAGTCAATCACTACTCATGCATAAAACTCTACTTACTAGGCTATCTCTATCACTAAAAGGCCTATACTTAGCTTGGAACTGGCCCACCAGGTCAGGGGAACAAATGGCCTTTTGTTCGATTGAGCCTGCAGGATTCAGAAGCTGGTATGGACTGGTAGCTAGGAGCACCTATCTCGTAGCGTGCGTTGACTGGAGACTTACTTGGTTGATGCGGCAGCTTGGGCAGTTCACTGTCAAGGGTTGGTTCGCTGCTGAGTGACCCTGCTAAGAAGGACGATTTGAACTTGGGGGCTTTACTTTATAGTCCCCGGGGGCTTCGTGCCATTCGGGGCGGACCCCGTACCTGGTTCCAAGTGATTGGACTACGTTCCGATCACTTGGATTGATTTCTCCAATACTGGAGCTGTTCCCTGAACGCTGGGCGGTCCCTGAGTGTCCGTTGGCCTTCCTTTGTCTTGGCTCCTGCTGGCGCCGAGGAGTCTGGCTTGGCCTTAGTCACCTTACATGTTTCAATTGTTCCCGGAGACGCTCATTAGTATGCAGGTGGCTGTGAGTTTCAGTGCTGTCTGGGTTTCTGCAAGTTCTAATACACAGGAGACTTTGCACTTGCTAGTTTTTTCCTGGCTTGGCTGAATTTCCCTGCATTCTTTGCGGATCTCCATTTTAAGTCGTGAAGTGGCCAAGCCAGGTGGCTACACTAGTTTCACGTCACCCCCGCCGGACTCATTCTTAACAGGGGGGTGAATGTGGTGAACCACTGTAATAGGAGATGTAAGGTAGGACCTGCACTGCAGGTTCGTCGGTAGCTCCTGCCGGCTGGCTCCGCCCAGGGAGAACTGTATAAATATGCATGACCTCCAGTGCCCTGCCATTTCGCCAGCTGCAGCAGGAGGCCTCGCATCTGACTGTAATAAAGCCACAGTTGTACCCAACTTTAGTCTTTGTGCAATTGATCGTGCATCAATCTCTAAGGTGAGCACGGGAAACTGGAGCCGGGCCCTCGGGAGGCCATATTCGGGGTGTCGGACCAGCCGGGGTTGGAAACGGGCGCGGAGGCAGATGTTGTAGCCTTTGCCTCGTTGATCGCCTGAAGGCGGATCCTGTTTGGGTGGAGATCAACCTCTCCACCCTGTGCCCTGGCGTGGCGGGGGGGACCTGCTGGAATTCCTAACGCTTGAAAGGGTCAAATTTGAATTGAGGGGAAGGATGGAGGGGTTCCACAATTCATGGGCATTATTCATTATGCACTTTCAAGAATTGGATTACATCGAACATTAGGGGAGGGGGGGATGGGTGGGTTGGGGATGGTGTGTGTTAATGGTGACTATGGGTAATTCCTAATTCCTTTTTGGCATTTGTTTATGTGAACATGCAGGCTGCTGTTTGGGGGTTTGGTGGGAGAATGGGATTGTTGTTGTTGATATGGGGATTGACATTGTAGCCGTTACTGCTTAGTGCTTATTGTTGGTGGGTGTACATTTGTGAGAAAATGTGAAAAAGGAAAATAAAAATATTTTTTAAAAAATACCAACTGCTCCCACTGTCTCCCTAATGAGCCTGTTCCATTCACTGGCCACTCACTCACTGAAATATTGTTTGCCCAGATTAATTTAACCTCCTTTGTGACTTTGGTTTGCTGATGTAACAGCGCTACCGAAGAAAGGAGGGAGAGAGAAAGCAGTTAAACTATGGGTCAGCTAGCCTGACATCAGTCATCGGGAAAGTGCTGGAATCTATTATTAAGGAAATCTTAGCAAAGCACTTAGATTGGCAATTTATTAATAGCGCAAGTCAGCATAGTTTTAAGAAAGGAAAATCCCGTTCGACAAATTTATCAGAGATTTTTTTGAGTTCGCCAGATGAACACTGCAATGAAGTTACCGTGACAAGTCCCTAGTTGCCGCACTCCGGCACCTGTTCGGGTACACGGAGGGAGAATTCAGAATGTCCAATTCACCTAACGGCACGTCTTTCGGGACTTGTGGGAGGAAACCAGAGCGCCCGGAGGAAACCCAGGCAGACACGGGGCGAACATGCAGACTCCGCACAGACAGTGACCCAAGAAGGGAATTGAACCCGGGTCCTTGGCGCTGTGAAGCAACGGTGCTAACCACTGTGCTACTGTGCCGCCCCCCACAATTAGCATAGATGGAGGATTGGCTAATAGACAAGAAACAGAGAGCAGGACAAATAGGCCATTTGTAAGGTGACAGGCTGGGACTAGTGAGAAATGTCACAAGGTTCTGTGCTGGGGCCTCAGCCATTTACATCTATGGGCGCAATTCTCTCAAGATGGAACAAAGTCCTCCAGCTTAACCGCGTGTTTCGTGATGCTCAGTGTCGAGAAACACATGATCATTCAACGTGAACGTAGTCCAGGAGGGTCCCCGGCAGGTTAGGTGGATTGGCCGTGTTAAATTGCCCTTTAGTGTCCAAAAGTTAGGTGGGATTACAGGGATAGGGCGGGGGAGTGGGCCTAGGTAAGGCGCTCTTTCAGAGGGTCGGTGCAGACCTGAAGCACCAAATAGCCTTCTTCTGCACTGGAGAGATTCTATGGATTCTTCTATGTATTTTGTCTGTTCATAGTGTAGCGTTGAGGTAGGATGATTGGAGGAGCTAGGCTTGAGGGACTGAATGCCTACTCCTGATCCTAAATTGGGGCTGGTTTAGCACAGTGGGCTAAATAGCTGGGTTGTAATGCCGAACAATGCCAGTACGGGTTCAATTCCCGTACCGGCCTCCCCAAACAGGCGCTGGAATGTGGCGACTAGGGGCTTTTCACAGTAACTTCACTGAAGCCTACTTGTGACATTAAGCGATTATTATTAAATCTTCTTCTCCAATGAGACGGGCTGGGGGTAATATGTGCTTTGCAATTTTGCCCTTTGTTTTGCCACCAGCCAGCAGGACAGCGTCAGGGGTCCTAAAACGTCAACCGCGGCTCAGTCAGGAGCACCTGTGTCTCAGTCAGTAGGTTGTGGGTCCAAGTTACATTCTGAAGGACCGGTCACACAATCTAGGCTGACCGTTCAATGCAACACTGAGGAAGGGCTACATTTGTCGGAGGTGCCGGACTTTGAATAAGATCTTAAACCAAGTCCCGCTGCCATGGTACCAGAGGTGGGGAGTCCACCCCACCCCCCACAGTCCCCGTCTCCCCGGTGTCCAAGTCAACATTTATCCCTCTGCTAACGTCACAAAAACAGGTGGGAGGATTCTTGCTTTGTGTAAATTGTCAAATTTCTCACATGACAGCCATTGCACCACTACAAAACAAACTCATTGGCTGTAAAGTGCTTTGAGATGTTCCCGGGATGAGAAGGGTGCTATATAAATGAAATTCTTTCTTTTAAGATTTAGGTGGCTGAACGAGAGAAAGTTGTGCGGGTTGTGTTCAGTTACAGCATTAGACATTGCCTGTCGCCATGGTGATAAATGTTCTACTTTTGTAATTCTTTGTGAGCTATATTAAAAAAATCTACGTGGGCTGAAATAAAATTACGAGTCTTAACGTGACTGCCTCGCGTTTGCCTTCCTCGTCTGTGATGAACTAATTTTGACTATGTTGGTACTTAGGGTTGCCAACTCTAATTAAATGTATTCCTGGAGGTTTCACCACATGATTTGTCCCCCCCCCTTCCCCTAAACGCTCCAGGCATTAGTTGTCCAACACGTTTATCTCGTGGCGTACACCCTACCTACGCCAATCGGAAAACAAAAAGACTCCTTACCCAGTTGGATGGTGTTTGACTGTCAGTCGAACATCCATTTTCCTCCGCATTTTCAATATTTTTACATCTGGTAAGGAGAAAGGTTTAAAGAACTTGACCAAAACAAAAATCATCTTTTTTGATGTCTCGATGATTTTACTCCAGGGTCGCGCACACAGCGGGGTCCTGGAGATCGATCTTCAATTCCTGGAGATTCCAGATCATTCCTGGCGAGTTGGCTACAAGACCACCTGGATTATGGAGTTTGGTGAGGGGGGGGGGGGGGGGGGGGGGTGCTGTAAGATTACCAAATGTACTTTTTACTCGCCCACCTCTCCTCCTCCCCCCTCACTCCTTCCCCGCCCCAACACCTGTTGATTTGCCTTACCAGTCCTTAATATCCAGCCATAAGGTGGCCAGTCAGCAGGGGCCGGCCGCAACATGCGGGCCTGACCTCAAAGCACCCCTGAGGAAGAGAGAATAACCCGAGTGGGAGGGGTCTTAGATTATGCTGCTCGTTTTCCCAAGGCAGCAGGCGGTGTAGACAGAGCCAATGGTTGGGAGGCGGGTTCGTGTGATGGACTGGGCAGCGTTCACGACTCTCTGTAGTTTCTTACGGTCTTGGGCCGAGCAGTTGCCATACCAGGCTGTGATGCAGCCCGATAGGATGCTTTCTATGGTGCATCTGTAAAAATTGGTAAAAGTCAATGTGGACATGCCGAATTTCCTTCGTGTCCTGAGGAAGTATAGGGGCTGTTGTGCTTCCTTTGTGGTAGCGTCGACGTGGGTGGACCAGGACAGATTTTTGGTGTTGTGCACATCTAGGAATTTGAAGCTGTCAACCATCTCCACCTCGGCCCCGTTGATGCAGACAGGAGTGTGTAACTGAAGTCAATTAGTTTTTCTGGCATTGAGGAAGAGCTGGTTGTTGTTGCACCACTCTACTAGGTTCTCTATCTCCCTCCTGTATTCTGACTTATCGTTGTTTGAGATCCGTGTCATCAGCAAACTTGTAGATGGAGTTGGAGCCACATTTTGCCACGCAGTCGTGTGTGTATAGGGATATAGTAGGGGGCTAAGTACGCGGTCTTGTGAGGCCCCAGTATTGAGGACAATTGTGGAGGAGGTGTTGTTGTTTATCTTTACTGATTGATCTTTGACATTCGCCCCAGCAGGCAGATTGTGCCTCGGTTTAGCATCTCATCTGAAGGGTGGCAACTCCAACAACACAGCACTCCCTCAGTGCTGCCGAGTTTAAAAAAAAATAAAGTTAGAGTTCCCAATTCTATTTTTTCCAATTAAGGGTCAATTTAGCGTGGCCAAACCACCTACCCTGCACATCTTTGAGTTGTGGGGGGGGGGCGAGACCCACGCAGACACGGGGAGAATGTGCAAACTCCACATGGACAGTGACCCGGGAGTGCCGTCGATTTGGTGTAGATTTCCTGTGCTCAAGCCCTGGAGAGAGGGACTGAAATCCAGAACCTCGTGATTCAGAGGCGAGCGTGATGCCAACTTTTGTTTAAATTCGCATGGGCTGTTTCCCGTGTGGAGAAAGTGGCCGCACCTTCCCTGCGTGTCCCGTCTTCGAGCGGTTGAATCCCGGGCCTTCACCGTTCGTCGCGGTGACTAGGTTGCGGCTGGCGATGTTTGCAGCCCGCCAGAAGGTTGGCCACGGCGAGAGCTGTGGTCAGTTCGTCGGGGGCGGAATGCGTCCCAGTAGGAACGATCTGATTTTGAACAAGTGCCGGGGGGGGGGTTATTTTGAGGCCCTGAGTCAGTGGGAGTGCGCCGCTAGCTGACAGCTGGTGCTGTCCTTTGAGGAGGAAGTTTTCCCTGAATAAATGAGCCACAGCTGATACACACACACATATATACATAAAATCGTGCTAAATTTGTCATGAAAAATTACAGTCGAGTTGGTATTTTTTTGTGGAGGGATGTTTTAGAATGGGTAAGCGAAAGATGGAAGTGGTGGCGTCGTATCTTCAACTGGGTCAACCTGATTGCGATTTTGAGCGATCTGTCAGATGACTGTGTGTGTGAATTACTGTCACCACAGCATCTCACACCAGTCATTAGGCTAACCACAGACCAATCTTATCTCTGTCTCACTTTTGGTTCTCTGCTTCCATTCGAGAACAATTCATTCTTACAGAGAATTAGCTCACCGATATTAAACCTGGTCTGTTACCCAAGTGTCCCTCCCCCAGTTTTCTCCCCCCCCCCCCCCCCCCCCCACCCCCCACCCCTTGCCCCTCTTCGGACACATGCTAATTTGGTTCCACACGTTGAGACCTCCACATTTAACTGTCTCGCAGGTATTTTCAAACAAAGAAGCTCTGTTTTCACAACCTCGGGTCCCTTGGTGTCCGTTTTTGAAACGTTTAGATGTCTTGGTGCTCATAACTGCGCAATCGTCTGTGATAGGGTTGGCCCATCATAATCCATAGGATCCCTACAGTGCAGGAGGTCATTTGGCCCATCGAGTCTGCAACGGCCCTCTGAAAGGGTGCCCTACGTAGGCCCAAACCCCCGCCCTTGCTCTGTAATCCCACCTAACCTACACATCTTTGGGCACTTAAGGGGGCAAGTTAGCGTGGTCAATCCACCTTAACCTGCACATCTTTGGGCTGTGGGAAGAAACCGGAGCACCCGGAGGAAACCCACGCAGACACGGGGAGGACGTGCAAACTGCACAGTGACCCAAGCTGAGAATCGAACCCGGGTCTCTGGTGCTGTGAGGCAGTAATGCTAACCCCCCCCCCCCCCCCCCCCGACTTCAAAAAACCTAGAAGGGCAAGGGCAGCATATGCATGGGAATGAGAACATTCTGACTTGGAAATACAGTGCCAGTTCCTTCACTATCACCTGATCAAAATCCTGGAACTCCGTTCCCAGGAACACCTTCATCACACAGACATCAGCGGTTCTCGAAAGGGAAGTTCAGCGTCACCGTCTCAACCTCAAGGGGAAACTGGGGATGGGCAATAAATCCTGGCCTTTGCAGTGCTGCCCTGCAGTAAGGCTGACAAGGAAACTCTCCCCTTGGAAGGAAATACAGGCTGTTACGAGCACACCTTCCTTGCACGTCAAATCTTGAAGTATGTCTTGAACCTGGAGCTTCTGGCAAGGCCTGCTACCCACTGCGGCACAACACCCACTCTGTTCCACAAATAGGAATATATATATGTCGTAGATATGGGATTGGTTTTCTTAACAATGGTATATAGAGTCATAGAGTGGGGGAGGCAGTGGCATAGTGATATTGTCACCAGACTAGCAAACTGGAGACCCAGAGTAATGCTCTGGGACCCCAGATTCAAATCCCACCACTGCAAATGGTGAAATTTGAATTCAATAAAAATCTGGAATTAAAAGTCTAATGATGACCATGATGCCAGTGTCGATTGTCGTAAAACCCCATCTGGTTTACTGATGTCCTTTAGGGAAGGAGATTTGCCATCCTTATCCAGTCAGGCCTACACGTGACTCCAGATCCAGCAGCATGGGTTGACACTTAACTGCCTCAAGGGCAATTAGGGATGGGCAATAAATGCTGGCACGGCCTGCGACACCTACGTCCCATAAACAAAAAAAAAAGGCGGGTTTGTCTTCCAGATATTTAAATTTATTGACAACTCTAGAATACAAAAGAATCAGCAACATGCTAAAAACAGTCACGGAAATCAGTAATATGCAAAATTCATTTACAAGACACCAAAAAACAAAACCCCACCACCATCCCCTCCTCAGCACCAACGGTAGCCCCACATCGGCGGAAAGGTCACATCGGCGGCAAGGCGCCCAAACGAGAAGCACAGACCACCGGAAAAGGGCACACCGGTGGCCCTGCCCTTACAGTAGCCCCACATCGGTGGAAAGGCGCCCAAACGGAAAAGGCCACGCAGCGCACGGTTGAGGAGGGAGGGCGGGTTGCCTCACACCCTTTAAAAAGTACCTGGATGAGCACTTGGTGCCACGGGCCAAGTACTGGCAAATGGGATTAGGTAGGCGGGTCAGGTGTTTTGCGTGGGCGCAGGTTCAATGGGCCTCTTCTGCCCTGTATTGTCCCTTGAAAACAGGGCAGGGGAGAAACAGCAGGCGTGCGTGGACTTGTGTTTTATGGGCAGGTGATGTGCAATGCCACTGGGCAGGTGATGTGCAATGCCACTGTGCAGGTACAGGTCCTGTCCCGGCTGCCAGGAAGATTCAGGCTTAGCCACAGGTGGCGCTGCAGGACTGCTGGGAGCCGCTGGTCCTCCCCAACAGCAGGGGGCAGCAACACCAGCTGTCAAATGGCCAACTCGCTCTGTTCCCTCGGTCGAGGACCGTTTGTTTTAAACGCGGCCACGGGCCAACCCGAACCCAATAACTCCCCCCGCCGCCCCCCAAACTTTGGAGAGGGAGGGAATGTGTGGGGCGGAGAGGCTGTAAATGAATACTGGGTAACCCATATTGAGCGAGATGCGCATGCTCGGGGCCGCCGCCATCTGATCTACTTCCGCCCGCTGCACCGGAAGGAAGCTCGCCGCCTTTTCCCTTCCGGTCGGGTCAAACTGACGCACCTCCGGCCTGGAGGGCCTGTTGTTTGGGTGAGTCCGAGGCCAGAATTAAAGGTACACTTCTGGGTCGAAAATTGTTCAGTGAGTGACGCTTGCCAGGTTAGAGGGGCAGCAGATTCAGTTATAATTTAAAAAAAAAAAATGAAGTACCTGCTTGAAGGGGAAAATCTGCAAGGCTGTGGGATTGGATAGCCATCAAAGGGCTAGCACGGGCGCGATGGGCCGAATGGCGTTTTTCTATGCTTTATCGTGTATTGAAACCCGTTAGATCGTTTAATGGCTCTCTTGTGCTGTCCACTTGGGATACCGGCAGCTCCTAAGGAGCCCACAATCCTCCCAGTGCGGTGCCAATGGAGTCCTGCACTGTCAGAGGAGCCGTCTTTCAGATGACATGTTAAGCCAAGGCCCTGTCTGCCCCCTGTGGTGGGCGTAAACGATCGCACGGCCCCCTCGATTCGAATATGAATTAAGGAAACTCCCTGGCATCCTGGCCAATAGTTACCCCTTAACCAACCTGAGTTTAGGGGCGGCACGATGGCGCAGTGGTTAGCACTGCTGCCTCACGATGACGAGGACCTGGGTTCGATCTCGGCCCCAGGTCACTGCCCGTGAGGAGATTGCACATTCTTGTGCCTGATTGGTGATTGGTCACGCTAAATTGTCCCTTAATTGCAGCTGGTTTAGCACAGGGCTAAATTGCTGGCTTTTAAAGCAGACCAAGGCAGGCCAGCAGCACGGTTCAATTCCCTTACCAGCCTCCCCGAACAGGCGCCGGAATGTGGCGACTAGGGGCTTTTCACAGTAACTTCATTGAAGCCTACTTGTGACAATAAGCGATTTTCAAGTCATTTCAATTGGAAAAAGATAATTGGGTGCTTTAAATTAAAAAAAAAACAACCTGAGCTTTTAAAGAAAAAAGTTTAACTGATCATTTGTGGTTTCTTGGACCCTGCTTTATGCTAAAATAGTTGTGTGTTTGCCTATGGTAAGTGAGTTATTCTGAAATTCAATGTCTATGGAGTGCTGTGGACATTCCAGAGAGGTAATGAGTTGCTATGTGAATGTTTCTTTGCACATAAAAGTGGAGTAATCCTGTTTTGAGTCTAATTCCTCACCATCTAAGATCGATGTTTACAGACAGTAATAAGATTATCTTTCAATGTGCAGGAGCTGGCGGCAGCTCTTACTTCCTGTAAACAAACCGTATCTCACCATCGCCTTTTTTTGTCACTAGTTGTCTGGCAGTGATAGTCAGGGGAATGTCTCTGAAATTATATTCCGGGACTGATCTGAAACTCCGACTGTGAAGGTTTATAGGTTATCCCGTTTGATGAGGGATCGCGACTTGTTGCCAATGTGCTCCCCCCGCCCCCCAACGGACCTATAACATGTCAAGATTACAGAATGGTTACAGGACAGAGGAGGCCATTAAGCCCATCGTGTCTGGACTAGCTCTCCAGACGAGCAATGCAGCAATTGCCAGTCCCCGGCCTTCTCCCTTAACCCTACACAGGGGCTGGTTTAGCACACTGGGCTAAATTGCTGGCTTTGAAAGCAGACCAAGGCAGGCCAGCAGCACGGTTCAATTCCCGTAACAGCCTCCCCGAACAGGCGCTGGAATGTGGCGACTAGGGGCTTTTCACAGTAACTTCATTTGAAGCCTACTTGTGACAATAAGCGATTTTCATTTTCATTTCATTTTCATTTAATTTCATTCTCCCTTTTCAGATAATCCAATTTCCTTTTGATTGAGCGCCCCACCCCCATCATCCACCGCCTCACAAAATCACAGAACCTTTACAGTGCAGCAGAAGGCCATTCGGCCCATCGAGTCTGGCCTGGCTCTCTGAAAGAGCATTCTATCAAGTCCCACTCCTAATCGCCGTAACCTTGCACATTCTCTTTTCAGATAGCAATCCAGTACTCTTTTTGAATACCTCAATCGAGCCGCTCTCTCTCTCTCTCTCTCTCTCTCTCTCTCTCTCTCTCTCTGTCCTCATAGTACAGTTTCTCTCTCTCTCTCTCTCTCTCTCTGTCCTCATAGTACAGTTGCTTATCCCTGGGATCACTCTCGTGAATCTTGTGTGGTTCGGTGTCAAATTAATTTGTAAATGCGCCTGGGCATTTTGTGAAAGGCGCTATATAAATGCAAATGGTTGTTGGCCAAGGCAAGGAACGGACTTGTCGGGCTGAAAACGCCGGGAGCGATTGGATGTTACACTGGGAGGACTTTGGGATCCTTCTAGCTGGATGAATTTAGATGGACTGAATGGCCCCATTGATCCAAAATTGTGTTAGCTGACTTTTCTTTGCATCCGTTCCTACAGGACTGAGGCACGCAGCTGGTGTGCGAGCGATGACCAGACATGGGAAGAATTGCACGGCGGGGGCTGTGTACACCTACTATGAGAAGAAGAAGGACACAGGTAGGTGGGAGGATGGAGTGAATAATATCAGTGGCTTAACCTGCAGTCCACAGACAATAATGGAGGTTGGGGGGGGATTGAGAAGAGGTGGGGAGGGAGAGGTGCCAAAGTGTAGGTGGGAGTAAGGAGGTGTGGTAGTGGACAGGATCTGACTTTTCTTTTTATAGCGAGACTCTGGGGCGAGCACAATGCATCTCATAACCTATACAATTCTAATGGGACTGGACAGGATAGAGGCAGGAAGGATGTTCCCGATGGTGGGGGTGTCCAGAACCAAGGGTCACAGTCTGAGGATACGGGGCAGACCATTTAGGACAGAGATGAGGAGAAATTTCTTCACCCAGAGAGTGGTCGGCCTGTGGAATTTGCTACCACAGGAAGCAGTTGAGGCCAAAACATTGTATGTTTTCAGGCAGCAGATACAGTACTTGTGGTGAAGGGGATCAAAGGATAGTGGGGGGGTCGGGTGCGAAGGCAGGATCAGGCTATTGAATGGATGATCAGCCATGATCATAATGAATAGAAGTGCAGGCTCGAAGGGCCGAATGGCCTCCTCCTGCTCCTATTTTCTCTAAAGAGCCAAGCTGACTCGAAACGTCAATTCTCAATTGCCATCGCTTATAGGGGCAGCACGGTAGCACACATGGATAGCACTGTGGCTTCACAGCACCAGGGTCCCAAGTTCGATTCCCCTGCTGGGTCACTGTCTGGGCGGAGTCTGCACGTTCTCCCCGTGTCTGCGTGGGTTTCCTCCAGGTGCTCTGGTTTCCTCCCACAGTCCAAAGACGTGCAGGTTGGATTGGCCATGATAAATTGCCCTGAGTGACCAAAAAGGTTAGGAGGGGTTATTGGGTTACAGGGATAGGGTGGAAGTGAGGGCTTAAGTGGGTCGGTGCAGACTCGATGGGCCAAATGGCCTCCTTCTGCACTGTATGTTCTTGTTCTATGTCAACTCTGTTTCTTCTGACAGACGCTGCTGGGTGTTTCTGGCATCCTCTGTTCTGGTCTCAGCTTCCAGCGCCCGCAGTCCTTCGCTTGTTTGGCTCTCCCCGTTGTTTACTCTGGGAATTAAGAGAAAATGCCGGAGACCATTCCACCTGTTAGGCAATGGTACCCACGGAGAGAGAGTGAAAGACACGGAGCTAACGTTTCAGATCGTAAACCTCTCTTCAGAATCTGCTGGAGCTGAAACCGGCCACCAGCTTGAAACGTCAACCCTGTTACCAATTGTTAACATTTGTTAAATGTTAACATTGACGGTGCCTGAGCTTCCGAGTGTTTCCAGCTTTTCCTGTTCTTATTTCGGAATTCCAATATCCTGGGTATTTTTTTTTTGTTTGCTTTGTCTTCCCCATTCGTTATACATCTTTTTTTTAAAATTTAGAGTGCCCAATAATTTCTTTTTCCAATTAAAGGTTAATTTAGCGTGACCAATCCATCTACCCTGCACATCTTTGGGTTGTGGGGGTGAGACCGACGCAGACAGGGGGAGAATGTGCAAACTCCACAAGGGCAGTAACCCAGGGCCAGGATTCGAACCCGCGCCCTCACCGCCGTGAGGTACATCTTCCTTTTTAATCGTGTGGTGACTCCAGTTATGATCTGACCGGAGCGTCGTATAACCTCAAAATCGAATTACACAGCCCAGGAGGCCATTCAGCCCCTCGCGCCTGTATCTGTTTTTGAAAGAATTTTTAAAATTAGTAATTGCTTGTTAGTACAGACCTTGAGTAATGCAGAGAAAAAAAAGTGACGTGCTGTTGAAGCTTTTCATATTGCACTCATCAGGACAGATGCAAGAATGTCAAATTTCAAAGGGAGCAACAATTTATTCTACATGAGAAAAGGAGGCTGTTTGGTTGGCAAGCTGGCTCTGGTCGAGGCGGTACTGTGGAGAATGCACTAGGGTGTGGTAGCGCCCCCCCCCCCCCCCAACACTACTTATAAATTAACCTGCACCCTTTCCCCATATGGCAGTGGGTAGAGCTAGAGGCAGAAGGGGCATGGAGGAGGTGAGATTCGCCCTGTGGGTGAAGGACCCATTTTGACTGGTGGTGGATGCTGGTGAAGTCTCCTCTTTTTTATTATATAATGGTTCAGGCTGTGGCTCAGTGGGCAGGTCCCTCCTTTCTGAGTCAGAAGGTTGTGGGTTCAAATCCCACTCGAGGACTTGGAGTGCAGAAATCATAGATTATCATAGAATTTACAGTGCAGAAGGAGGCCATTCAGCCCATCGAGTCTGCACCGGCTCTTGGAAAGAGCACCCCACCCAAGGTCAACACCGCCACCCTATCCCCATAACCCAGTAACCCCACCAACACTAAGGGCAATTTTGGACACTAAGGGCAATTTATCATGGCCAATCCACCTAACCCGCACATCTTTGGACTGTGGGAGGAAACCGGAGCACCCGGAGGAAACCCACGCACACACGGGGAGGATGTGCAGACTCCGCACAGACAGTGACCCAAGCCAGAATCGAACCTGGGACCCTGGAGCTGTGAAGCAACAGTGCTATCCACAAGGCTACCGTGCTGCCCCTAGGCCAACACGGTGGCACAGTGGTTACCGCTGCTGCCTCACAGCTCCAGGGACCTGGGTTCAATTCCAACCTTGGGTAACTGTCTTTGTGGAGTTTGCACGTTCTCCCTGTGTCTGCATGGGTTTCCTCCGGGTGCTCCAGTTTCCTCCCACGGTACAAAGATGTGCAGGTTAGGTGGATTGGCCATGCTAAATTGTCCATGTGTCCATAGTTTAGGTGGAGTTATGGGGTTACAGGGATAGGGCTAGGGAGTGAACCTAGATAAGTGTGCTCTTTCAGAGGGTCGGTGTAGACCCGATGGGCTAAATGGCCTCCTTCAGCACCGTAGGGAATCTGACACTGCAGTGGGCGTTACGGTAGTACAGTGGTTAGCACTGTTGTTTCACAGCGCTCGGGTCCCAGGTTCGATTCCCGGCTTGGGTCACTGTCTGTGCGGAGTCTGCACCTTCTCCCTGCATCTGCATGGGTTTCCTCCCGGTGCTCCGGTTTCATCCCACAAGTCCCGAAAGACGTGCTTGTTCGGTGAATTGAACATTCCGAATTCTCCCTCTGTGTACCCGAACAGGCGCCGGAATGTGGCGGCTAGGGACTTTTCACAGTAACTTCATTGCAGCGTTAATGTAACCCGCCTTGTGACACTATAAAGACTATTATTATCAGTAGTAGTGAGGGAGTGCCACACTGCCAGAGGTGCCTTCTTTGGATGAAACATTAAACGGAGTCTCTGTTGCTCTCTCCAGTGGATGTTAAAGATCCCGCAGCAGGATAGACACCCATGGAGTCTTGTTAAATATTTATTCCCCAAATCGACTTCGCAAAATTACCTGGCCATTATCACATTGCTGTTTGTGGGATCTTGCTGTGTGCATGTTGGCTGCCGAGTTTTCTATTTTCGATCTATGTTTCAAAGATACGTCACTGAGACGTATGGTCGCCATGTATGGTGATATATAAATGCCAGTCTTCCTTTGCCCAATTGTTCAACATTGCGTTTTCACCAGGTACGTTGTTGGGGCCGATTATGGTCGGGGTTCTTGACTGACTGATTCTCTCTTCTTACCCAGCTGTTTCAGGGTATGGGACTCAGTCCCTACGACTCAGCAAGGATGCCATCAAGGACTTTGACTGCTGCTGTTTATCTTTGCAGCCTTGCAAAGATCCCGTCATAACGTGAGTCCTTCTTATTTTTCCCTTCCCCCATCCTCTGATACTTTTCCCTCCTCTCCTGGAGGCTGCGGATTCCTGGGATCCGAACCCAACTCCTGCTGCTGTCCCCAAAGGTGCCACTACCTCCTGTGCCGACAAGCAGGCTCGTGGTGACTGGGGCGAATAAGATTCTGCAAACAAAAGGAACATGTCCAAGCCGTGCACTATTTTTGCATTTCCCTGGAGCTTGGGGAGCCCCTTTGGCTGACGCATTGCCTTGGAGAAAGCAATCACAAGCAGCCACATGGACAATCTCATCTCTCCGCCACACCCCTTCTGCCTCTATCTCTCCCGTTTGCCACGTCGGGACTGGTCCCGTAGAAAAGTGATTTGGTACAGGAGTGTTGGTGTAACAGCGTACATTCTTGCACAAGTGTTGATCCTGCCGCTGTCTCCAGCCCGCCCATAACGGAGTGCCCTGTTTGAAATTTTGTATTCTTGTGTTTGTCCTGATGAGTGCAAGATGAAAAACTTTGGCAACGTGACTTTCTTTTCAGCAACATTCATATTCTGGCAATTGAATCAAATTTTGTATTTATCATATTGGAATCCCAAGGTCTTTGCATTTTGGGATTGCTCTCTGTAATTTTCCCATTAAAATTAATAAACCAGTGGTCGGTCAGTGCCTCTCTAGACAGTGAGTAGGTATTCAATTGCCACCCACCGAGAGAAACGAGGAGGGGATTGCTCCAAGGTTTCTCTAGTTTCACAGTCACCATTGAGGGTGGCACAGTGGTTAGCACTGTTGCCTGACCGTGCCAGGGGCCCGGGTTCGATTCCGGCCTCGGGTGACTGTGTGGTGTTTGCATGTTCGCCCCGTGTCTGTGTGCGTTTCCTCGGGGCGCTCCGGTTTCCTCACACAGTTCAAAGATGTGCAGGTTTGGTGGATTGGCTGCGATAAATTGCCCCTTGATGTCCACAGGTTCGGTGGGGTTACGGGATAGGGTGGTGAGTGGGCCTAGGTATTCTTCTGGAGGGTCGGTGCAGACTCGATGGGCCGAACAGCCTCCTTCTGCACTAAGATTTTGTGGATTATGATCCTTGTTTCGTATTCCAAATTTCTGAATTGAATTTACATTCCTCAGCAGCTGTCGTGGGTTATTAGTCCAGCAACATAGTCTCATTTCTGTTTGTGGGAGCTTGCTGTCCATAAATTGGCTGCCACTTTTCCTGATGCACAACATTGTCTGCACTTTAAAAGGTATTCAATTGGCTGAAAAGCACTTTGGCACTGAGCTTGTGACTGGTGCTATATGAATGCAACTTCTCTTTTTCTTACCTGAGCAGGATTCGGGTTTCAAACCTGTGACCATTTAACCTCCGTTGCTCCATAAATATTATGCATTTACCCTTTGAACCATTAAGAGAGCCTGGTCAGAATATTATTAAATGTAAATACATTAGTGTTTAATGCTGAAGCGGCTAATGGGTTGTCACGCTGATGAATATTTCTTGTTGTTTTTTCATTTTACAGACCTGATGGTTTTATATATGAAAAGGAAGCAATTCTAGAATACATCCTGCATCAGAAAACCGAAATTGCCAAGAAGATAAAGGTAGGTTCCTCTTTCTCTTCACTTCCACCTTCCCCTTCACATGGAATGAAATCGTCTGTCAGCGTGGCGGGGCGGTGTCGGCGGGGCGGTGTCTGCGTGGCGGTGTCTGCGAGGCAGGGCGGTGTCTGCGTGGCGGGGCGGTGTCTGCGGGGCGGTGTCTGCGTGGCGGGACGGTGTCTGCGTGGCGGGGCGGTGTCTGCAAGGCGGTGGCGGGGCGGTGTTTGCGAGGTGGTGGCGGGGCGGTGTCTGCCTGGCGGGGCGGTGTCTGCCTGGCGGGACGGTGTCGGCGAAGCGGGGCGGTGCCGGCGAGGCGGGGCGGTGTCGGCGTGGCGGGGCGGTGTTTGCGTGGCGGGGCGGTGTCTGCAAGGCGGTGGCGGGGCGGTGTTTGCGAGGCGGTGGCGGGGCGGTGTCTGCCTGGCGGGACGGTGTCGGCGGGACGGTGTCGGCGAGGCGGGGCGGTGCCGGCGAGGCGGGGCGGTGTTTGCGAGGCGGTGGCGGGGCGGTGTCTGCGTGGCGGGACGGTGTCGGAGTGGCGGGGCGGTGTCTGCAAGGCGGTGGCGGGGCGGTGTTTGCGAGGCGGTGGCGGGACGGTGTCGGAGTGGCGGGGCGGTGTCTGCGAGGCAGTGGCGGGGCGGTGTTTGCGAGGCGGTGGTGGGGCGGTGTCTGCGTGGCGGGGCGGTGTCTGCGTGGCGGGACGGTGTCGGCGAGGCGGGGCGGTGCCTGCGTGGCGGGGCGGTGCCTGTGGGGCGGTGTTGGCGTCTGCGGGGCGGTGTTGGCGGGGCGGTGTTGGCGGGGCGGTGTCGGCGGGGCGGTGTCGGCGGGGCGGGGCGGTGTCTGCGTCAGGGGATCGATGACGGTGAGCGAGCGTGCATTCTGGCTCTCGCTGGTGTTCGTGTGCTTTCTTGCACCTGCACCCCTGCCGCCCCTATCTACCCACGAATCAAGAGGAGTTTGAGGATGAGGTGACATTAGAGTGGTGAGCCTGTGGAATTCATTACCACAGGAAATAATTGAGGCTCAGACATTGAATATATTCAAGATATAGCACTTGGGAGAATGGGATCAAGGGTTATGGGGAGAAAGCAGGGTTAGATATTGATTTGGACGATCAGCCATGATAGTGACAAATGGCAGAGCCGGCTCGAAGGGCCGAATGGCCTGCTCCTGTCTTCTGTTTCTATGCCCACCCTCTTGAATGCAGTTGGTGAGGGGACGATGCTCCACAGGAACCCCAGCCCAATTGCACTTTGTCAAACCACCGTTTTTCAGTGGACCTGCTGCCACTGGTGTCTGCGTGTCAGCCGTACCATCCTCCATTTCGAAGCTTTAATTATTTTTCTTTGATCTCCCAGGCTTACGAGAAACAGAAGAACATCAAAAAGACGGAGCTGGCTGAGCTGGCGAAGGCGGAGAAGGAGTCTAAAGTCAAAGCGTTCCTGGAGAAAGAGTCAACCATCGTGAGCAAGCCGCTGAATCCCTTCAGCTCCAAAGAGGGTACGGTGACCTACGGTAGTCAGGAAAAGCAGGATTCTCCTCCGTGCGGTCGTGGTTGGGGGGGGGGGGGGGGGGGGAGCGGGTGGGGAGCAGGTGGGGGAGAGGGTGGGGGAGAGGCTGGAGCCCACCTCCACCTCCCCCATTCAAAGTCGCTCGGCTGTCATATCAGTTTCATGTAGAAAGATAGACTTACATTTATAATAGTGCCTTTCATACATCTCCAGCCGCTTCACCTCCAATGAAGCACTTCTATTGAACTGGGCTAGTGTAGAAAATGCAGCAGCCAGTTTGCGCACAACAAGCTCGCATGCTCAGCAATGTGATCAGCCTGTTACCAATGACCAGATTACCCACTTTGGTAACATTGTTGAAGCATTCTTATTGGCCCAGGCACCAGCGAGGACTGCCCTGCCCATTATCCTCCATAACATTGCCATGGAACCTTCTGCATCCACCTTCGAACCTGGCACCCCGGAGAGTGCAACACCCCCTCCGCCCTGCTCTGGAAAGTCAGCCCGCAGTTTGTGCTCAAGTCTCTGAAGACGGACTTGAATCTGTGACCTTTCTACGTGGCTTCGAGGAACAGGAAAAGCAGCTCTGAATTGGAGACCAGCGGCTGTTCAAGGATAGCTTGTTTTTTTCAAGATATCAGTGTCACCAACTCCCGTTAGCGGAAAGTTAGGGGTTTAGTGAATGGCAATCCCATCTCTAAAGCCAGAATAGGAACATTGAAATTAGGAGCAGAAATAGGCAATTCAGCCCTTTGGGCTGATCTCTTCCTGGTCTCCAATCCATCTCCCTGTCTGTTCCCCATATCCCTTTAACCGTTTTTAGAATCAGAAGAATGTCTATCTCCTTCTTGAAACCATTTAATGACTCAGACCCCACCGCACTATGGGGCAGCGAGTCCCACAAATTTATCGTCCTCTGCAAGAAGTAATTCCACCTCATCTCAGTTCTCAATCAAGTCCCACCAGGTGACTTGAGCCTGGTTTATTTTATTTCATTAAAAAAAAACTTAAGAGTACCCGATTCTTTTTACTTCCAAATATGGGCCAATTTAGCGCGGCCAATCCACCTACTCTGCACACCTTTGGGCTGTGGGGGTGAGACCCACGCAGACACGGGGAGAATGTGCAAACCCCACACGGGCCGGGATCGAACCCGGGTCCTCGGCGCTGTGCTAACCACTGCGTCACCGTGCCACTCCGAGGACAACACTCTTGGGCTGGCAGTTCTGTGCAGGGCAGAGGGAGTGCTGTACTGTTGGAGATTCCGACGTATGGCCAAGGCATTAAATTCCGGTCCCGTCTGCCCTCTCGGGTGAAGGTAAATTATTCCACGGCACCATTTCTAAGAAGCACAGGAGAGTTCTCCATGTGTCATACTCACTACTTGCACCTCAACAACATCACTGCAAAAAGATGATCTGGTCATTAACATATTTCCGTTTGTGAAAATTAGCAGCCGTGTTTCCTAATTTATAACGGTGAGTGGATATTAAAAGTACTTCATTGGTTGCGAAATGCTTTGAGATGTCCTGAGGGGAAAGGCTCTATATAAATGCAAGTCTTTCTAGGGGAACCCCTCCAGTGGCTGCCTCTGGGCCACTGACGTGTTTCCCTTTCTTAGTCTTGCTGTTGTCGGTGACAGCAATGCTGTGGGATTGCTGCTGGGATTCACAGCTGGTGAAAGCAAACTTAAATAAAAAGGTTCCTCGGAAGACTATTTTCCTTCTTTGTAAAAAAAAAATGTATTTTATTACAGCATGTTTCAAAACAGGTTACGGCGAACAAACATCCCGGGAAACATACTTCCCAACAATCAACTCTACAGTCTGTACAGATTTTTCCTCTTTTCCACCACCCCCTCCCTCGCGACGAGCAGCCCCTCAAACACGGTCACAAACATCCCCCACTTTTTCTCAAATCCCTCTAGTGCCCCATAACTCATATTTTATCCTCTCCAACCGCAGGAAGTCGTACAGGTCACCCAACCAAGCCACTACCCCGGTGGCGATGCCGTCCGCCACTCCAGTAAAATTCGCCGCCGTGCAATCAGAGAGGCGAAGGCCAAGATATCGGCCTTCCTCCTCTCCATGAGTTTCTGTGAAACCCCAAATATCGCCACCAAAGGGTCCGGGTCTTCCACCACCTCCACTATCCTGGCTAAGACTGCAAACACTCCTCTCCCCCCCCCCCCCCCCCCCCCCCCCCCCCCCCCCCCCCCCCCCACCCAAGAAACTTCCCCACCCAAGAAACTTCCCAATTTTTCGCAACCCCAAAACATGTGCGCGTGATTCGCTGGCCCCCGCCCACACCTCTCACACTCATCTGCTACCCCGTGAAAGAACCCACTCATTCTCTCGCCCGAGTCATATGCACCCTGTGCACCACCTTAAACTGTATCAGGCAAATCCTTGGACTGTTTTCCTCCTCGATGCTCTTTATTCCTTCCGTCACGTCCTCCTCCTGCACTGTTTTGAAATCGCTGATCCATGTAATCACCCCTCTGTCTGGCACATTGTTCTATGGGTAACCCTCGGCAGCAATTGCATAGGGGGGCTGGTTGACTGGAGGAGGCAGCGTCATGCACATCAGTGCACTTCAACCGCCATTGACATCTGCTGCTAACCCAAATGGATTCCGCCCCTTTATACCAGTCCGTCATCCAGGGATCGGCAACCATTTTGTAACCAAAGAACCTTTTTAATTAAATAAAAATGGCCTAAAATAAAATCTATTGGGAGCTAGGAGACAAAGAAAATTGGCATTTCTAAATCAAACATGTGACAAAATGCCAAGTATCTGATAGAATTTATCATTTGCATTTTTATTATTAAAATACATGTAAACTACAATAATTTGTGTTAATAGATAAAGAAAATCAAAATTAAATTGACCTAACATCTGGGTGGTCATATTTTTGACTTTACTCAAATTTTGCCTGTGGAGTCACCTTTAAAACACCTGTGGCCATTGACTCTTGTGTTGGCTATTGATTCTCGTAATTTTTTCTTTAAAAAAAATAAATAAATTTAGAGTAACCAATTCATTTTTTCCAATTAAGGGACAATTTAGCGTGGCCAATCCACCTACCCTGCACATCTTTGGGTTGTGGGGGTGAAACCCACACAAACACGGGGAGAATGTGCAAACTCCACACGGATAGTGACCCAGAGCCAGGATCAAACCTGGGACCTCGGCGCCGTGAGACAGCAGGGCTATTCTCATAATTAAAAGGCTTCTAAAGAGCAATTTATCATCTCAGCTATTCTGATCGCTGCCAGAAAACCTGTTCCCTGCTGCGCTGGGTATCGAACCTGCAACCCCATGGTGTCAGCCTGGGCCTCTGGGTTACTAGTCCAGTGACATTAGCTTTACATCACCGTCGTCCCACGGGGCGGTAACTTGTGCTCAGCGTAATTCCAAAGGCAGCACGCCGTGTTTGCCATTAGTTTGGGGTTTTATTTCGCGACCCGTAGAAGGAGTGTTTGCTCAATTCCGACGTGAGGAGCCAAACTTTGCGGCATGTGCGTCAGAAATGGCACATATTCCAAGGGGAGGATTTCAGCCTCTCCACCTGCTAGCTCCATCCCACCCCAGCGGGTAATCTCACTGGCAACGCTGGAAAGTTGAAACAATCTGCACCAACCCTGGTCTTTTTTTATTTGCCTTTTCTTTAGTCTCCAGCCCCCTTTGAACTTGCCCTTATGATCCCCAGGGGAAGCCCAGGCTAGCTCGAGCACGGAACCAGTTCAGCACGGGGGTGAAAAGCACTTGCCGAGCTTTTGGATCCCGTCCCTTACCCCCGAGGCGAAAGCATCTACCGTGAGAAAACCGGTAAGATTCTCCGCGGCAATTTATTCTACTTTGGTGTTCTTGCTGTCTTCCTGTTTCTCCTCCACCTGCCCCCCAACCTCCCTTCCCATTTAAAATGACGACTGAATCGCATCTGCAGTTTCAGGAAGAAAGGAGAGGTGATATTTGGAAGAGGGGGCTGTGTGCGAAAGAAAAGTGATCCACTCTGCCCTTTTCATATATCATGATTTCATATTTACAATCAAATAGGAAAAGTGATGATTTGCGACGCAGGTTAGAGGAGTTGGTTGGAGCAGAGTAGTGCCCCCCCCCTCCGTGGTGGGAGGCTGTTAATACAGTATGATGTTTACATACAAAATTTCCATTGTAAGCATGGGAAGTTATAACGGGCAATTTTCTTGTTTGTAGACTGGGCATGCCTGAAGGCTCAAAGCAGAGTTCTGTCAGTTCCCCCAGTCTGCTCCTGGGTTTTGCAAAGAGTTGAAGACCTAATTCTAAAAGGTTATGCCACAAAAGACAAGACCACAAAATGGCAATGGTTTTTTAAACAGGGAGGGAAGTGCAGCAGTGCTAGTCTGATAGTCTCAATATGTTCAGGTTAGAAGGTTCAATGTACAGGATACTCTGTTTCGGACTTCCAGAGATCTCAGATCTGGCCATTCTTGCCCTGCACAGAGTTTTGTTGGATGATTCAACTGTTGAGCCTGATCTTGCCCCCTGGCGCTTGCAGCTTACAACCACTCACTTCACCAGGAGGAATAACTGCCTTATTGACCAGGTGACCCCCCAATTAAATCTTCCTTTCCTTCTCTTGTCCTCTTTACCCTTGACTGAGATCAGCTGAGGATGGCCCAGAGGCACGAGAGTGCTACTCACGGAGTCTCAGCTGACGTAGTTATTCCTGGACCGTACAGTTTTGAGATACAACAACAAGCACATCGAAGGGTTGTCAAACAGCCACTGGACTGCTTACTGACTGGTACAGTTCAGAGTTGTAAGAATGTATATAAATCACTGCAGAGGGATATCGACAGAGTGGGAAACAGTAGCAGATGGAGTTAATGTGGGGAGGTGTCAGGTTATTCACCTGATAGTAAGAATAGAAAAGCAGGTTATTTTTTTGAAAAAGTGTGAAACTTTTAAATGTTGATGTTCGCAGAGACTTGGGTGTACTCCTATGCGGAGCTCCTAAAGCTAGCACGCAGGTATCGTAAGCAATGACATGATGGCCTTTATTTGCAAGGGAATTGGAGTACAGGAATACAGAAGTCTTGCTGCAGTTGTACAGGGCTATGGTGAGACAACCTCTGGAATACTGTGTGCAGTTTTGGTCTCCGTATTTAAGGAAGAATATACTTGCATTGGAGACAGAACAGCAAAGATTCACTAGACTGGTCCCTGGGGTGAGGAGGTTGTCTGAGATGAGGGGCTAAGTAAACTGATATTCTCTGGAGTTTAGAAGAATGGGTGGTGATCTTATTGAAACACATAAGGTTCTGAAGGGGCTTGACGGAGTAAATACTGTAAGAGTCCTTCCTGTTTATTTCCTTTGTTCCTATTTGATTTCTGGTCCATGGACCCATGATCGGAATGTGCCTTTAAGCAGAGGACCCGAGCTTGTCAGGACACAGTGTTCCAGGTTTTGTATTTCGGAGAGGAGAAACAGACTCGGCGGCAACGAGTGAATGTTAGGAACCGGTTTTGGAGGAAGTCATGGCGATTGACTAATTGGCAACCGGTGGATTGGCCAGGAACAGTGTTCTGCCTGACAACAGTCAGCGATTGGTTCCTACATGATGCTTTTTGAGAGAACTGGGCAGAAGTGTTTGGAGTTTGGAAGGAGAACGCACTCTCTCTCTCTCTCTCTTTCGCTTGCTGAGGTAAAAGAACTGCTCTATCGTCCTGAAAGCAGTGAGTGCCCGGCACATCCTTTGCTGTGAACCTGAAATGATGCTGAGTCTGCAGAGAACATAGACAATCTTTCCAGAGAAAACCATCTCAAGCCTAGAAAGAAGAAGTACCGAAACCAAAGCTGAACCTCAGAAAAACATTAACTAGAAGCCATCCTAGTGCATCAAAGAGCCTTTTATTAATAATTTATTTCCCCCTCGATCACCCTTTCCTCTGTGTTTGTGTTTGTTTGTTTGTGTGTGTGTATATATAGGGAGTGGGGATAGTTGGAAAAGTGGGGGGCTGGGAGAGGGGTAGGGTAGTAGATATCAGTTACATTTTTCTGTCCATTTAATTATAATGCTGTACATAAAAGGTTACTTGTTTGAAGTTACAAACCCGGTGACTATGGTTTATTGGGCTTCGCCAAGGTCCGTGTGCCAGCCCAGGGGGTCGGGACATTATTGACACATGGCTGGGGAATGTACAATAAAAAGGGTGGGGGGGGGGTGGTGCGGTGGGCACATTATCAGAATAAGGGCACCGCCGTTTAGGATTGAGATGAGGAGAAATTGCTTCGCTGTGAATCTTTGGCATTCCCTACCCCAGAGGTTTTGTGGATGTTGCACTGTTGATTATGTTTAACGCTGACCTCGACAGATCTTTGATCTCTCGGGGAATCGAGTGATATGAGAACGGGTGGGAAAATGGAATTGAAACCGAAGTATCAGCCGTGGTGACGTTGAATGGAGGAACCGGATCGACAGGCCATTTGGTCTACTATTCCTATGCTTGAACGTGAGGAAGAAACGTTAGGGCTTATTGATTAGGGTGCGGGAGCTGGGATAAACGAGAGCGCGCTGCGGGGGTAAATAAATAAAATGGCGGAGCAGTCAATGGGCCAGGCGGCCCACTCCCGTCCCTGTATCTCTGAATTGTTTAACTCCCTTTTACACCCCCCCCCCTTTGCAGGATAAGACTGTCTACTGCCCGATGAGCGGGAGGTCGCTGAAGATGAAAGACCTGATCCCTGTGAACTTCTTGCCAGTTGACAGTAAGCTGGAGCGCGTGCAGCTAATCACCAAGCAGGAACGCTACGTCTGTGCCGTGACGCGGGACGTGCTGGGGAACTCTGTGCCGTGCGCTGTACTTCGACCCTCGTAAGTGAGACGCGGATTCCCCCCTCTCCTACCCCCCACCCCCCAACTCGTTCTTGATCCATGTCGCAAACCCTCCCCCGACTTTCTTTCTGTAACCAACCCTTTTCGTTGCCCCATTCTTGCTTTCAGCTGCCGAGGATCTAAACTCTGGAGACCCTACCCGAATCTCTCTCTCCTCTTTTAAGCCACTCCTTAAATCCTACCCCTTTGACCAAGCTTGTGGTCACTTATCTTAATATCTCCTAACGTGGCTCGTGTCAAATGCCGTTTGATGATCTCTCTGGTGAAGGGCCTTGGGATTACATCAGAGGTCCTTTATGAATGCAAGTTGTTGTTGATTTTTCTATAGCCTGTGCGCTGGTAATTTCTTTTTACAGAAGGATTAACTGTTGTTAACCGGCGATAAGCATTGGGGCTGTCATTTCCAGATTTTAAAATTCATTTTGTTAGTTAATTAAGTTGAAGTTTCACCAGTTGCCTCGTTGGGATTTGAAGCTGCTCCGCGAGAGCGTTAGCCTGGGCATTACTAGCCCAGTGACCAGTATGACACCGTCTCCCCCTTTTGTTTGAAGGGTTGTCCCATCGTACCAGGAGTGGGACAGCATCAGTCCCCACTGGGAGTGTCAGCGATGTACGTCAGGGATTCTAGGTCATTCGTGTGGCCGCCCCGATTTATTTTGATTTTTGTTGTTTGCAGGGGGGCTGTGGTCACCGTGGAGTGCGTAGAGAAGCTGATTAAACATGACATGGTTGACCCGATCAATGGGGCCCAACTGACGGAGAAGGACATAATCCACATTCAGAGGGTGAGCGAAAGCAGTTCACATTCCGGCGTGTGTGCACGTGTGCCTCAGGATTTCGGTGCATTCGTCGTCACAAGCTCCAACTTGGTGCTGATCCGCATCCTTATGCCCAGACTAGTGCTTGCACCCTGATTAAACACTTCCCACCCCCTCTCTTGCAACTCTGTAACCCCCGGGCACAAGCCAGGAGAAAATTGGGAGGGACGATGAGTTTAAAAGTGAAATCTGAAAAATTCCTCCCCGACCCCCTGCAGTGATTGAAACCCAACCTCGGAAATCACACTGACGGCTCATGTCAACGATTAATCCATTTATCAATCCCTCTTGAATACTGCATAACTGGCAATCCATTCCGGAAGCTTCTAGAGCATTCTTGCCTGTGCCAGCATAGTGGGCTAAACAGCTGGCTTGTAATGCAGAACAAGACCAGCAGCGTGGGTTCAATTCCCGTTCCAGCCTCCCCGAACAGGCGCCGGAATGTGGCGACTAGGGGCTTTTCACAGTAACTTCATTGAAGCCTACTTGTGACAATAAGCGATTATTATTATTATTATTATTATTATTATTATTATTATTATTATTATTATTATTATTATTATTATTATTATTAAAGAACAATCCAATTTGACCGACTTCCATGAGAACGGCTGTTCTGAATCATAATTTTTAATCCGGCATAGTAACTGAATCTGGATGTCAGGCACGGTAGCACACGTGGCTAGCACTGTGGCTTCACAGCTCCAGGGTCCCAGATTTGATTCCCGGCTTGGGTCACTGTCTGTGCGGAGTCTGCACGATCTCCCCGTGTCTGCGTGCTCCGGGTGCTCCTGTTTCCTCCCACAGCCCAAAGACGTGCCGATTGGGTGGATTGGCCATGATAAATTGCCCTTAGTGTCCATAAAAAGGTTAGGAGGGGTTATTGGGTTACGGCGATATGGTGGAAGTGAGACTTAAGTGGGTCGGTGCAGACTTGATGGGCCGAATGGCCTCCTTCTGCACTGTATGTTCTATGCTCCAAGCGGGTGACAATATGGAGAGAGAGCAGGAGTGTGCCACCGTGGCCCAATTATAAGATCTCTTAGTGGATCTGGCAGTGTCGCCTCCTTGCTAGAGGTCAGGCATTCAAGTCCTGCGCGAGAGACTTGAGCATATACTCTAGGCCAACGCTCCCAGGGTAGTATTGAGGGAGTGCTGCATTGCCAGAAGTGCCGTCTTTCAGATCAGACATTAAACGCAGGCCCTGTAAGGTGGCTGTAAAAAGTCCTGTGACTTCGTTTGAAGAACCATGAATTGTCTCGTGACTCAGATCAACAGCCCCCCCCAATTAACATCCCTAAAACAAATTGACACCGTTTTTGGGCCAGTTACATGGAGCAGCTCCTCTGGTCCGTCATTTGATTTGATTTGATTCCATTTATTGTTACATGTACCGAAGTACAGTGAAAAGTATTTTTCTGCGGCCAAGGGAACGTACACAGTACGTACATCGTAGACAAAAGAATAATCAATAGAGTACATTGACAAATGGTACATCGACAAACAGTGATTGGGTACAGTGCGGAACAAGGGGCCAAACAAAGCAAATACATGAGCAAGAGCAGCATAGGGCGCCGTGAATAATGTTCTTATAGGGAACAGATCAGTCCGAGGGGGGGGTCGTTGAGGAGTCTTCTAGCTGTGGGGAAGAAGTTGTTCCTGTGTCTGGATGTGCGAGTCGTCAGACTTATCTATCTTCTGCCTGGGTGGGAGGGGTCTCTGATAATACTGTCTGCTTTCCTGAGGCAGCGGGTGGTGTAGACCGAATCAATGTGGGGGTGGCAAGCTTGTGTGATGCGTTGGGCTGAGTTCACCACACGCTGCAGTTTCTTGCGATCTTGGACCGAGCAGTTGCCATACCAAGCTGTGATGCAGCCGGATAGGTTGCTCTCTCTGGCAGATCTGTAGAAATTTGTGAGATGCGATGCAGACATGCCGAATGTTTTTAGCTTCCGTAGGAAGTAGAGACGTTGTTGGGCTTTCTTGACTGTTGCATCAACGTGAGTGGACCAGGACAGACTGTTGGTGATGGTGATCCCCAGGAACTTAAAGCTATCGACCATCTCCACTTCGGAGCCATTGATGCAGACGGGCGGGGGGGGTTCGTGCTACGCTTCCTGAAGTCGATCAGTTCCTTGTCTTTCCAACATTTTAGAGAGAGGTTGTGTTCAGTACACCATGTAGCCAAGTGGTTAGTTGAGGGGCCAATCAGTAGAGTTACCCTCAAAGTAGCTGCATGTGGAAAATAAAAACGGAAGGGCTGGAAAACGTCAGCAGGTCTGGCAGCGTTGTGGGAGAGAGAAACAGTTTGTTGATGAGTCCAAAATGTCACTTCTTTGGAGTTCCACTTTGTTCTCTGGAACTGGAAAGGTTAACTCTGTTTCTCTCTCCACATGTTCCTGGTCAGACCCCCCTTTCCAGCACTTTGTTGTTGTTATTTCGGATGTAGCATTTCGCTTTCGTGCAAATGGAAAGTGGTTGGCTGCAAAGCACCACAGGGGCTGTTTAGCACAGGACTAAATCGTTGGCTTTGAAAGCAGACCAAGGCAGGCCAGCAGCACGGTTCAATTCCTGCAACAGCCTCCCCGAACAGGCGCCGGAATGTGGCGACTAGGGGCTTTTCACAGTAACTTCATTGAAGCCTACTTGTGACAATAAGCGATTTTCATTTTATTTCTTTGGGATGTCCTTGGGATGTGAAAGGTGCTATATAAATGTAATTTATCTTTGAATGGAGGGCTCTCCTGGATGGTGCAATGGGAAAGGTTGAGGGATTCTGACTCTGCTGCTTCTTGTTTGTGTGGATACAGGGAGGGACTGGATTCGCCGGATCCGGAGTGAAACTGGAAGCAAAGGAGTCGAGGCCGGTGATGCAGGCGTAAGAAAACGGTGGCTCTCGGAGCCCATTGACTCAAACAAAAGGCTTAAGCAAGTGGACATTCTGCTGTTTTATATTCCCCAGCGCTTTGCTTCTGAATTGGACTTCAGTAGAGTTGGAATTTGGCCCAGACACGCTCTTGCTTTGTTAATATCTTATATTTAATAAAGTCATCCTCTTCGTCATTCTCCGCTTCCATTAGAATGAAGTTGCTGCCATCCTTAGAAGCTTGTGAGCTGCTTGTCAAGAGGATAATCTTACTCATCGTGCAGAACACCTTGCACCCTGTTGCCCTCAGTCCCGTGGTGTTGGGAAAAGTCAGCAAAATACAATCATTGCACGTTAACGGTTAAGGTGAATGTGCAGGTTCAGTCGGCAGTTAGGAAGGCAAATGAGATGTGAGCATTTATGTCACGAGGGCTAGAATCCAAGAGCAGGGATGTACTTCTGAGGCTGTATAAGACTCTGGTCAGACCCCATTTGGAATATTGTGAGCTGTTTTGGGCCCTGTAAGGAAGGATGTGCCGGCCTTGGAAAGGGTCCGGAGGGGGGTTCACAAGAATGATCCCTGGAATGAAGAGCTTAACATGTGAGGAGCGGTCGAGGACTCTGGGTCTGTACTCGTTGGGAATTTAGAAGGATGAGGGGGGGATTTTATGGAAAGTTACAGGATACTGAGAGTCTTGGATAGAGTGGACGTGGAGAGGATGTTTCCACTCGTAGGAAAAACTAGAACCAGAGGACACCATCTCCGACTAAAGGGACAATCCTTTAAAACAGAAATAAGGAGGAATTTCTTCAGCCAGAGGGTGGTGAATCTGTGGAACTCTTTGCCGCAGAAGGTTGTGGAGGCCAAATCACTGAGTGTCTTTAAGACAGAGATAGATAGGTTCTTGATTAATAAGGGGATCGGGGGTTATGGGGAGAAAGCAGGAGAATGGGGATGGGAAAAATATCAGCCATGATTGAATGGCGGAGCAGACTCGATGGGCCGAGTGGCCTAATTCTGCTCCTATGTCTTATGGTCTTACATGGGGACAAAGTGAGGCCATCGCCAGTCTCAGTTTTCTAATATTGGCTGATACATCATGACCGTTTTTTTGTGTTGAATCCGAGAGCCTGGAACCCTATTCTCAACTGTCAGCGCGCCTGGGAAGTGAGCGGAAATTAGCAAAATAAGTTATCATTTTTATTCCAGGTAAAGACGGAATCCCTCCTGCCGAAAGGAGGTGCAGCATCAGTGGCATTCTCAGAGGCCAAGATCATGAGATTTTTGGACACTAAGTGAGTCCAGGGTTATGGGAATCGGAAAGTGTGGTTGAGAATTAGGCTTGTTAAATGGTGGTAGTCTGCTATGTTATTAGCCCTTGTTACTTTCTTGGCGAGTGCTAGTAAGCATCATATCTGAGCCTCAACAACTATCAGTAACACACAATCTGGTCGTTCATCACACAGCAGATTGAGGGAGCGTCCTGGGCGCAAACTAGCTCCTGCGTTTACTACAAAGAACAAAGAAATGTACAGCACAGGAACAGGTCCTTCAGCCCTCCAAGCCCCTGCCGACCATGCTGCCCGACTAAACTACAATCTTTTACACTTCCTCGGTCCGTATCCCTCTATTCCCATCCTATTCATGTATTTGTCAAGATGCCCCTTAAATGTCACTATCGTCCCTGCTTCCACCACCTCCTCCGGCAGCGAGTTCCAGGCACCCACTACCCTCTGCGTAAAAACACTTGCCTTGTACATCTCCTCTAAACCTATGCCCCTTAGTAATTGATCCCTCTACCCTGGGGAAAAGCCTCTATCCACTCTGTCTATGCTCCTCATAATTTGTACACCTCTATCGGGTCGCCCCTCAGCCTCCGTCGTTCCAGTGAGAACAAACCGAGTTTATTCAGCCGCTCATAGCTAATGCCCTCCGTACCAGGCAACATTCTGGTAAATCTCTTCTGCACCCTCTCTAAAGCCTCCACATCCTTCTGGTAGTGTGGCGACCAGAATTGAACATTATACTCCAAGTGTGGTTCTATACAGCTGCAACATGACTTGCCAATTCTTATACTCAATGCCCCGGTCAATGAAGGCAAGCATGCCGTATGCCTTCTTGACTACCTTCTCCACCTGTGTTGCCCCTTTCAGTGACCTGTGGACCTGTACACCTAGATCTTTCTGACCTTCAGTACTCTTCAGGGTTCTACCATTCACTGTATATTCCCTAGCTGTATTAGACCTTCCAAAATAACACTGCAACAGTGACTACTGCTCAAGTACTTCATTGATTAAGAAACACTTTGAGACGCCTGTGGTCGTGGAAATAGCTTTTGGGGGGTAATGGTGATTGTTCACATAGCATCCCTCCTCGAGTCAGCCTTTGAGGTAGTGATCAGGGGGCTGAAAGTGCGAATTAAATAATCTTGGTCAGGTTTTTTAAAAATAAATTTAGATGTGCAGGTTAGGTGGATTGGCTATGCTAAATTGCCCCTTAGTGTCCAAAAGGTTAGGTTGGGTTACGGGGTTAGGCTGAAGGCGAGGGTTTCCAAGTGCCGGTGCAGACTCGGTGGGCCGAATGGCCTCCTTCTGCACTGTAAGCTCCATGAAATTTAGAGTACCCAATTCTTTTTTTCCAATTAAGGGGCAATTTAGCGTGGCCAATCCACCTGCCCTGCACATGGTTGTGGGGGTGAGACCCACGCAGACACAGGGAGAATGTGCAAACTCCACATGCACAGTGACCCAGGGCCGGGATCGAATCCGGGTCCTCAGCACTGTGAGGCAGTAGTGCTAGCCACGTGCCACCCACCCAAACCTTGGTCAAGTTAGCGCAGTTAAGGGGCAGCACTGAGGCGCAGTGGGTTAGCCCTGCTGTCTCACGGCGCCGAAGTCCCAGATTCGATCCCGGCTCTGGGTCACTGTCCGCGTGGATTTTGCACATTCTCCCCGTGTTTGCGTGGGTTTCGCCCCCATAACCCAGAGATGTGCAGGCTAGGTGGATTGATCACGCTAAATTGCCCCTTAATTAGAAAAACTGAATTGGGTACACTAAATTTATTTTTTAAAAGTTAGTGCAGTTAACAAATCAAACTCCTCCTTACTTCAGGGAGACACCACAATCAAAGTGCCGACACCCACTTAATGCGATTATTTCATTATGTCTGCACTGAAGGAAGTTGTGTAATTAATTTGCAAAGGACACAGAGAACAGTTCTTATTTTATTAAAAGTTTTAATGACAGTTCCTGGTCTTAGGCACAGAACACGGCGACACACCATTCCCACATGTTTGTTTTGTATCCAGGAGGATCGAGCAGTCATAAGCAGAACCCTGCAAATCCAACAAGACCGTGACGTTTTCAAAGCAGTTTGGTTACACTTCCAGCCCCTCTTTCCCCGGCCCACCACCCCACTAGTTTCCCCCACTTTGATCTGGTTCTCACTGGGATATAGTTCCAAAGGTGCAGACTGCCGTGACTCGCTTGCAAACCTTGTTGGCTCCAACTCGAAAGCAACTGGACCAGCTTGCGGCCTCTGTACCCACTGAGTCACTGTTTAGTAAGGAGTAGCAAGCCTGACTGATGTTCCACCTCCTCCCAAGCTTAGCTTGCGGCTAACCCTGCCTGGCTTCTCGGGGATTGGTGCTGGGAGACAGGAGATGTGAGCAATCCGATTAAGGGGCAATTTAGCGTGGCCAATTCACTTTCCCTGCACACCTTTGGGTTGTGGGGCTGAGACCTGTACAGACACGGGGAGAATGTGCAAACTCCACACAGTGACCCGGGGCCGGGATCGAAATCTGGTCCTCGGTGCTGTGAGACAGCAGCGCTAACCACTGCGCCACCGTCCCACCCTCTGGCAAAATAAATCTTTAAGGACAAATTTGCGTTGACTTGTGAGGCCAACCACCAGGAACGTGTCCAACTAGAGTTGGCAGCCCTCCCCAGGAAACCTTGGCCAGAATTCTCTGGCCGTTCGCTAGCGACGGGATTCTTTGGTCCTGCCTGCTGCCCACGGGTTTCATGGCGGCGTGGGGTGGTTTCAATGGGAATTCCCATTGGGAGCCGAGAATCCCACCACGAACGGCGCACCCTATCCCGCCACGGGGAAGCATGTGGCTGGGAAGCCGGAGAATCCCGCCCTTTATCTCAACACTGTGCAGATGTAGGCCACAAGCTGGGATCGAGGGGTGGTATAATAGACACATGCAAGATTACAACAGGTTACGGTGAGACAGGCAAAAGGTGATTGTCCAAGGACTTGGTTGGGGTGGGGAGATGTTTAACGCAGTGAGCAATAATGATCTCGGACCCGCTGCCCGCCAGGGTGGTGGGAGTGGAGTCAATGTACGATTTAAGGAAATGGAATGGGCATTTAGAGGGTTACGGGAGGGGAGAGGTGGCGAATGACATTCTTGACAAGAGACACAGCACGGACACGATGGCTCAAACGGCCTCCGGTGCCGTACGGGAGGTGGTGAATTCACCGACGGCAACTTGTGCGCTTGATGTGAGTCAGACCTCAGTGGTCCCGGCGTGGGGGCGACTACCTCCCAGGCCACGGTGATAGGTTGGGAAAGGTCAGCGGCGCTGAGAAACGTCGGGGGTGGGAAAGAGGTGCGAGGAAGAAAGCAAAGAGGAAGGCATAAGTGGAGGCAATCCCCACCATAGATTCTGCGCTACAGGAGAAACGAACATTCGAGCAGCAGCAGTCCAGTCTAGTGCCGGATGGTTAGGCAATTAAAAAAAGAATTTCGTTCATGGGATGTGGGCCTCACTGGCAAGGCCAGGATTTGTTGCCCAGAATGGCAGCACAATGGTTAACACTGCTGCCTCACAGCGTCTGGGACCCGGATTCAATTCAGGCCTTGGGTGACCATCTGTGTGGAGTCTGCGCTTCCTCCCCGTGGGTTTCCTCCGGGTGCTCCGTTTTCCTCCCACGGTCCAAAGATGTGCAGGTTAGGTGGATTGGCCATACTCAACTGCCCGTTGGTGTGGGTGCAGGTTAGGTCAGGTTACGAGGATGGGGCTGGGGAGTGGGCCTAGGTAGGGTGCTCTCTGACAGTGGGTGCAGACTCGCTGGGCCGAATGGCCTCCTTCTGCACTGTAGGAATTCTAGGGTTCTATCCCTAACTGCCCCCGAGGGCAGCTAGAAGTCAACTACATTGCCATGGCTCTGGAGCCACCTGTAGGCCAGAACAAGTAAGGACAGCGGATTTCTCCAAAGGGGCATTAGTGAATCAACAAAACAGTCAATGACAATTTCCCAGTTTACTGAAACTAGCTATCCCTTCTCGATTTTATTAATTGAATAAAAAATTCCGTTTTGCTGCTGCGGTGAGAGTTGAACCCATGCCCTTCGAGCAGCACCTTGGGCCTCTGGAGTACGAACCCATTATTCCCTTTACACTAGGCCAACAATGCAGCCAGCCCCAACCTGAAGTGAAGGATTGTTCTCTTCCCCCCCTCCCCACCCACCCCTACCCCACACCATCCAATCCCCAACCCCCCCCACACAATTAGGCATGAGCTTGCCAAAACCGTCATCCCCTCAAATCTGGCTCCAACTAGATGCAATAGGAAGTGAAAAAGCAGTACAACATCAAACAGCAAGCCCGATGGCGGTGATAAAGATCTCCGTTTCAAGAAAGAGAGATTGGGTACAAGAACTCGGACAAATTAAACCCCCCCCCCCCCCAACATTACAGGAAACTACAAACAGTGGGAAAATGGGTCAAGGAGACCGCCACTCCGAGATCACGCGCGGACTAAAGTTCATCATGCTCGACCATCATCTCGCCGTAATCGGTCATAGCGCTCCCTACGAACCGGTGGTATTTCTCCAAGAATTCTTCTTTCGAAAGTTTGCCATCCTGACGTACAGAAGCGAGACTTCGCGTTAGGAAAAGGAACAGTCATAATTGTAACAGCTTAAACACTCGACAGGAACAACAACAAAAAAATACAATCGGTTCCTTGCAATAGTCTTAGTGAGGTCCATGTGGTGTGGATTAAAGTTTTAGTTTGGAGTGTTTCGGTCCAATTCCTTTTTGCCGCAACCCCCCCCCCAACTCCTCTCTCCTCCCCCTCGGCAGGTTTCTCAAACCTGGTTGTAGGTTGGCATGAGAATGAAAAATGAAATGAAATGAAAATCGCTTATTGTCACAAGTAGGCTTCAAATGAAGTTACTGTGAAAAGCCCCTAGTCGCCACATTCCGGCACCTGTTCGGGGAGGCTGTTACGGGAATTGAACCGTGCTGCTGGCCTGCTTTCAAAGCCAGCGATTTAGCCCTGTGCTAAACAGCCCCCTTGCTCAACAGCATCTCACACTAGAGGCCATTCTCAACCTGCATCCGCAGTAGATGGGTTCGTGGGGGAGTCAACCGAGTAGTTAAGTGCCGTGGTGCGAGGCGGTGTTTCTGATAGAGCAGCTGACGGGGAGTTATTTTACTGCACTGCATTTGGGAATTTGAACCCAAGCTGAGCTGTACCTAGCACGGACACAAAACACGGAGAGAGATGAGCGTTGGCAACTCTCCCCATCACTGCTGAGATCAGCACATCCCAACCCAGCCCAGGACCACTATCCCCCTCCCTGGGAACGTCCAGCTCAGTATCGCACAGTGAGGTTCACGGTTTTCATTGTCAAAGTGAAATAGTGTAACAAGCTAAGTATTATCTTAATTCAGATGAATAAGTGGCACTAATAAAAAGACATGCAATCCACACCCTAAATTTCTTCAAATAATGAAGTATTGGGCAAATTCTTACCAGGGACAGGGACAGTTGCAAAGGTTCCAGCACCTTGATACACATATTGTGGCCATTATCCCAGAGTAACATTAGAGCCCACACAGTATATTCAGGTGGGTTATTCTATAGACAGGTTCTCCTGCGCAGTAATGCCATACCACTTAAAAACACGAAGGGAGAATTGGGAAACCCCTGCTTCTGTTTGCCCCCTTCCCTCCCATCCCATCCTTCAAGACAAAACTTGCATTAATGGCTGGCTTCTTGTCTTGTCTGCGCCCCCCCCCCCCCCCCCCCCGATATGAAATAATGGACGGGACAGGAAAAAGTAGAAGAAAATAAGGTCACAGTCTTTTTGTGTTCTGACTCCAAACTCAGATCAAATGAACACATGTGCGTTAAGCTGAATTAAGCAAGGCTCAGGGATAGGTGCATCCCTTTCAGCTTTTCCAAACGAACAGCACGGGCAAAAGGGGAAAATAAAGTATCAAATGGGACCCGAAACGAACTTCTTCTTGCCCACCCTCAATATGTTTGCCTGTGTGTTGTGATGTGGAGGATATCTTTTCTCATCAGTGAAGGTAGTGTCACCATTTAAAGCCACCCTCCCTCCCATTCAGCCACGTGACTGGAACGGAAAACTGGACGTGGTGTGTTACGATACAGAACTGGTCCCCACAGAGGACGAGCACCATCCAGTCTCCAGCTGGCAAACCGGTCGCCACGCACAGCATAATGCATTACAGGCTGGTATCTTATTAATTGAGATACATTCCTCTGTATTGGACCCCCCCCCCAATCCCCTGCCCCTCTCCCTACCCACCGGGAAAATCAATATCAGTCAAGACATCCCATCAAGAAACAAAAAGCACAGAATTGGGCGCGAGTCATTTCACTAGGTGGGTGTTAGCAGCGCCTGGAATTCCGTCAGGGTTGATGACGCCGTTGGAAATATTCTACTGATGCCAAAACAATTCCCCCCACCTCTTATTCCTCTTGGAGGCACTGATTGCAGCCATGGTCAGGTTCACCAGGGTGGTATAGATTCACGATAGCGCAAAAGGAATGGGCGGGTGCACAGCCATTCCCGATATCAATGCAAGTATTTCTAGGTGGGGCGCTCCCCCCCCCAATCCCCTTCCAAAATGCTTGGGCTAAATTCAGCACTCCCGCACCCACCAATCAACCTTCAAATGATATTGAGCAGAACTCCTTATTGACCAGGAGTTAATCCTGTGCGGTTCAGCTCTGCGGAGGCTCAGTCAGCTGTACTTTCACAGTGTCAGACCCCAATTGGAATCCGTTTGATTAGAGTGAAGTTAGATTAGGCCATGGGCAGCGTGGGTGGGCACCAGGATTTGAGCAGTGCCTAAAACCTGCGGTTTGTAACCCTTCAAGCCAGTTTGTAAATGACGCATTCTTCTCTCAAACTGGGTCGTGCCTGGGACCAAACCTGGAGAAAGTAGCGGCTGTGCACAGGACGGTCATCGTTAGGGGAAAATAATAAAAAACACTTTGGCATGATATCCGGGTTGATTTTCAATTAGACTCCTGTCCCTAAAACAAGCAAACCGACGACAGAAACCGACCAATTTTAGCTCCCATGGCAATCAAGATGGACCGGTTAATCCACAAATGGGCAATATAAGTAAAAACTGGGCAGAGTTGAAGATTTACCCGAAGACGTACTGGAAAATGGGATAGGTGCTCGATGGCCAGCACAGAACGATGGGCTGAAGGGCCTCGGTGTGTGCTGCAAAATTGACGCTATTCGTGACTACGATCTCGGTTCCGCCTACACTAGGACCCTCACCCAAAGGCTTACTCAGACCCCGCCACCAGGCGGCACACGGACCCGAGTGCCCCCTAGACACCGACCTGGCATCAGTTGGACACTTCCAGACTTCATCTTCTAAGACGGAGGCTACCAGCTTGGGCGCAGCAAGAAACGGGCTTTCCATCAAGTTGGCCTCGGCAATTTGTGACGATAGAGGACCGTGCGGGCGACCCTGCTCAGACCGCCTGCTAAGCCGTTAAACTGAATCAAAGATTTAGAAATAAATGGGAGGTGCCCCTTCTGGCAGTGGGGGACAGAAGACAAGGTCGGCACAAAGAGGGAGCATAATATTTCCAGGCGGGCGAAGGCGATACACAAAACCAAAAACAAAAAATAACAAAACCAACGATCTCAAACCGTTCCTGGGATGAATTCCAATTCCAATCCCAACAACGAATGGCAGATTTGATCCATTTCTGGGACATCTCATTGCCCCATTTATTGTAACCAGTCAGATGGGCATTGTATCAATTTCTATGCCACAAGAATATGGAGACCCAATTTGTTTTGGAGCGCAGGGGCAACTTGATGGAAATTCAGTCTCGCAAGAGGAGGGGTTTAAAAAAAAAAAATCAATTAAATAAATACAATTAACGTTTTTTTTTTGATCACAATTCGAATTATCCAGGCCTTGGGTTAGCTACAAATAAAATGTTGCAATTCCTCCAGGATTCGGTGATTCTGATGGGTTCATTGATGGGAAGCATTGAATCAAGGATCAGAGCTCGTCGTGTTTTCGTGTCAGGTCCTCCCCGTAATTGGTCACTTGGCTGCCAACAAACATGTTCCAGTTGTCTAAAATCTCCTGCTTTGTCAGTTTATCATCCTGCAAACACACACACCACAAAACAAAAAGACGACACAGGGTTACTGGGAGTCAAATCGGGATAGTAGAATTCGGTTTTCCTCCACGAATCTCACCTGGGCCATGAGAATCTTTCGTACAGCCCGGAAAAAGAGGCCACTGATAAAGGGGATCTGGGGTTATGGGGAAAAGGCAGGAAAGTGGGGACGAGAAACCGATCAGCCGCGATTGAATGGCGGAGCAGACTCGATGGGCCGAATGGCCTAATTCTGCTCCTATGTCTTATTCGTCCCATTACACCTGTGCCGGATCTTTGCAAGAGCCATTCAATTAGTCCCCCCAGCACCCGCCTTACCCTTGCAAACTTTAAAGCTTGCGCCCTTTGCCAGGGATGTGTGGATGGGCAAGGCCTCGGGCGGGAAGGGCAAGAAAGGAAAGCAGCTCACAGAATAAGGAGCAAGGCAGCAGGGGTGGACAAGGCAGCGGGGGTGGACAAGGACGAGATGAGGAATGTCAGCAAGATGGGGAGAAGGCGACAACGGAAAAGGTAGCTGGAGCAGGAGTGAACGGATAGCGAATCTGTGCGGAGTTTGCACGTTCTCCCCGTGTCCGCGTGGGTTTCCTCCGGGTGCTCCGGTTTCCTCCCACCATCCAAAGATGCGCAGTTTAGGTGGATTGGCCGTGCTAAATTGCCCCTTAGTGTCCAAAATATAAGCAGGTTAGGTGGGGTTGTGGGGGGGTGGGCCTCAATAGGGTGCTGTTTCAGATGGTTGGTGCAGAGTCGATGGGCCGAATGGCTTCCTTCTGCACTGTAGGGATACTTTTTAAAAAAACTTAGGTGTACCCAATTCATTTTTCCCAATTAAGGGGCAATTTGGCGTGGCCAATCCACCTAGCCTGCGCATCTTTGGGTTGTGGGGTACAAATCCCACGCAAACACGGGGAGAATGTGCAAACTCCACACGGACAGTGACCCAGGGCCGGGATTCGAACCCGGGTCCTCAGCGCCGTTGGCAGCAATGCTAACCACTGCGCCACCAGTGCTGCCCTTGGGATTCTAAGTGTGAACAAAACAACCTGTAATAGATTAAAAAGGCGAGAGCACACATGGAAGAGAAACACTTCTGGACAGTGAGAGAGAACAGAGAGCAGCAAGAGGGGAGAGGAAGCATGAGATATAGAGGATGGCAGAAAGAGAGGTCACGATAAGAGTGGGAGCACAGCAAAGGTCAGGGGATTAGAGAGGAAGGATTGGGTAAGTGAAGGGGAAGCCAAATACTTTGGTAGGATCTCACAAAACGCGATCAAAAAACCGACAAACTCTGACCTGGTCGATATCAGACTCATGGATAAGATGTTTGGCCTCCGACTCTGCGTGATCGTAATCCGCAGGCAGAATCCAATGCTCAATTTCGCTGTGGTCCATTTTTCCATCCTTGTTTGCGTCCCGGAAGTCCCGGAACTGCTCCTTCTCATTCCTCACCCAATCAGGTTCTGGCTGACCTTCCTCAGGTGTGTACATGTCACCTGTTGGGAGACGGGATTACGGAGAGTTACTACCTGCGCCGCCTCTGGGGAGCAGTCAGCATTACAGGTTGACTACCCGAGGCCAAGCCGTCAGACAGAAGGACCGAAACTGGGGGTACAGGTTAACCGGGGAAGAAAAAAATATAACCAGATATTTCATAAATGTCATCAAGAGTGAAACTATTAATTTTAATTAGCCGGAGTATCTATTGACACAGCTGTGTCAGCCAATGAATTAGAGGCAGGAGATCCTTTGCAAGACTCGGCCAAACAGTCTACAGAGTCTAATTGTTCTACAGCAAACAGTCTACAGTCTAACTGTTCTACAGCAAACAGTCTACAGAGTCTAATTGTTCTACAGCAAACAGTCTAGAGTGTCGATTTAACTATTCCAAAACGATCTACAGTTTATTTTAAAATGTGCACTCAAGCAAACAGTCTACAGAAATATTTAAAAATAAAAAGTCTCTATAAACGAATGACTGAAATGACAGTAATACCCCTAATGAAAGGAGGTTGTTTTCTCCAGCAAAAGGCAGTGAGTGGAGGATAGTCACTGAATACACACTGTGTGTAAAATCAATCTGTCAGTCACTTACAGCTATGCAAACATCCGGAGCGGCTGTGTAACTTCCCTCTGTCAATCACATCCCCTCTGTCAATCATATCCATTCTACCTGGAAATACTGGGGTTACAATTCTTGGGATCTGGGCTTTGCTGTCTTCGCCAGCGTTGGTTGCTCGTCCCTAATTGCCCCCGGAGAAGGTGGTGCTGAGCCGCCTTCTTGACCCGCTGCAGTCCGTCTGGTGTAGGTACACTCACCGTGCTGTTAGGGAGGGGGTTCCAGGATTTTGACCCAGAAGCAGTGAAGGAACGATCGATACGGGGCGGCAGGGTGGCGCAGTGGTTAGCACTGCTGCCTCACGGCACCGAGGTCCGGGGTTCGAGCTCAGCCCCGGGTCACTGTCTGTGTGGAGTTTGCACATTCTCCCCATGTTTGCGTGGGTTCCCCCCCCCCCCCCCCCCAACCCAAAGATGTGCAGGGTAGGCGGATTGGCCACGCTAAATTGCCCCTTAATTGGAAAAAAAAGAATTTGGTACTCTAAATTTATTAAAAGAAAACAAGGAACAATTGATATATTTCCAAGTCAGGATAGTGAGTGCTTGGACGGGCACTTCCAGGTGGTGGGGTTTCGAGGTATCTGCTGCCCTTGTCCTTCTAGAGGGTAGTGATCGTGGTTTTGGAAGGTGCTGCCAAAGGAGCCTTGGTGAGTTGCTGCAGTGCATCTTGTGGATGGCACAGACGGCTGCCACTGCAGCAGTGGTAGAGGGAGTGAAGGTTTGTCGATCGGGTGCCAATCAAGCGGGGCTGCGCTGGTGTTCTGGATGGTGTCGAGCTTCTTGAGTGTTGTTGGGAGCTGCGCTCATCCAGGCAAGTGGAGAGTGTTCCATCACACTCCTGACTTGTGCCTCGTGGGTGGTGGACAGCCCTTGGTGAGCCTGGAGGCTTACCTGCTCTTGTAGCCACGGTATTTAGATGGCTGGTCCCGTTCAGTTTCTCGGAAATCCCCCCACCCCCTCTCCCCCCCCAGGATGTTGATAGTAGGGGACTGACTCAGCGATGCCAATGAATGTCAAGAGGTTATTATCCTCCTTCTCCAGGTACCTGGCCCTAATAGGGTGTGGGTGACCATGGACTTCCATGAGATTGGTCCACGATGGTACTTGGCAAAGTACTGCAGTGGTTTGCTGTTGCCACGTGCAGATGGCTGGCTAGGAAACTCTTCCCCCTCTTACCGTCTGCCATCAGGCACATTGGAAACATTTACAAGTTGATACTCACCATGTTTGGCCGTGTTACGAATACACTTTCCATGGTCATCAAGTCCCTGAGTGGGACTTGAAACCAGAGCTTGTGGTCCAGAGGCAGGGAATGCCACCCACGGTGCCAACAAGACCTCTGGTGTTACCGTATGCAGCCTTAATTAACTCAAAGCAATTCTCCTATCTACACCTCCCAAGATTTAGCATTCGGACCCAGCCCAGAAGCAGATTCTGATCTTTGTATTGGGTCTGGGTTCCATATGGACAGTTTCAATCCAGCACAAAAAACAATAGCTCACAGTTTTTGGGAGACCTTAAACCAGATCCCGCCTGCCCTCTCAAATGGATGCAAAAGACCCTGTGGCACTATTGTGCTGGATGTAGAAATTATTATATATTATAGTTCATATTTGTAGCAGTAATGTTATTACAAACCATGGTTTAAAGACACACTGGCGGTGTGCCCGCTAAAGCTGAGCTTAAGGCGTCTCAAAAGGCGAGGCAATTGCTAATGGAACATTGGTGTTTTAATTGCAGGAGATTCCCTGGAATGAAGATAATTTCTGAGGGAGTGATATTTAGTCCTAGCTAAGCAGGGCAATGGAACTCAGTGGGATGCAGATGATGTAATTAATGGGAGGAGCCAGGTCTGCCTGTAGTTTTGCAGTCTGCTAGAATATTTTAGGTTCAAGAGCAGTTAGCCATAGGATTAGAGTCTGACAAGACAGAAGTGTACTGGCTCTGCTCTTGAAAGGGTCTCTCTCTCTAAAAGTTCTACACCGAAGACATCAAGTAAACCTGTTGTGTTAACTTGATTTATAAGTGGCATTTGAACTGCATTGGGTTGCTTAATTGGAGTTAGTAGCAGGTACAGATAGTAAGTTCAAATATTTACTTTTATTTAGGAACTGTTTAACTGGTCATTGTAAAGCTATATTCTTTGATGTTAATGTGGTTAATTCTGTGTTGAAATTAAAAGTTTGCTTTAACATAAAATATATCTATTGGTCAGGGTCATCACTCCTGGGGCGAATTATCTTTTCCTTACAGTTTCACAAATTGAAAAAATTTTTTGGGTTTCTCGCCCAGTATTTATTTTTTTAAAAAATTGAGAGTACCCAATTAATTTTTTCCAATTAATGGGCAATCTAGCGTGGCCAATCTACCTACCCTGCACATCTTTGGGTTATGGGGGCGAAACCCACGCAGACACGGGGAGAATGTGCAAACTCCACACGGACAGTGACCCAGAGCCGGGATCAAACTTGGGACCTCGGCACCGTGAGGCAGCAGTGCTAACCCACTGCGCCACCGTGCTGCCCCCTTGCCCAGTATTCTGACAAAAGTCGGGGTCTGTTCCCGTATCCCAACACTATTATGAGGAAGAGTCAGGGTTATTTCTCCCTGGTGCTGTGGCCAATATTTATGCCTCAGTCAAAATCACTAAAAAAAACCAAAAGAATTAGCTGGTCATTTATCCCATTGCTGGTTTTGGGAGCTTGCTGCGTGCAAATTGGTTGGTCCATTTACTATATGACAGGTAGCACAGTGGTTAGTACTGTTGCTACACTGTTTAAAAAAGCAGGTAGGCAGAAAGCAGGTAATTATAGGCCAGTTAGCTTAACTTCGGTAGTAGGGAAGATGCTGGAATCTATCATCAAGGAAGAAATAGCAAGGCATATGGATGGAAAATGTCCCATTGGACAGACGCAGCATGGGTTCATAAAGGGCAGGTTGTGCCTAACTAATTTAGTGGAATTTTTGAGGACATTACCAATGCGGTAGATAACGGGGAGCCAATGGATGTGGTATATCTGGATTTCCAGAAAGCTTTTGACAAGGTGCCACACAAAAGATGCATGCCGTTAAGGGTAAAGTAGTAGCATGGATCGAGGTCTGGTTAATTAATAGAAAGCAAAGAGTGGGGATTAATGGGTGTTTCTCTGGTTGGCAATCAGTAGCAATGGTGACCCTCAGGGAATCAGTGTTGTGCCCACAATTGTTCACAATTTACATAGATGATTTGGAGTTGGGGACCAAGTGCAATGTGTCCAAGTTTGCAGACGACACTAAGATGAGTGATAAAGCAAAAAGTGCAGAGGATACTGGACCTCTGCAGAGGGATTTGATGGTTTAAGTGAATGGGCTAGGGTCTGGGAGATGGAATACAATGTTGACAAATGTGAGGTTATCCATTTTGGTAGGAATAACAGCAAAAGGGATTATTATTTAAATGATAAAATATTAAAACATGTTGCTGTGCAGAGAGACCTGGGTGTGCTAGTGCACGAGTCACAAAAAGTTGGTTTACAGGTGCAACAGGTGATTAAGAAGGCAAATGGAATTTTGTCCTTCATTGCTAGAGGGATGGAATTTAAGACTAGAGAGGTTATGCTGCAATTGTATAAAAGGTGTTAGTGAGGTCACACCTGGAGTATTGTGTTCAGTTTTGGTCTCCTTACCTGAGAAAGGACATACTGGCACTGGAGGGTGTACAGAGGAGATTCACCAGATTAATTCCAGAGTTGAGGGGGTTGGATTACGAGGAGAGATTGAGTAGACTGGGACTGTACTCGTTGGAATTTAGAAGGATATATGAGGGGGGATCTTATAGAAACATATAAAATTATGAAGGGTATAGATAGAGTAGATGCGGGCAGGTTGTTTCCACTGGCGAGTGAAAGCAGAACTAGGGGGCATAGCCTCAAAATAAGGGGAAGTAGATTTAGGACTGAGTTTAGGAGGAACTTCTTCACCCAAAGGGTTGTGAATCTATGGAATTCCCTGCCCAGTAAAACAGTTGAAGCTCCTTCATTAAATGTTTTCAAGGTAAAGATAGATAGTTTTTTGAAGAATAAAGGATTAAGGCGTTTGGGCGGGAAAGTGGAGCGGAGTCCACAAAAGATCAGCCATGATCTCATTGAAAGGCGGAGCAGGCTTGAAGGGCCAGATGGCCTACTCCTGCTCCTAGTTCTTCTGTTCTTTTTCACAGCGCCAGGGTCCCGGGTTCGACTCCCGGCTTGGATCACTGTCGGTGCGGAGTCTGCACGTTCTCCCCGTGCCTGCGTGAGTTTCCCCCGGGTGCTCCGGTTTCCTCCCACAAGTCCCAAAAGTCGTGCTTGTTAGGGGAATTGGACGTTCTGAATTCTCCCTCCGTGTACCCGAACAGGCGCCAGAGTGTGGCGACTAGGGCCTTTTCACAGTAACTTAGTGAGAGAGGAAGATAAGAATCTTACTGATGTATTCTTTCACATCAACCATCCCATCACCATCTTTGTCGATGTCTTCAATGGTTTCCTGGAGAGAAGAAAGATGTTATTATCTTCTTTCAAAAGATTCAATCATAGGATAGATGTCACAGAGCAAGGCCATTTGGCCAAACCAGTATAATGCCAGCATCAATAGATGGTTGGCTTTTGGATGGGGTTCTTAACCTAGCTCAGCCAGGACCATCCCTTTGGAGTTAAAATGTGGGGAGACAGTGTCGTAGGAGTAATGTCACTGGACTAGCAACCCAAAGGCCCAGGCTAATGCTCAGGGGAACTGGGCTCAAATCCCACCATGGCAACTGGGGGAATTTAAATACAAATTATTTCAATAATGGTGGCCTCATAACCCATCGCTTCACTATTGTCCCGTAAGGGAGGGAAATCTGCCGCCCTTACCCGGTCTGGTCCACATGTGGCTCCAGATCTACAGCAAATGTGATTGGCTCTTAACTGCCCCTCTGAGAAGTGGCCATCACCAAGGAGAAGGTGCTGGGGAAAACTGGAAGGTCTGAAGGTGGATAAATCACCAGGACCGGATGGACTACACCCCAGGGTTCTGAAGGAGATTGCTGAGGAGATTGTGGAGGCATTGGTGGTGATCTTTCTGGAATCACTGGGGGCAGGAAGGGTCCCAGAGGATTGGAAAATGGCTAATGGAACACTCCTATTTAAGAAGGGAGGGAGGCAGAAGACAAGAAATTATAGGCCAGTCGTCTGACTTCAGTTGTTGGTAAGACATGGGCTGTTATGGTTCGGGGAGATGGCTTACCATGATCTTCTCATGGGGCAATTAGGATGGGGAATAATTAGGATGGCACAGTGGTTAGCACTGCTGCCTCACGGCGCCGAGGACCAGGGTTTGATCCTGGCCCCAGGTCACTGTCCATGTGGGGTTTGCACATTCACCCCATGTCTATGTGGATCTCAACCCCCACAACCCAAAGATGTGCAGGGTAGGTGGATTGGTCATGCTAAATTGTAATTAAAAAAAAAAAGATGAATACAAATTACAGATTATCTGGTCATTATCACATTGCTGTTTGTGAGATCTTTCTGTGCACAAATTGGCTGCCATGTTTCCAACATTTATTGCGTTGCAAAAGCACCTCATTGGCTGCAAGTTGCTTGGAGATGTCTGCTGGGCGTGGAAAACGCTATATAAATGCAAGCCCTTCTTTATCCCTCAACGAGTCTAGACTCTAATCGACAAGAAGCACAGAGGCCATTTTGCACTGCTTGCCCCAGGAGGGGGTACCTTACCTTCAGGAGATAAGGAAGAAAGCGAACAAGAAGGAAAAAGCAGAATTTGGCATGTGTCACCAACAAGCTCACCGTGACAACGAGTTTCTTCATGTAATCAAACTCCTCCGGATGAAGAAACGCAGTGAACTCCTCCCGCGTGGCGATCAGGTCGCCATCTTTGTCCGCCATCTTGAATCTGCGCTCATCTCTCCTCAGCATCTTTTTGTAAGCCTCCTTGTCCGCCACATCGTTGAACTCCTCACCTGGGGGCAGGAATAAATATCAAGACGGTAAGAGCAGACGGGGAGACCTCGTTTCCACTAGCAAGAGGGTTGGTAACCAGAGGACATGGTTTTAAAATAATTGGCAGAAGAACAACCGACGGAAAATTTACAAAAATATATATAAACATAATATATATAAAAATATATATAAACATATATAAACATTTAGGGCAGCACGGTAGCATTGTGGATAGCACAATTGCTTCACAGCTCCAGGATCCCAGGTTCGATTCCGGCTTGGGTCACTGTCTGTGCGGAGTCTGCACATCCTCCCTGTGTGTGCGTGGGTTTCCTCCGGGTGCTCCGGTTTCCTCCCACAGTCCAAAGATGTGCAGGATAGGTGGATTGGCCATGATAAATTGCCCTTAGTGTCCAAAATTGCCCTTAGTGTTGGGTGGGGTTACTGGGTTATGGGGATAGGGGGGAGGTGTTGACCTTGGGTAGGGTGCTCTTTCCAAGAGCCGGTGCAGACTCGATGGGCCGAATGGCCTCCTTCTGCACTGTAAATTCTATGATAACAAGTTATGAGCTGGAAGACATGTCTTGTACGAGTGGTGGAGGCAGATTCAATAACCTCTTTCAAATACATGATTGGAGGAAGTTTATGGGCAAAGAGCAGGAGAGAGTGGTACCAATCAGGCAATCCTTTCAATTTGTTATTTATTTTTCCAATTAAGGGGCAATTTAGCGTGGCCAATCCACCTACCCTGCACATATTTAGGTTGTGGAGGCGAAACCCACGCAGACACGGGGAGAATGTGCAAACTCCACACGGACAGTGACCCAGAGCTGGGATCGAACCTGGAACCTCGGCGCCGTGAGGCAGCGGTGCTAACCCACTGCGCCGCCCTGGGCAACCCTTTCAAAAGGGCAGACACAGGCACGATGGGCCGAACAGCCTCCTTCGCTGTAGGACGCGGTGACAAATCTGCAAGACATTTTAAACCGGGTGGGTCCCTTCTCCTGGCGAGATCACGGTGTGGGTGTAGCAGCACCCCCCCCCCCTCTCAGCTTTGCTGGGGCCCTGATCTGGATGTTCCCAAGTGACCGCTCGAAGGGGTCTCTTATCCGAGGGTCAGGAGTACATACACAGATACATAGAAGCTAGGAGCAGGAGGCCGCCTTTTGGCCCTTCGAGCCTGCTCCGCCATTCATCACCATCATGGCTGATCATCCAACTCAATAGCCTGATCCTGCTTTCTCTCCATAACCTCTGATCCCATTCTCCCCAAGTGCTATATCTAGCCGCCTCTTGAATATATTCAAAGTTTTAGCATCAACTACTTCCTGTGGTAATGAATTCCACAGGCTCACCACTCTTTGTGCGAAGAAATGTCGCCTCATCTCTGTCCGAAATGGTTTACCCTGAATCCTCAGACTGTGACGCCTGGTTCTGGACACACCCACCATTGGGAACATCTTCCCTGCATCTACCCTGTTAGAATTTTATAAGCCTCTATGGTTAGCCTCATTCTTCTGAACCCCAGCGAGAATAATCCCAACCTAGTCAACCTTTTCTCATATGACAGTCCCACCATCCCTGGAATCAGTCTGGTAAACCTTCGCTGCACTCCCTCGAGACCAAGAACATCCTTCCTCAGAGAAGGAGACCAAAACTGCACACAATATTCTAGGTGTGGCCTCACCAAGGCCCTGTATAATTGCAGCAACATATCCCTGCTTCTATTCTCAAAACCTCTCGCAATGGGGGCCAACATACCATTAGCCTTCTTTACCACCTGCTGCACCTACATGCTTACCTTCAGCGACTGGTGCACAAGGACACCCAGGTCCCGCTGCACACTCCCCTCTCCCAATTTACAACCATTCAATAGGCAGTAATCTGCCTTCCTGTTTTTGCTTCCAAAATGAATAACCTCACACTTATCCAAATTATACTGCATCTGCCATTGGTTTGCCCACTCGCCCAACCTGTCCAGATCTTGCTGTAGGATCCCTGCATCGTCGTCACAATTCACCCCCCAAGAGGGAGTACCGCAGCCTGAAGGGGTTTAAAGGACGGGTGAAGGGAGTGGGGGGGAATGGAGTGGGTTTGTGCAGCTTGTTTAGATTAAAAGAGGGTTTCCAATGAACCAGGTAATGCAAGGTCAGAAAGAGTTTGGAGGTCAGGAGGTGAGAGACTGAAAATGCTGGATAAACCCGTGGTAAACCACTGTGTTCCTATATTAAGGGTTGTACGGTAAAACCTGCACTACAGGTTCACCTGGGCCCCTGCATGCTAGCTCCGCCCAGGAGCCGGGTTTTAAATAAGCGTGGCCTCCACGGGGGAGGGGAGGGGGCCTTTGAAATCCACACTGAGGTGTTCAAAGGGGCGGGAGGCCTCCAGCTCGCAGCCATTTCGTCAGCTGCTGTGGGAGGCCACACATCTGATACTAATAAAGCCTCAGTTTGGATTCAACTTTGTCTCCAGTCAAATTGATCGTGCCTCAAACCCTAATGGGCCTGGCAGCGTCTGTGGAGAAAAACAAGAGTTAGCGTCTCGGGTCGAAGTTACCCTGAAGAAAAGTAGAAGGATACAGAATTATATAGTCAGATAAAGGGAGCGGAGGGGGGACGGGGCGGAGGGGGGGGGGGGAGACGACGACAGGACAGAAGATTCAGGGACGTGTATTCTGCTTTTAATTGGAAGTCAGGAGGTGGTTACCTCCCGGGGAATGGTGGGCAAGTGGAATTTATTCAAGGTTGAGCTATAGACCGATTTTTGATGGAGAGGGGAGTTAAGTGTCATGGGGGGGTAGGGGGGGAAAACAGGAGTTCAGGCAACAATCAGAGCAACCACGACCTTATTGAAAGGCAGGACAGGCTCGATGGGCTGAATGACCTGCTCCATATTTCTTACGCTCAGCGAAGTTAAAGATATTCACTAGAAATGACCAATTGCTGATGGGGGGGGGGGGGGGGGGGGGAAGAATCTTCCAATCATTTTCGTACGAATTTTAAAAAAAGTGTGCAAATTCTGTTGCTGCTCAAATCATAGGCGATTAGGATTGGACAACTGGCAACTTTCGATTTCGCTCATTTCAAATATTAATACCAGGTGTATTGCGAATGCTCAAGCTCCCCCACACCCGGAACGACCCACACAAAATCGACAAAACTAGTTATAGTGGTTCTTTCAACAACGAGTTTCAGGCTGGTTCCCTTGTTGCTGATCTGACACACGTGTTCAGTCGCGGGCCAGGCCAGTCGCTCCCCAGTCTTGGGGCTGACGATATCAGCAAAAGGCTTTCGACCACTACAGCGATGCTTATGTGGCCAAATTGCCTGCCAAATGATCGCGGGTGAGAGAGCAAGGGGCAGATGATGTCCACGAGGCCCCCTCACCGATATCATAGAATTTACAGTGCAGAAGGAGGCCATTCAGTCCATCGAGTCTGCACCGGCTCTTGGAAATAGCACCCTACCCAAGGTCAACACCTCCACCCTATCCCCGTAACCCACACTAAGGGCAATTTTGGACACTAAGGGCAATTTATCATGGCCAATCCACCTAACCTGCACATCTTTGGACTGTGGGAGGAAACCGGAGCACCCGGAGGAAACCCACGCACACACGGGGAGAACATGCAGACTCCACACAGACAGTGACCCAGCGGGGAATCGAACCTGGGACCCTGGAGCTGTGAAGCAATTGTGCTATCCACAATGCTACCGGGCTAACGTAATTTCTGGAGATTACCAAAAAAAAAGAAGAAAATGAAGAAATATAGAGTCGATGACAGGAACGGAGTCACCCAAACGGGTTCTTCCTCCCCCTGAGGAAGCGGGTCGGACACGAGGTTAGTCCCCTCGTCGGAAACGTTTGCTGAAAAGCTCGAGTTAAATAGAAGATACGATTGCCCCTGGGCCGTGAAGGGAAAGGAAACTCCACTCGTGCCCCCTCAAACTGAGGAGACAACTCAAAGCATCTAATTAAACAAGCACGAACCCTCAATTTTGAAAAAATGCCCCCACCACGTTTAATCCAAAAGGGTTCTTGGCACAATCGGAGTGGTTGCAGTACTGAATCCCGTCCACTGGAGGGCAATCGTGCGCTTTGTAAATCAAAGGTCAGAATTAGAGGAATGCAGATATCATAGATTATCATAGAATTTACAGTGCTGAAGGAGGCCATTCGGCCCATCGAGTCTGCACCGGCTTCGGAAGGTTGAGGGCGGATTGCAGAGAGAGGGAGGGCAGAGGCCATGGAGGGGGTCTGAAAACAAGGGGGATGTGTTTGTTTTCTTTAAAATCAAGACATTGCTCGACCGGGTGCAGCGAGCACAGGTATGACGGGCCAAAAGGACTTGACGCAAGTTCAGCCAAATTCTGGATGACCTTTGGATGATGTGCAGGTGAGGTGGATCGGCCACGCTAGTGTCCAGGGATGCGGCGGTTAGGTTACAGGGATAGGGCAGGGTAGTGGGCCTGGGTGGGGTACTCTATTGGAGGGTTGGTGCCGACTCGGTGGGCCGAATGGCCTCCTTCTGCACTGCAGGGATTCGGTGATTCAAGTTTATGGAGGGTAGAATGAGAGACACCAGCCAGCTGGAGAATGGTAACTGGACTAGTCGCCCCGAAGCTCAGGCTCAGGGTGGGGCACGGGTTCAAATCCCACCACGGCAGAGGGCAGGGTGGAGTTCAAATTTAATAAACCCGGAATTGAAAAACTAAATCACAGTCACGATGACCCCCGTCGATTGTTGGAAAATCCCGTCTGGTTCAGCAATGCCCTTTAGGGAGAGAAATCTGCTGTCCTTATTCCGGTTCGGCCTACATGTGACTCCAGATCCACAGCAATGTGGCTGACTCCTAACTGCCCCTCTTTGCACTCCGTTCAAGGGCGGTTAGGGACGGGCAACAACTGCTGGCTTTGCCCAGCAAAGCCCTGGACAAACACATGGACAGGGCGGGTATAGAGGGATACGGCACAAGGAAGTGCTGAGGGTTTTAGCAAAGGTTGCTATCATGACTGGTACAGGCTTGGAGGGCCGAAGGGCCTGTTCCTGTGCTGTATTGTTCTTTGCCCACATCAAAAGACGAAACAGGCAGGGGCAACTGTGAGTTGGAAAATCAGAGCCAGACGTTTTAGGAATGCAGGGAAAAGACGTGCCGGTTGGGTGGATTGGCCGCGCTAAATTGGCTCTTAGGTGTCCAAAGATGTGCCGGTTAGATGGGGTTACGGGCATAGGGCGGGGGAGTGGGCCTGTGTCGGGTTATCTTTGAGGGTCGATGCAGACTCGGTCTGAATGGTCTCCCTCTCTGCACTGTAGGGATTCTAGAGCTATACTTCCACGCACAAAGGGAGACGAAAGTTTGGAAATCTCCTGCACAAAGCGGTAATTAGTGCCAGATCTATTGTTAACCGTAAAACCACGATCGATCGATTCCCAGGTCAGCCGCGACCTCACGCGACGACAGAACAGGCCAGAGGCCTGGTTGGCCGCCTCCCATTCCGCTGCTGCTAACCGCCTTGAAATTTCCCCGAGCTTTTCTCCAGCGTCCCAGTTGGGGAAGGCCACAGGCACCAGGGTTAGGCCGAATCGCCAACACCGACTGTCACGGGAAAGGCTGGTCACTTGGGTGGGAGGTGCTGGATGACAAGCCAGTGTCTGGGGCGCCCCACCTGGCCAGGGGTAGGGTAGGGAAGTACAGAGGGCAAATGGCACGTCCATTACAGAGACCTGTGTGCACACATTTTAAAGGAATTTTCGGCCACTTTTTGACATCTTACCCAGGTAGTACCCGTACGTAGCATTCTTGTACTCATCCCATGACACTCTGTCATCCTGATTACTGTCATAATCCTTCCAGTTCCTTTTGACGTTCGCGTCAATGTATCGGTTCTGCGCACGTTTGATCCAGGTGGTCAGCTCCTCAGCGGTTACCAGGCCGTCCTTGTTCTGGTCAATCCGGTCAACGATTTTCCTGGAAGAACAGGACAAGAGAGAAGATACAAGGCAGGCAGAAGATCAGAGTTGAGAAGTGAGAGGTCCTACCTATGAGGTGGCCATAGAGCCGCTGGTTGTACTCCTCCCATTCAACCCTGCCGTCTTTGTTGGTGTCGTACATGTCCAGCTGTTTGCCCACGTTCTCGGTCAACCAGCGGCTCCGAACCCGCTTCATCCAATCACGCAGCTCGGTGCTGGTTACCAGGCCATCTGAGTCGCTGTCCACTTTATCTACTATTTTTCTGCAAGCAAGTTTGGAGCGGATGAAAATTCGCTCCACTTTTACCCCAAAAAAAACTTCCCCCTCACTTCCCCTTTCCTCCCCTCCACACCCTGCGGTCTCCTCCAAAGGCTCAGACCGCACAGCAGAGTCCGACCTCACCAGCGTGACCCGTCTGGCAAACTGACCATCTCCCCAGCCTCAGCACTCTCCCCTCAGAGCTAGGAGGCCGCAGGTTGCCAGTCCAGAGACTGGGGAGCACAAAATCCAGGCTGACGCTCCCGTGCGCAGTACTCAAGAGGGCTGTGCTCGCGGCGGTGAAGGCATGATTGAATCGAGGCATTCGAGAGGGAACTGGGTTTAGTAAAATCGGAGAAAGGAAATTGCTCGGAGATGACGGGGCTGGGCAACGTGTTTGAACGGAGAGCTGGTGCCGACACGATGGGCCGAATGGCTCCTTCCGTGTTGTAACGATTCTGATTCTGTGATCTCCAAGTGCGGGGTGCTGCCTTTCAAACGGCACGTTCGGGCAGCACGGTGGCGCAGTGGGTTAGCCCTGTTGCCTCATGGCGCCGAGGTCCCAGGTTCGATCCCGGCTCTGGGTCACTGTCCGTGTGGAGTTTGCACATTCTCCCCGTGTTTGCGTGGGTTTCGCCCCCACAACCCAAAGATGCACAGGGTAGGTGGATTGGCCACGCTAAATTGCCCCTTAATTGGAAAAATGAATTGGATACTCTAAATTTAAAAAAAAAGGCACGTTGAGTCACGGGCCCATGTCTGCCCTCACAGATGTGTGTAGAAGATCCCATGGCACAATATCAAACAATAGCTAGGGAGTTCTCCTCAGTGCCCTGGACGGTATTTCTCCCTCAACCATCATCAAAACAGGTTATCTGGTCATCATTACATTGCCGTTTTTTAAAATGGGATCTTGCTGTGCATGAATTGGCTGCCGAGTTTCCTTCATCGCCGACATTAAACAGAAAAATGACAGCTAATTCATCCAGTCCGTGCCGCCCTCACGGCTGCCTCAGGGACCCGGGTTCCATCCCGGCCTCGGGTGACTCACTGGGTGGGGTTTGCACGCTCTCCCCGTGTCTGCGTGGGTTTTCTCCGGTTCCGCCCCCGACAGTCCAAAGCGGTGCGGGTTAGGTGGATTGGCCGTGCTAAATTAGATGGGGTTACAGAGGCAGGGTGGGGGAAGTGGGCTTAGTAGGGCTCTCTTTCGGAGAGGCAGCACATGGATGGGCCGAATGGCCTTCTGTGCACTGTAGCGATTCTATAGCAATTCTTGACCCTGCGATCACTCCAACAGCAGCTCCACCTCAGAAAGCACGAAAATCGAGTTAGCACATTTCAGGATGCCCCCAGACGCTATATAAATGCAAGTCTTTCTTCAGAGAGCCAAACACAGTCTTGCACACACCCGTCCCCAACATTTCAAACAGTATCAGTGATGGGAGTGGGTGTAAATGCTCACCGGCAAATGCAAACCTGTCCAATTCCGCCTCTCAATCTAGCCAGGCTGCACCGATGGCCTTAGGACTGGGATTTGAACCTGGAACCTCTGGGTCGGTGCAACTCACGGGAGACAGCGACTTCACCCACTGTGCCACAAAGATGCCCACAGCCACAAGGCGGATGTGCGCCAATGGGAGTAAACCTTTGGGTGGCACAGTGATAATGCCACTGGACTAATAATCCAGAGACCCGGACTAACACCCCGAGGGACCTGGGTTCAAATCCCACCATGGCAGCTGGCGGAATTTACATTAAAAAAATAAAAATCTGGAATTTTAGGGCAGCAAGGTAGCACAAGTGGCTGGCACTGTGGCTTCACAGCGCCAGGGTCCCAGGTTCGACTCCCCGCTGGGTCACTGTCTGTGCGGAGTCTGCACGTTCTCCCCGTGTCTGCGTGGGTTTCCTCCGGGTGCTCCGGTTTCCTCCCACAGTCCAAAGATGTGCAGGTTAGGTGGATTGGCCATGATAAATTGCCCTCAGTGTCCAAAAAAGTTAGGAGGGATTATTGGGTTACGGGAATAGGGTGGAAGTGGGGGCTTCAGTGGGTCGGTGCAGACTCGATGGGCCGAATGGCCTCCTTCTGCATTGTATGTTCTATGCAATTAAAAGCTACTCTCAGTAATGAGAATGATCCCGGTTCACGAATGTCTTGCAGGGAGGGAAATCTGCCGTCCTTACCCGGTCTGGCCTACATGTGACTCCAGCCCCACAGCCATGTGGGTGACTGAACTGCCTCCCTGTGAAATGGTGTGGCGAACCACGGAGTTCAAGGGCAATTAGGGAAGGGCAACAAATCCCGTCAGAGAATACAGGAAGCAATTGAGAGCCCGTGGAGCGGCGCAGATACGACTCACCCGTGTCGGAGGGGGACTGACGCGGGGAAAGAAGTTAGCGAAGACTTTGCTGCCCAATCAGCCGATGCCAGCGGAGGGCGGATCGGGCAGGGCTGTGACATCAGAGTCTCCCCAAACCCCTCCCACGGTTGAGCAGCCTACCACATGGGCTCGTGCACGATGATGGTCGCTCGTGACCACGTGGTCGACCCCCCCCCCAACCCCGGCAACCGCCCACCGACATTCCGGGGAGGGTCGCGCTGCCCATTAGTGACACCCACCGCTTCGGGGACCGCACATTCACCCAGCGCAGGTTCCCTATCACAGCCAAAGTGCCGGGCAGCTGCTACGGCTCAGCATTCGACCTCCTTCCACCAGGGGTAGGTTTTAAAATCCTGCCGAGTTTTCACCCCCCCCCCCTCCCTCCCTCCCTCCCAAAAGAAGGGTCGTGCCCAATGAGGGAGGTAGGCACCCTTGAGAATCCTCACCGTCGGCACGGACCCCGTTGATAAATCTGATCAACCCATTGCCGCAGTTTCCTGCAGCCCCTGCTATAAACCACAAATATCTGGTGTGCCTGGTGGAAAGGCAGAAATAATTGCTCGTCTGGACTTGCACGGAGAGGGGCCACGTGGTCTGGAACTGTTCATTCCTCTGCCACGTCTCCTCCAACCTTTGATTAGTACACAGTTGTGGGAATGGGTGGATGTGTGGAGGGAGGAGGATTGGGTCCTCACTGCCAACTCAGCAACACAGAAGTTTTAGGAAGCAACAGGCCAGATTGAAGAATGTACCACAAGTCAGTTACAAAGTGGGGAGGGGCGGAGAATATCGCAATCCCCACTGCTTTACAACAAGGACAGGGCATAGAAGGGACTCAAATGGAGGTTCAAACAGTTAACAACTTTCACAGATCAAAAGCAATCCACACTCCTCAACTCTCCCAAGCATTAAATTCCAACCCCACCTCTCCCAGGAAGATAAAGCAGCAAAATCTCTCACATGTTACATTCCAGAGAGAGAGAGCGCGAGAGAGAGAGGAGATGCAAATACTGCAGCCATTAGTTTGTTAGAAGCTGGGAGCAAATGAACTACTTATTAGAACAACTCAAGTAGAAACAAGCTCATAGATTATCATAGATTTTACAGTACAGAAGGAGGCCATTCGACCCATCGAGTCTGCACCGGCTCTTGGAAAGAGCACCCTACCCAAGGTCAACACCTCCACCCTATCCCCATAACCCGGTAACCCCACCCAACACTAAGGGCAATTTTGGACACCAAGGGCAATTTATCCCGGCCAATCCAACTAACCTGCACATCTTTGGACTGTGGGAGGACACCAGAGCACCCGGAGGAAACCCACGCACACACGGCGGGGGGGGGGGGGGGGGGGGATGTGCAGACTCCGCACAGACAGTGACCCAAGCCGGAATCGAACCTGGGACCCTGGAGCTGTGAAGCAATTGTGCGATCTACAATGCTACCGTGCTGCCCCGAGAGAGCTTGAGTTTTTCGAATGTAACTCACTTACCACAAAAAGATGTTATCGCCAACAATTAAGTCACTGCAGAGTAGCGACACGCCAAACTTAACCAACTGGACTGAGATGTTAGGGAAGTGGGTGCGTGAAGGGTTAGTTAATGAGGTTCAGTGAAGCGGGTGCGTTGGGAGAATCAGAGCAGTGGGGGGGTTAAGAAAATATCGATATTCTTGTGTTACCCCAATCTTTCTTTGCTCTCCTCCGGAGTGAGCTGGTCGAAGGTCTTGGCGGTTTCTTTCCCCAGGAAAGCGTTGTGGTCGAACTGGAAGCCTTTCTGGTCCTCGGGATCGCGCTCACCCAGGTCGATGGAGTGATGCACCCGATCCTTTTTCTCCGAGGTAGGTTTGGAAAGGGCCAGGGAGGCACAGACGGCCAACAGGCAAAGGGGAGTCAGCGACTTCATAGTCACTGCAGGAGATTGAGAGAAAGAGAGAGAGAGAGAGAGAAAACAGGGAATGAGAGACGGGCAACTAGATAAGCAAAAGAAAGCAAGATTCTGCGGATTCTGGAACTCGAGATAAAAACAGAAATTGCTGGAAAAGCTCAGCAGGTCTGGTTGCATCTGTGGGGGGAGAAGAAGAGGGTCTAAGATGACCCTCCTGCATAACTCCAAAAAGAGCAGAAAAGCGTGACGAATGACTGAACTATGCAACTGAAAAGATATGTTTTGCAAATCAACAAGATCGTAGAATTAAACAGCACTGAAGGAGGAGGCCATTCAGCCCATTGTCCCCGTGTTGTTCCTTTGCAAAAGCTATCCAATCCGGGCCACTGCCCCACTCCCTACAAAACCTTTGTCAAATTCTAAATTTAGTGGCACTACTGAAGAGTGTTTGGTCATTTTACATCCTATAAAGGCATAGCACAAATGCCAGAAAGCAATAAATACATCTAGTTAGTTATTAGCATTGGATCTGCTCCTACCTGCACTCCTAGGCGACACGTATCCCAGATCTTAAAATTGGTGACGTAAATTTAAAAAATAAATCTCATCTTGTCCCTGTCTCTTTTTCCAGTCCGGTTATATCAGTATCCTCTAATTACCGACCCTCCTGTTAGCTCAAACAGTTAATCCAGCGATCAAAAAGGAAAAAAAGAATTACAAAAACAGGATTTGGAAAAGATTCACATGGCATTCTCTGCAAATAGAATTAAACAGCCTGCCAGGTACTCGAGAAGCTGGCACGTTTGCTTGTTTTCTACAGCACAGAACATACCCTAGCCCAACTCCCAACCCTCACCTCATCCAGCAGATTAATGGACACATCACCATTGTCAGAACCAAGCATGTTACGTGTTGATAAAAGGTGCAAGAACAAGATGAGGTTTTTAAATGTTGAATATAATATTAAGCAACAAATTCATTTAATCTGTGGTTTAGTTCCAACAACACTTTTTTAAAGTTTTAAAATAAACATTCAGTACTTTTCCCACATTCCAAACTTGTTAAATATACTTGCCATAAAAAAAACTAATTTTGGCTTTGAAACCCAAGTCAGAAAGTCTTTCAAAAACAAATATGATTCGAAATGAAAATAACGGTCTGCACAACTTGAAAAACCGGCTGCGAGTTCATTAAGACCACGGCAGTCTGTTTTTTCTACATACTTGATGGACTTCCCTTGAAACAAAGATTGAAGCATGCAAAAGAAAGAAACAGAGCATGCAGACTTGGTACATTTTTTGTTTCGGTCTCTATTCAGGTTTTGCAAACCCGTCCCTCACTATTTTAAGTACAAAACTACAAAAATCAACTGCATCCTATACCAACCATTTTAACCTTTCTCAAAGCAATCCTCCCCTCTCTCAAAACATTCATTGTCTTTCCATTTGGACAAAAGCAGCAGCATACAATTGACTTCCCGCTGCTTTAAAGCAAATAATTCCAAAACTTTAAAAAGTTCAGCCAATATCTCCATAAAAAGTTTGGCACCTCTTGAGCAGAGTACCCACATTTCAGAGAGGTAGCAGTAGACACAACTTTTGACACATACATGAGAACATGTCAGCATGAACTATTTGCCAACTTTTAAAACTTCTCCAAAACTTTTTAAAGTGGTAATTCAAAAGTAGCAAAACACACAGTTGCATTGAAAAGAACATAAGACCTGTGTTATTTTGTATTCTGTTAAAATCTGCTATTGTCTTATCGACAGAATTGATCATCCTTACCAGTTACCAGTGGGTGTGATAAGATGCTGAAATTATCTCATTGTGCAGAAAGTTGTCTTGAGGACCACAGACGGTTTGGTGAACATCATCCAATCACCGCCGGTTTTTCATTCCGCTCCCCGCACCCGCAGACCTGTTACAGCTCCTCTGATTGGCGAAACCCGCCCAGGGTAAACGCGGCTTTCTGACTGGCCAGGAATCGCCACGTTGACAGGAGCGAACGACTGCGCGTGCGCACGTCTGGGCCGCACGGCCTTCTGGTACTTGTAGTTTATCTGGTTTCCCCTTCAAAACGAAACCTCCCACTCCCTTCCTCAGCAACAACAAAGGCGTTTTTATCATCAATAAAAAGAATAATTGAGGGAAGAGAGACAGAAAAATAATAATTTTAAAAAAAGATTCAGAATGCCTTAGCCCGCCCGCGCGTTGATCAAGCATTGGTTGGAACATCCAATCATGATTGAGCTTGGGATTGATTGACGTGCCGTTGACGAATGAAGATGTGGGATAAGGGCCCGAGGGCGTGGCCGGTGTTGGCCCCGACCCCCGAGCCCCTTATCCCTCATCTTCATTCGTTGATGGCACGTCAATCAAGCCGCCCGGTCCCCGCACCCGAACCCCCTTATCCCTCATCTCCATTCGTCGACGGCACGTCAATCACGTCAGACGGCCCCGCCCTCGAGCCCCTTGTCCCTCATCTTCATTGGTCGACCGGACGTCAATCACGTCGGCCGGCCCGCCTCCCTGTCCTTGCGGGCGTGGCCTGGCCGTAGGCAGCCCGGCGCTGATTGGTCCGGGTTTGGGCGGCAAAGCGGGGCGAGGCGGGACGGGGACGGAGCTGGGGCTGTTGGCCAGCGCGAGGCGAGGGCGAGGCTGGAGTGCCGGCCCGGCGGAGGCGCTAGAAAGGCCGAGGATTGCTGTCCGTCCGTCCCGCGCTCTCTCCAAATAAAACAATCATAATTAACAGCAAAAAAAGTGAGCCTCAAATACAAAACAAAAACCGAACCCATTTCGGATTAAGTGACAGCTTTTTTTTGCCCGAAAAAAAACAAGAGGTGAGGAAGTAACAGGAAAAAAAATGTGAAAAAATGAATGGCCAATTATAAAATACCCATATTTCGTGGACAAAAAAAACGAGTTTCTGTCAGAACTTAAGTGGGCGACTTAACTCAGGCTTAAGTAGGGTGCTCTTTGCAAGGGCTGGCACAGATTCGATGGGCTGAATGGTCTTCTGCACTGTAGGGAATTCCATGATAACTTGTGCCGCAGAGAGAGGCAACCAAAACCATTTGAAGATTTGCATTGGGACGGTGTTAGGCAGCCATTGCTGTTAATTCTTTATAGTAATTAAAAGTCACTTGCAGCCAGATCCTGGTGTTTTGAAGTTATGGCTCAATATTTACACAAACACCTTTTTTTTTTGCATTCCTACAAATGTTATCTGAATGCTTACCCGGCAGTCTATGGGTAGCAATGATTTCCCCGGTCACGTTGAGCCGCCTCTAAATGTGGCTCGTCCAAATCACCGCTGCCCTGTAACCAAACTCGCACCAAGTCCCCATTTGTCTTATCATTTGCCGAGAGCTTGCTGACATAAATCGGCTCCCCACCTGGCAACGCCTCAATATTCCCGTCCTTGCTATCAAATCCCTCCAGCCTTCAGCTCCTCCAGCGCCACATCCCCTGGGATCGTTCTATTCCTGCATTTCTGGTGGCATCTTGTGCATCCTTGGTTATAATCACATCACTGCTCGTGACTGGCTACAGCAACCAAGGATCCTGACCTGAAGTCCCCCACCCCCCCGAACATCACCGTTTCTCTACATCTTCTTAAAAGTTTTCCAATTAAGGGGCAATTTAGCGTGGCCAATCCACCTAACCTGCACATCTTTGGGTTGTGACGGTGAGACCCACGTAGACACGGACTGTAACCCGGGGCCGGGATCGAGCCTGGGTCCTCGGTGCCGTGAGACAGCAGTGCTAACCACTGTGCCGCCGTGTCGCCCTCTACCTCTTTTTTAAGTCGCACCTTAAAACCTCTGACCCAAGTTTTTTTGTTTGCGTGTCTTAAACCTTCCTTAAGAACAGGAAATGCTGGATATGATACTGTGTGCATCCGCCAAGAGAGAGAAACAAGAGTCAACATTTCAGTCAATTACTAATTTCATCAGACCTGGAAAAAGTTTGAGACTTTAACAGGATTTAAGAAAGAACTGGGGCAAGGATGGTGGAGATGGGAGAAAAGAATGCAAGGGAAGGGACTGGATGCTGCAGAGCAGGAGTGATTAAATGAGTAAATGGATAATGGTGCAAGACAGAAGGGATGATAATGCAACAAGTAGCGAGACAACAGATAAGTCTAGAGATGGTTATTAATAGAAAAAGCATGCTTATGAGCATCAGCAGCCCCTGACTGAGGAAATGGGGGAAGAGGTTATAATTGAAATGGTTCAACTCTATTGAATCTGGAAGGCTAGTTGTAAAGTGCCCAATCGAATAGTGACATGCTATTCCTCGAACGTCCATTGAGCTTAATTGGAACAGTGCAGGATGCTGAGGACAGATATAGTTCTCACCCTCTTTCCTGCTTTTCCTGCCTCAGTATTTGCTTAAAACCTGCTACATCCCTCATCTTCTCCAGTTCTGATGAAAACTCAGTGTTTTCTGAAATGTTTACTCTGTTTCCCTCTCCAGAGATGCTGCCTCATTTGCTGAGTATTTTCATTATTTTTTGTTTCTATTTCAGATTACCTCTAGCATTTTTCTTTTAATATCTCCTTAGGTGGCTTAGGGTCAAATTTTATAATGCTCATGTAAAGTGCCTTGGGACAAATGCAAGTTATAGCTCCAATAGCATTTCTTGCCTGTGTGTACACATCTTCTTTAACTTCTTGTCATAATATTTGGCCATGAATTTATGTTGATATTTAACAAATAGACATTTAGAATGGAAACCCTTTTTGTAAACATTTCCTGTAACATTGTAGTTGGAAGCTACAGCCAGTAAGTGCCACTGTGGAGTGATTATTCTAAAGTCTCTCCCAAGCCTGTCGCCAACGTTATGTATAAATAACAGTGCAAATTAATTGTCCCTGCACAGTTTAATAGAAGTATTAGCTTTTTTTTTACATTTGATAGTGTCTTAAGTTTTTTCTCCCCCCATTCTTATCTCTCCTTTTTGATCTTGGTAGGCTGGACTCCATCTGTGGTTGACAAGGTAGGTGATCCTTGCATCTGGAAACCTCCAACAGTATTGCTCTGAGTCTTGCAGGGGGAGGTCGGAATTCCGGTTCTAATTGTTTATTGTTCCTTCACTCTACTCATTGCAACTAACAATGGACTGAAACCGATTATGGAGTGGAAATGACACTGCACAAAGAAAAACCCAATAGTCCATTTGTCAATTGTAATATTTGATGAAAAATAGCATGGGCAAAGTGGTAAGGAAGTAATTTCCTGGTGCGTAACTGGATAGGTATTGGGGCTGTAAAAAGTGTGCTAGCTGTATCCAGTTTTGCAATAGGAGAAAGGCACAGTCCTGCATCTTCCTAATGATAATAAATTTAAAAATGAAATGAGGCTTGTAATTAGCAGTGATGTCATGGGTGAACCCTAAGATTTTAGATGTCAAGAGAGAGACTGAGGGTTTAGCACACTGGGCTAAATCGCTGGCTTTTAAAGCAGAGCAAGGCAGGCCAGCAGCACGGTTCAATTCCCGTACCAGCCTCCCCGAACAGGCGCTGGAATGTGGCGACTAGGGGCTTTTCACAGTAACTTCATTTGAAGCCTACTTGTGACAATAAGCGATTTTCATTTTCATTTCATTGAGTGTCAAACATCAGGATAATTTTATATTACCCAAAAGCGTGGAAGTGATCTGAACCCAGTGTCCTTCCTCGCATCCATCATCGCTCTTCCTCTTCTGCAACATCTTTTGTACTTGACAATAACTGGCCCCAACCTCTCCCAAAACTGTTTTTCATGTCTTTATCATTTTTAGGCTTGTTTTCTATAGCTCGCTCCCAGCTGGCATCCACCTTCCACAAATCACAACCCATTGTGGAGTACACAGTCCAAGTTTGAAAGGCATATTTTCCTTTGATGCAAAAGCAGACCCTTTGAAGATTGAAAAGCTTTTGTTAATGCACTTGGGGAAAGTCTACTATATTACAGATCTTTCCAGAATCTCAGCATAATAGCCAAGAGAATGAGAGTTATCTAGGTGATATTTATAACTTCTGACTATCAATCATTTTAAGACAATGAGAAATTCCAGGTGAAATTCACATAGGATAACAATATGGAGGGCTCTATGGAAATAAACAATTAGATATGCATTGAAATAGCAAAGAAAGTTTATTTAAATCAGACATTCCCCTTGGTCTTTCATTTTCAATCTTGATGATAGTGGATGGATTTAACTTTAGTTGTTTTAAAAATTAATATATAAAGTTATTTGTAAAACTGAAAAATGGTATAGGTCTAATGCTGGTCAGTTTGCACTATAACTACGTTTATTGCCCACATGCAAGGGCAACAGGAACCTGGAAACACCACCACTTGCCCTCACCGTCCCGACCTAGAAACAGATCGTTGATCCTTCATTGCTGTTGGGTCAAAATCCTGGAACTCGTTACCTAACAGTACTTACACCACACGGGCTGTCGTGGTTTGAGAAGACGGCCTTCCATTATCTTCTCAAGGGGCAAATAGGATGGGGAATAATTGCTAACGGCATCAACATCTCATGAACATCCCAGGTCACTCCTCCTAATATCTCCTTATTTGACTCACCGTCCGTTTTCAATGACACCTAGGCGAAGCGCATGGGGTCGTTTTTCGAAATTAAATCGGCTTATAAATGCAAATTGTTACAGTTATTATTCTGGCCTAACATGTTAACTCTCAAAGACTGCATTATAACAAAAACATTGGGCCCAATTCAGCAGACTCAAGTTAAAGTCTGCTGAACGGCGTGTTAGCAGGATGTTTCATGGCGCCTGCAGAGCCGAAAAAGACCCCACTATTCAACGGCACTTTGCTGTTTTTTTGCCCTCGGCAAGGAACTCATCGAGACCACTCTTTAAGTCATACTACTAGCAGTACGGGCCGCCACTTTTAAAGGCAGCCCTGATCTTTTGACCCCAACCCCTGCACCCCCACTGCGGCTTCAGGACCTCCACCTTTTCACCCAACTTACCTCTTCCGGGGTCCTTGAGCCCCCCCCCCCCCCAAGTCTTATGGGCAAGGCCCCCTGGGCGCGGCCCTTGGAACGGGCAACCTGACACCCTGACAGTGCCCCTGCCAGTCTGGCAGTGCCATCCAGGCACACTGGCAGTGCCAGTATGCTGACCTGGCAGTGCCAAGGTGCCCTGTTGTCAGGGGGGTGCCACCCTGCCAACTGCCCGACCACCTGGGAACTCCAACTCCCCACGAGACCCCCCCTTCCACTCCCGAGAAGCCTGCATTGAAATCTCCCCTTTGAAAAGAACACACGGCTTTGTGCAAGAGAAGGGAGACAAACACACAAAGGGTGAGAACTTCTGTTGCCTGGGGTGAAGAGAAAACGGTGGGAAGTTTTAAACTTGCAAGAGGCAATTAATTACCCTGTACCTGGAACCATCCTAAATTTCAGGTTAAATTGGAGACTTGGGATGGTTCTGATTCTTTTAGCAGAATAGTTACCCAGTAAATGGTTGAAGGATTTAAACCACTTCAAACTCCTGGGTATCTATTGTACTGACACCCCGACTAACCCCTCAGCCCCAACCCCGCAGACTACACCCCCCCCCCCCCCAACCACCACCGAATACCCTCCCGAACGCCCAACAAGACTCCCAACACCGACCCCCCCCCACCTGTCCCAGCTGCACCGTGATGCACGATCAATGACTACTAAAGCGAGATTGTAGTCCAACTGAAGGCTTTAATAAGCTAGATGTTTCCCCAGCAGCTCAGGTACAGAAAGAAGGCTGCTAGGGCGGCATGGGCTCTTATACCCCGCCTTGCAGGGCGGAGCTACCATACAGCTTGACCAATGGGAAACATACAATATCTACCAATGGTGTTCCAGCATTACTAGGTACCGTAATACCTCTACACAGACGACCACATTCACCCCCTGTTAAAAAAGACAGGGGGTGGTGGCTTGGTATTACAACATGGTAACGTGGTAGAAATTATGGTTATAGAGGTACCGTAATACCTCCGTACAGCGTTTTGTCTTATTGTCGTAACTATTTACGATTTCATAATTAACTATATACACTTTAAGATGAAGCAATCAGTCGATCGGGGGCCCTGGTCGTTCTCTGTGATCGTCGAAGCTTTGGTGGTGACGCCGGTGGAGGCTCGGACGTCTGTGACTCCGGGAGCGTGGCCTCGAGCTCTGTGGCAGCTTCAACACTCCTAGACGGCGCTGGTGGGGAAGCCGATTGACCTGGGAAGGGAGCGTCTGTGGGGTGCGTCGGTGGGCGGGGGGTCTAGACGGGGCCAGCGGAAGAACCGATCTTCCTGGGAAGGGGGTGGCTGTAAGGTGCACCGGTGGGAGGGAGGGTGGGACTGGTGGCTGGGGTGTGCGTGGGGATCCGGCGAGCGCCAGGTCTCGTAGGGAGACAGTATCTTGTCGGCCGTCGGGGTACGCCACGTAGGCGTACTGGGGGTTAGCGTGGAGAAGATGGACCCTCTCGACCAACGGGTCCGACTTGTGCGCCCGCATGTGTTTTCGGAGCAGGATGGGTCCAGGAGATACCAGCCAGGTCAGGAGCGAGGTCCCAGAGGAGGACCTCCTGGGGAAGACAAGGAGATGTTCGTGAGGTGTTCGGTTGGTCGTGGTACAAAGCAGTGACCAGATGGAGTGGAGGGCATCCAGGAGGACTTCCTGCCAGCTGGAGACTGGGAGATTCCTGGACCGTAGGGCCAGTAGGACGGTCTTCCAAACCGTTCCGTTCTCCCTCTCTACCTGTCCGTTACCCCGGGGTTGTAACTGGTCGTCCTGCTCGAGGCAATGCCCTTGCTGAGCAGGAATTGACGCAGTTCGTCGCTCAAAGGAGGACCCCCTATCACTATGTATGTAAGCGGGGAACCCGAACAGCGTAAAGATGCTATGGAGGGCCTTGATGACGGTGGTTGCGGTCATGTCGGGGCAGGGGATGGCGAATGAGAACCGGGAGTACTCGTCAATCACGTTCAGGAAGTATGTGTTGCGGTCGGTGGAGGGGAGGGGGCCTTTGAAGTCCATACTGAGGTGTTCAAAGGGACGGGAAGCCTTTATCAGATGCGCTTTCTCTGGCCTGTAGAAGTGCGGTTTGCACTCTGCACAGATTTGGCAATTCGTGGTGGCTGTCCTGACCTCGATGGAGTAGGGCAGGTTGCGGGTCTTGATAAAGTGGACGAAGCGAGTGACAGAGGTCCTCGAGGAGGGCTCAGAGGCAGTCCACTTGTGAGTTGGCACATGTGCCGCGGGACAGGGCATCAGGAGGCTCGTTTAGCTTCCCGGGACGATACAAGATCTCGTAGTTATAGGTGGAGAGTTCGATCCTCCACCGTAAGATCTTATCGTTTTTTATCTTGCCCCGCTGTGCATTATCGAACATGAAGGCGACCGACCGTTGGTCATTGAGGAGAGTGAATCTCCTGCCGGCCAGGTAATGCCTCCAATGTCGCACAGCTTCTACTATGGCCTGGGCCTCCTTTTCGACTGAGGAGTGGCGGATTTCGGAAGCATGGAGGGTACGTGAGAAGAAGGCCACGGGTCTGCCCGCTTGGTTGAGGGTGGCCGCCAGAGCTACGTCGGACGCGTCGCTCTCGACCTGGAAGGGGAGGGACTCATCGATGGCGTGCATTGTTGCCTTTGCAATGTCTGCTTTGATGTGGCTGAAGGCCTGGCAGGCCTCTATCGACAGGGGAAAAACTGGATTGGATCAGGGGACGGGCCTTGTCTGCATAGTTGGGGACCCACTGGGCATAGTAAGAAAAAAGCCTAGGCAGCGCTTCAGGGCCTTGGAGCAGTGAGGGAGGGGGAACTCCATAAGGGGGCGCATGCGTTCAGGGTCGGGGCCATTTCGCACTGCGTAGCCGAGGATGGCTAGGCGGCCAGTGCTAAAGACGCATTTATCCTTGTTATACGTAAGGTTAAGGATCTTTGCGGTCTGGAGGAATTTTCAGAGGTTGGTGTCGTGGTCCTGCTGGTCGTGGCCGCAGATGGCGACATTATCGAGATACGGAATGTTGCCCGTAAACCGTACCGGTCAACCATTCGATCCATCTTGCGCTGGAAGTCCGAGACCCCATTAGTGACACCGAAGGGAACCCTTAAGAAGTGGTAGAGCCGTCCATCTGCCTTGAAAGCAGTGTACTTGCGGTCACTAGTATGGATGAGGAGCTGGTGGTAGGTGGACCTAAGATCCACCGTGGAGAAGACCTTGTAATGCGCGATCTTGTTTACCAGGTCGGATATGCGGGGTACGCGTCCAGCTGCGTAAACCTGTTGATGGTCTGACTGTAGTCGATGACCATCCTATGCTTCTCCCCGGTCTTTACCACCACTACTTGAGCTCTCCAGAGACTGTTGCTAGCTTCAATGACTCCTTCCCTCAGTAGCCGTTGGACCTCTGACCTAATAAAGATCCGATCCTGGGCACTGTACCGTCTTCTCCTGGTGGTGACGGGTTTGCAATCCGGGGTGATGTTCGCAAACAGGGAAGGCGGATCGACCTTGAGGGTCGCGAGGCTGCAGAACAGTGAGAGGACGTATAGGGCTGCCGAATTTGAAAGTTAGACTTTGGAGGTTGCACTGGAAGTCTAACCCGAGGAGTGTGGCCGCGCAGAGGTGGGGAAGGACGAAGAGCCGGTAATTTTTAAACTCCCTTCCCTGGACCGTGAGGTTTGCTACACAAAACCCCTTTATCTCTACTGAGTGGGAACCGGAGGCCAGGGAGATTTTTTGATTAACGGGGTGGACGGGGAGAGAACAGTGCCTTACCGTGTCGGGGTGTATGAAGCTCTCCGTGCTCCCAGGGTCGATTAAGCAGGACGTCTCGTGCCCGTTGATTAGTACCGTTGTTGTAGCAGTTGAGAGTGTTCGAGACCGGGACTGGTCCAGGGTCACCGAGGCTAATCGCGGCAGCAGTTGAATGTTCTCTTCGGGCGGTGTGTGGTCAGCCGAGCTGGAGTCCTGGGAGTCCATCCAAGATGGCAGCGCCCATTGGTCGCACATGGCTGGGGTTGCACAAAATGGCAGCGCCCATCCTCCATATGTGGCGTCCGCGGGTCAAGATGGCGGCGCCCAGAGGTTGCACGTGGCCCTGGAGGAGGAAGATAGCGGCGCCCGCTGGCCGCACGGGGACTGTGGAGAGGATTGTGGTGGCGGTCCGCATTCGCCACTGGAGACTGCAGCGACCGCCCGGGCCTGGCATACTACCACGAAGTGGCCCTTTTTACCGCATCCCTTGCAGGTGGATGCGTGGGCCGGACAGCACCGCCGGGGGTGCTTGGCCTGCCCGCAAAAATAGCAGCGGGGCCCCCCGGGGTTGCCAGGCCATCTTGCAGCACAAGCTTGTGGGGGGATGGGCGATGTCTCAGGGTCGGCTGCAGGGGGGCTCCATGTTGCCGAGGGGGCTGCTGCGCGGTCGGGGACGTAAATGCGGGCATTTCGGGAGGCCACATCCACGGAGCCGTCAAGGGTCCGTGCCTCCTTGAGGCTTAGGGTGTCTTTCTTCAGCAATCGCTGGCGGATTTGGGAGGACAGCATACCTGCAATGAAAGCATCCCGGATCAAAAGTTCTGTGTGGTGGCTCGCCGAAACTTGCGGGCAGCTGCAGTTTCTCCCCAACACCAGGAGCGCACGGTAGAATTCTTCCAGCGATTCCCCAGGGATTTGTCGCCTCATCGCTAGCAGATGTCGGGCGTAGACCTGGTTTACAGGGCGAATATAATGTCCTTTTAACAGCTCGAGTGCAGGACTTGCAATTTCTGTTCTTCCGTGGTTGTGTTTTCGGCCGTTCCGAGATATCCGTTAAAACACGCCAGCCAGTGCTTGAAGGTTGCCACTGAGTTTGCCGCGTGGGGGCAGAGTTGCAGACACTCCGGCTTGATTCAGAGCTCCATCCTTTTAAATCTAGCTTATTAAATTGATGCACGGTCAATGACTACTAAAGCAAGGTTGTAGTCCAACTGAAGGCTTTAATAAGCTAGATGTTTCCCCCAGCAGCTCAGCTACAGAAAGAAGGCTGCTGGGGCGGCACGGGCTCATAAACCCCGCCTTGCAGGGTGGGGCTACCATACAGCTTGACCAATGGGAAACATACAATATCTACCAATGGTGTTCCAGCATTACTAGGTACCGTAATACCTCTACACAGACTACCACACACTGCTGTTCCCCCGACTCCAAGTACTTCCCTGGCCACTGCTTCCGTCCCCCTGACCACCCTCTGACTCCAACCCCACCTCCGACTACACCTACTCCCTGTGTCCCTACATGACTGTGCCCACCACCACGACTGCACCACCCTTACACTACCCCAACCCCCCTAACCATCCAACCACTCTACTTCCCTGACCACCTGATTCCCCCATCCCCCACCGACAATCACTCAATCCATAGAATAGAATCCCAACAGTGCACAAGGAGGCCATTCGGCCCATCGAGTCTGCACCGACCCTACGAAAGAGCACCCTATCTAGTCCAACTTCCCGCCCTATCCCCTAACTGCCACCATTTAGCATGGCCAATCCACCTAACCTGCACATCTTTGGACTGTGGGAGGAAACCGAGCACCCGGAGGAAAGCCACGCAGACACCCGGGGGGGGGGGGGGCAGTGCAAACTTCACACAGTCACCCGAAGTTGGAATCAAACCCGGGTCCCTGGTGCTGTGAGGCAGCCGTACTAACCACTATGCCATTATGCTGCCCAAATTGTCCCAGCGAATTTCCATTATTCAATGAAAGTACATTGATTGATTGATACAAAAACATAACAGTTATGGTCGTAATCCTTAGCCAATGATGTTCTCCAGGGGTCGATGCTAGGACCACTACTTTTCTTGACCTAGTTTAATGGTTTAGATTTGGGTGTTCAGGACGTGGTTTCAAAATTTGCTGATGACGCAAAACTTGGACGTGTTGTGATCTGTGAGGATAGTGATAGATTTCCAAGGGGACACAACGCAGCGAACTGTGAAGTTTCACATTTTGGTACAAAGAACAGGGGTGGCTATGTAAAACAAAGGGAACAATTTCAAAGTGCAGTGACCATTCTTTGATTCTATATTACAAAATCTCCAAAGAAGCATGGTAGAAACCGCAGGTATGGATAAATACTGGATAAAAGCAAATTAGTGCGGATGCTGGAACCTGAAACCAAAGAGAAAATGCTGGAAAATCTCAGGAGGTCTGGCAGCCTCTGTAGGGAGAGAAAAGAGCTAACGTTTCGAGTCCTGATGACCAGCTTTGACAAAGGGTAATCTGGGGCGGGATTCTCCGCAAACGGCGCAATGTCTGCTACCCGGCGCCAAAAATGGCGCGGATCAGTCCGGCGTCGGGCCGCCCCAAAGGTGCGGAATTCTCACCTTGAGAGGCTAGGTCTGCGCCAGAGCGGTTTCCACTCCGCTGGCTGGCGGGAAAGGCCTTCGGCGCCACGCCAGCCGGCGTCGAAAGGACTTCGCCGGGCGATGCATGCGCGGGAGCGTCAGTGGACGCTCATGGCATCCCCGGGCATGCGCAGGGGAGGGGGTCTCTTCCGCCTCCGCCATAGTGAAGACCATGGCGAAGGCGGAAGAAAAAGAGTGCCCCCATGGCACAGGCCCGCCCGCGGATCGGTGGACCCCGATCGCGGGCCAGACCACTGTGGGGGCACCCCCCGGGGCCAGATCGCCCCACACCTCCCCCAGGACACCGGAGCCTGCCCGCGCTGCCTTGTCCCGCCGTTGGAAAGGAGGTCTAATCCACGCCGGCTGGCGAGGGTTGACAGCGGCGGGACTTCGGCCCATTGCGGGCCGGAGAATCGCCAGGGGTGGGCCCGCCGAATCTCTGGTGGCGGAGAATTCGGGACACGGTGAGGGCGGGATTCACGCAAGCCCCCGGCGATTCTCCGACCCGGTGGGGTGTCGGAGAATCGCGCCCCAGGACTCGAAACGTGAGCTCTTTTCTCTCCCTACAGATGCTGCCAGATTTTCCAGCATTTTCTCTTTGGATGGGGAAATACCAGTGTGGTTGGCCATTCCTATTCTAGGGCAGTGGTTCTCAAAACATTTTGATTGAGGGACCCTCTTTTTAAATGGATCAGCAATCACACAGCCCACTCCCCAAATAACACTATACAATACTGATAAAATGCTGCTATATAGAGTGTTTTAGTAATGCTTTTTAAGGGAACATGTATTTACTTACGGGTATCTATGCACATTATATGGTACTTAGTTATTTAAAACCTCCTTGCTCTTGAACAATGCTGAAATCCCCTGGTGCCCACCACCAGCCTCGTTAACTATGGGTTTAACTGGCGATCTTTTTGCCACATTCAGTGTCATCCTTCTGCGTTCCCCTCTCAGGCGGAACAGCCAGCCTGGTCTGAACAGTAATGTGGAAGCTACACTCTGTTCTCACCTCGAACCATGCCAGCTTCCTGCCACTATTCAGTTTTTTCATGATCCCCTGGAATGTCTCTATAGACCTCCGGATGTTCACAGTGAGAGAACCACTGTTGTACTAGACCCCCTCTGTTTAAACCTAGTTGTATTGCCCACCACAGCAGTGAGATGGAACTCCTTCGGCAGAAGTGTGCCCATGTTACTATGTCTATGTCTATGTTACGTATTTCAAGAACTCTGTGAAAAGTGTTAAAAATGAACTTTTAAGATTTCAGACATATTATTTTGTTTTTGTATGATGCCAGTCAAACTTTGTATTGTGATGTTTTCTGTAAAATATCTTGCTGAAATTGTGTCTAGGTGAAAATGCTACTTGGGTGAAAGACTATAAGATGGGTTGGCTATTAAACCACACTCCACCTGAGTTGCCACCTTCAGGAGTAAAAGAGAGAAAACTATGAGATGCAGGGGAAGGAAAATAAAGTGGATTTGCTTGGCTTGGAACATTTACTTGTCTGTTTCCTTTGCAAATAACAGATGAAAGCGATGGAGGGAGATGAGGCACCTTTGGGGATAAATGCTTTCACCCTGATTCCAAACCAGAAATACAGAAGAAGTTGCAGACATCTACAATCCAAGAAGGATGGTGGCAGGCTGGAAAACCTTCACATACATTATAATTGTGGCTACTTCCAGATAATACCGGTTGAAATCTTTCACAAGGTGTTGTGTTATCTTTCAGGTACAATTATCACAATGCACGTTTTAAAGAAAATCATTGCCCCCCCGGCCTCAATCAATGTCCATGTATACATCAATGTTTCAACTTGGCCCACTCAATATCACTCGAGAGCGGGAAACCTAAATTCTTTTTCAGAATCACCTAACCTAGGAGCACTGAGCACAATTCTAATTTAAGTCCAGACTGTGGAAATCAAATCTGGGATTTTTATGTTCTGTAGGTTCAGCCCCAAACTGGGTAATTCATTGTAGTTAGTTTAATTACTGTAACGCAGATCGGGTGTTGAAATGTTATCTTAACGAGCCATCCCTGGTAAAGTAATTTGCAGATAATGTTGTGGGGTTTGTAAACACTAATGATTGCTGATATGATGAAGCCGTTCTATCACTGGTTTTGTTTGCAATATGTTCCTAAAAACTAAAGATAAGCATGGCAGCAGCGTTATGTGCTGCCCCGGCACATTGTAAAGTTACCGCCATGAGTAGTATTGGGCCACACAGATCAAAAGACCGCTACATTCAATTCTTTACCTATCCACAGGTTGCCAATCTCAGGGCAAATTCCCATTCCTGATCACTTTCCAATAAGCCCTGTACATGTGTGGATGTTTTGTTAAGAGAAAGATTGATGACATCTGTAAGAGTCCTTCCTGTTTATTTTCTTTATTCCCATTTCTTTTGTTTTCTTATTTTGGTCCGTGGACCCATATTCAAGATGTGCCTTTAAGTACAAAGTGCAAAGCTGAAAGTGAAACAGCCTGCTTGCCTGGACACTGTGTTCCCAGGTTTTGTTTTTTGAGAGGCGAACCCAGACTCCTCGGCACCGAGTGAATATTAGGAACCAGGTTTGGATGGAGTCGGTTTGATTGGTTAACTGCCAACTGGGTGGCTTGGCCAGGGACAGTGTTCCGCCTGACAATGGTTACTGTGTAATGCTTTCTGAGAGAACGTAACAGAAGTGTTTAGACCTTGGAAGTGAAAGGAACACTCTCTCTCTCTCTCTCTCTCTCTCCGGCTTGATGAAATAACTGCTCTATTGTTCTGAAAACAGTGAGTGCCGGGCACATCCTTTGCTGTAAACCTGAAATGATGCTGAGTCTGCACAGAAAGTAGACAACTTTGCCAGAGAAAACCATCTCAAGGCTAGAAGGAAGAAGTATAATGGCGAAAGCCTGAACTTCAGAGAGACATTGACTGGAAACCATCCCAGTGCATCAAAGATACTTATCCTTTTATTTTTATTAATATTAATATTTTCTGTCCTGTTCCACCACCCTTTCTCCTCTGTGTTGTTTGTCTGTCTGTGTGTGTGTGGAGGGGGTGAGTTAGGAAGGGAGTATTGGGAAAAGGATAGTAGATAATTAGTTCAATTTTCTGTCTGTTTAATTATAGTACTATACATAATAAAAGGTTACTTGTGTTTTAAAGTTACAAACCTGGTGACTGTAGTTTATTGGGCTCAACTAAGGACATTGGGTGTTTTAAATAAATCTAATTTTACCTGTGTTGCGACTCCAGGTCAAGTGGGGCTGGAATTGACCACACACTAGCCCAGGGTGTTGTGACATAGTTTGGGGGCTCATCCGATATCTTTGGGATGGTAGACAGCGATGATTTGGGGTACAGTATATATTAAAGAGGCATAAGCATTGCAATAGCTAGCAGACTGTCTCTGGAAGCTGCTAAAACCTTTCTTCAGGTAGAGGATTTACCTTTGGTCTATTTCCAAGGGCTTTGAAAAGACAAGTTAATTGAATTGGCAAGTGAATTAAAGGTAGAGGTGCCAGTTAAAGCCAAGAAGACAGAGATATATGATGTATTAGTTGAGTGATTGGATCTGTTAGAAACACAGGAGACCCCACTCGCAAGTGGTCCAGATAGTGTAGGATCCATAGCACTTTCTGGTGGGGAAACCAATCTGCAGAGAATCTGGTTGCAGTTCGAGCATGAGAGGGAATTAAAAAAAAAAAGACATGCTGGAAAGAGAAATGGAGATGTGGGAAGAGGAAAGAGCTATTCAAAAGGAAATTGAAATCATAGAATTAACAATGCAGAAGGAGGCCATACGGCCCATTGAGTCTGCACCGGCCCTTGGAAAAAGCACCCTATTTAAGCCCACACCCACCCTATCCCCATAATCCGATCTACCTTTTGGACACTAAGTGGCGATTTAGCATGGCCAATCCACCCAACCTGCACATCTTTGGACCGTGGAAGCAAAACGGAGCACCAAGAGGAAACCCATGCAGACACGGGGAGAATATACAAACTCCACACAGACAGCCACCCAATGCTGGAATTGAACCTGGGTCCCTGGAGCTATAAGGCAGCAGTGCTAACCACTGTGCCACCGTGCCCCCCAAGACGAAACTTGACGTGAAAATGGAAAGATTAGCAAGAGAAGATCAACTTAAAAGGTTGGAGTTCAAGACAGAATTTGAGGAAACGGATGTAGAGGTACTCTTCATGGCACTTGAGAAAATAGCAACTCAAATGGAGTGGCCAAAGGAAAAGTGGACACGACCCTGCAAAGTAAACTGACGGGGTGGATACCGGGAGTTTATGCTTCCCTAAGGATTTTGACAAAGTAGAAAAGACTACTTTGGGAAGTGGCTTTGTTAGGACTTCATTAATTGAGGCCCAGGAGGCAGACCCAAAGTGACATAAATTAGCACAGGCAGCTCTCCCAGAGGCTGAGTTTGGGGGGGTTCCAGAGTGCTATTACATTAAGAACTGTGTTGATGAGGAAGTGGAGACATCTCATAGACCTGCGGATGAGGAATGGACGTTGACATCAGATAATGGTACCGCTCAGCTATCGTAGAAGAAGATAGGATGGAACCGGTGTGTCAGGTGGTAGAAGAAGTGGAAGAGGACAGAAATTGTAAGAGTGAGGTAGGGGAAGAGGTCGACAGTTCACAGAGTGACCCTCCGGTAGTACGACAGGCAAATACGGTAATGCTAGAACAGTTAAGTACAGGCCGGAATTCTACGGTCGTTGGGATTCTCTTTTCATGTTGACAGGGCACCCCGCCCGCGGGTTTCCTGGCAGCGTGGGGTGGCTTCAATGGGGAAACCCATTGACTAGCGGTGGGAAGAGAGAATCCCGCCACCAGCGAAAGGCGTGCCGCAGAGAAACACGGGACTGGAGGACCAGAGAATCTAGCCCATTGAGTGTGCATACTGAGAAGAGTTTGCAACAAAAAGATCTCATAAAGCTACTGCAAAAGAATAGGTCGATTGGTTTGGACACGCCGGGGTACTACATTAACTGAACATGATGTAGATGTAGGTGACTCCAATCCGATGAAGCAGCATCCATTTCGACTGAACCCACAGAAATGATCTCAGATAGAAGTGGAAATCATTGGAGAATTATTTAATTGAGCCAGTAAGAGTAACTGGAGTTCGCCAGTCGTATTAGTACCTAAGCCGGATGGGACAAACCGGTTCTGTATAGACTACCGGAAGGCCAGTAAAATCACCAAAATGGATTTGTTTCCAATTGCCAGGTTGGAGGACTGTACCGATAGGATAGGCAGTGCCTCATGCCTTTCAAAAATCCATTTGCTGAAGGGGTATTGGCAGGTTCCTTTAATGCCCAGGGCTAAAGCGATGCCTTTGTGACACCAAGGAGATTGTGTCAGTGTAAAGTGATGCCGCTCAGATTTAAAAACGTACCAGCTACATTTCATACGTCAAAGCAGTGGCTGGGTGCCTAACTTCATGATCAATTTGGACACATGGAGGGAACATGTAGGACAATTGGAGGAGTTATTTACACAACTGAAGTTGGTTGATTTAGTCATCACTTTGGCCAAAAACAAGGTTAAGTGACCTACCTAGGACACGTGGAACAGGGACGTGTGGTACCCAGGACAACCAAGGTAAGGGTGTTATTACATTTGCCCATTTCCGAAACAAAACGTGAGATTATGAGGTTCCCAGGCAAGTGCTGGTACTTAGAAAAATTGTACCTAACGTTAGTACCATAGCGTTATTGCAGAAACAAAATGGTATGTTCCACAGAATGTCAAACAGCTTTTGAGAAATTGAGGGCCATATTGGTAAGCGAACCAGTGGTGGCCGCCCCTGATTTTTCTAGATCCTTTAAAATGGCCACGGATGCCAGCGACCTGATGTGGGGCAGTTTTGCGCCAGAGTTTTATTTCTTGTGCCTCTAAGTTTCTTAAAAGATCCTGACTTTCCCACAGATGACAGATAACTTGAGCATTTTCATCCACAGGCTTTCTGTCACTGGAATTTGTCTTAAACCCGGAAGTAAGTTGCTCTCCAAACCTTTGTTGCAGAACATGGATAGGTCTGTGCACCCTTTGCGGAGAGAAAATAAGACATAGGGCGCAATTTACCACCCGGGTTCTGCCGGAATCAGGACAGGATGCTGCCGGTAGATCCCGGGAGAAGCCTCTCCCGGAATTCCTGACAGCCTTTACCCCTCACATGATCTAACAAGATCTCGCGAGACGTCGCGATCTGGATCCCGCCAACAATGGATAAGACACAGACTTGCATAGATAAAAGAGCTTAAAAACTCATTTAGCTGCGCTACTGCCCGATCAAATGGCCACCTGGCATCAATCGGCCTCGAAGAGCAGACCCCAGCCGTGCGTGTTCCGCACTGGTCCCCACAAACAGGGGGGTGGTCTTCCAGGCAATTGGAATCCCCATTTGGTCGACCTCCGGGCAGGGTCTCGAAGACCCCCCCCAACATGTGAGTTTGTGGGGGTCCAGGAGTTGCGTCGGGGGGGGGTGGTTGAGAGATCGGGGTGGCGTTTTTCTTCTTGCACTGAGGAGCTCTGCTCATTGGAGCTCCTTAGTGCAGGGTATGTGGCTAAGTGCGGCCTCGGCAGGCATTCCCCACCGGTGACCTGAAAAAACCCAGAGTGCCATTAGATAGTGGGGTCATTCCTGGTGCTACAAGCACAGGGAACGACCCCTCGATTCCTGTTTCTAGTTTAATCATGCCCATAGTAAAGGGTTTTTATGCCCTCTTTAAAAATAGTGCATAATGATCAAACACAGTACTTTACTTTTTCACCCTGTTTTCTCAGTGACAGATATCAGTGTTCTGAGCATGACATCAAAAGTGGTTGGCACTCAGATTGTGGGCTACATCGCCACTTCATCTGGAATGAGACGGCTTTTATTGGAAGGATTCCACTCCACTGACATTTCCAAGAAATCAATTGCGATGGAACACTACAGATCCTTAGGTAACACGCTATCACAGGGTAAGGTACTGATCCACAGATATGAGCAGCCTCCTGTGCAAATGGCCTTCTTTGCATGAAGCAGAAATTTAGTTTGCACTAGAAGCGTAAATGGAGAACTTAGAAGAATTCCTTCTCATGCAAGTGGTTATTGAAGCTGATCCAATTGCAATGTTTAAGAGACACTTGACAAGTAAAACTATAGAAAGATCGGGAAAGGGCACCAAAATGGCACTGTACTGTGTAGCTCCGGTCTGAAATTAACCAAGGCACAGACACAATGGGCAGAAATGCCTCCTTCCGTGTTTAAGTTCCCATGACTTAATTTTTAATTTTTTTTTTTTTAATTTAGAGTACCCAATTAATTTTTTCCAATTAGGGGGAAATTTAGCGTGGCCAGTTCATCTACACTGCACATCTTTTGGGTTGTGGGGGCAAAACCCACGCAAACACGGGGAGAATGTACAAACTCCACATGGATAGTGACCCAGAGCCGGGATTGAACCTGGGACCTCGGCGCCATGAGGCAGCAGGGCTAATCCACTGCGCCACCGTGCTGCCCAGTTCCCATGACTTTATGATACATGAGTGCACCTCATTGCATTGGCAAGTTATTTGATGGTACTGGGAGGCTTAGAGCATAGTCCAATTCAGCTCTCACATGTCGACAATTATCAGGGTCACACTATGCCAATTTCAATGAGTTCCTGGCTTTCTTTCCCATCCCTTTTTTTTTGGGTGCAGCTAGCAGAAAAAGAATTACATAATATGGATGACAACTTCAAAAGGGTCACCAAATATCAAAGAATTTAGAGCACAGACACAAGCCATTCGGCCCATCAGGTCTATGTTGGTGTTGATATTCCACACAAGCTTCTTCACAATATTTACTTCATCTGGAATCAGAAGGCTTTTAGTGGACGGATTCCACTCTAGCAATATTTCCAAGAAATCAATTGCAATGGAACTTCACCTCACCTGGCAACAGAACTTTTTATTCCTTTCCGCCTCATATTCTTATCTCGCTTTCCTTAAATTAATGTATTGGCAGAATGCTGGCACAGTGGTTAGCACTGCTGTCTCACAGTGGCAGGGACCTGGGTTCAATTCCGACCTCGGGTGACCCTGTGTGTGGAGTTTGCGCATTCTCCCGTGTCTGCATGGGTTTCCTCTGGGTGCTCCGGTTTCCTCCCATGGTCCAAAGATGTGCAGATTAGGTGGATTGGCCACGCTAAATTGCCCCTCAGTGTCCAACGGTTAGGTGGAGGGATTGGACCTGGGTGGGGGTGCTCTTTCTAAGTGTCAGTGCAGACTCGATGGGCCGATTGGCCTTCTGCACTGCACTGTAGGGATTCTATGATTGTATATTATTTACGAGTTTCAAATTCTCACCAGTATGAGTAATGACGTTTTTCCTGAATTTCTTACTGGATTTATTAGTGACTATTTTATGGTTCGTCCCCTGGCTTTGAACTCTCCCACAATTGGAAACTTCTTTATGTCTACTCTATCGAAGCCTGTCACTATTTTAAAGAATTCTGACAAGTCATCTCAGCCATCTTCCTGGAGAAAGGAGCTTATTATTCGTGTCATATAATCTCAAAATGATTACAGCACAGAAGGGAACCATTCAGGAGCTTATTCCCTTTTGAAAGCCACTATTGAATGTTTCCACTACATGCCCAGGCAGTGTATTCCAGATCCTAACCACTCGCTGCGTAGAGAAAATGTGGCTTGTGTCGATTTTGGTTCTTTTGTCAATCGCAGTACATCTGTGTCCTCAGCTTCTCGCCTTCTCTGCCAAAAGCAAAGGCTTCTCTCTATCCACTCTGTCTTGATGACAGGTGATTTTGAGCACCTCTATAAAACCTCCTCTCAAGTTTCTCTAAGGAGAACAAGTCCAGCTTCTTCAACTGATCTGCGCCTTCCTCAGTTCTCCCATTAACTGGAGCCCTCCCTGAATTGTGCTCTCCATAATTCCCTGAATAAGAACATAAGAACATAAGAACTAGGAGCAGGAGTAGGCCATCTGGCCCTTCGAGCCTGCTCCGCCATTCAATGAGATCATGGCTGATCTTTTGTGGACTCAGCTCCACTTTCCGGCCCGAACACCATAACCCTTAATCCCTTTATTCTTCAAAAAACGATCTATCTTTATCTTAAAAACATTTAATGAAGGAGCCTCTACTGCTTCACTGGGCAAGGAATTCCATAGATTCACAACCCTTTGGGTGAAGAAGTTCCTCCTAAACTCAGTCCTAAATCTACTTCCCCTTATTTTGAGGCTATGCCCCCTAGTTCTGCTTTCACCCGCCAGTGGAAACAACCTGCCCGCATCTATCCTATCTATTCCCTTCATAATCTTATATGTTTCTATAAGATCCCACCTCATCCTTCTAAATTCCAATGAGTACAGTCCCAGTCTACTCAACCTCTCCTCGTAATCCAACCCCTTCAGCTCTGGGATTAACCTAGTGAATCTCCTCTGCACACCCTCCAGTGCCAGTACGTCCTTTCTCAAGTAAGGAGACCAAAACTGAACACAATACTCCAGGTGTGGCCTCACTAACACCTTATACAATTGCAGCATAACCTCCCTAGTCTTAAACTCCATCCCTCTAGCAATGAAGGACAAAATTCCATTTGCCTTCTTAATCACCTGTTGCACCTGAAAACCAACTTTCTGCGACTCATGCACTAGCACACCCAGATCTCTCTGCACAGCAGCATGTTTTAATTTTTTATCATTTAAATAATAATCCCTTTTGCCGTTATTCTTACCGAAATGGATAACCTCACATTTGTCAACATTGTATTCCATCTGCCAGACCCTAGCCCATTCACTTAGCCTGTCCAAACCCCTCTGCAGACTTCCAGTATCCTCTGCACTTTTTGCCTTACCACTTATCTTAGTGTCGTCTGCAAACTTGGACACATTGCCCTTGGTCCCCAACTCCAAATCATCTATGTAAATTGTGAACAGTTGTGGGCCCAACACTGATCCCTGAGGGACACCACTAGCTACTGATTGCCAACCAGAGAAACACCCATTAATCCCCACTCTTTGCTTTCTATTAATTAACCAATCCTCTATCCATGCTCCTACTTTCCCCTTAATGCCATGCATCTTTATCTTATGCAACAACCTTTTGTGTGGCACCTTGTCAAAGGCTTTCTGGAAATCCAGATATACCACATCCATTGGCTCCCCGTTATCTACCGCACTGTTAATGTCCTCAAAAAATTCCACTAAATTAGTTAGGCACGACCTGCCCTTTATGAACCCATGCTGCGTCTGTCCAATGGGACAATTTCCATCCAGATGCCTCGCTATTTCTTCCTTGATGATAGATTCCAGCATCTTCCCCACTACCGAAGTTAAGCTCACTGGTCTATAATTACCCACTGCTGCTCTTCATCAATTTCCCATATTCTTAGCCGATTCTCAATTCCTCCATTTACTGGTACGCTCCCCTCCCCTACTACTCCCCACCGGGCTCCCCCCGTCCCCTCCCTCCACCACCCCCAACATATACTGCCGCCCTCCCCTGATTCCTCTGTTTACCGGTGGCCTTCCTGAAATTCCCCCATCCTCCGAAGGAAGAGGGAGACATTCTCGCACTCGATTGCTTCTTCAGCTGAGATCATCTAACTTATCAAAGACTGATAGTGAATTAGAATTAGAGTTTGCACTTTGCAGTTACGGACCTCATTAATCTGTACAGGTTGTTATCACAGTAGTAATTTTAAATTTCTCCCACCCAGGTTTGCTGTTCAAAAGATGTACCCTTTTGTTGCCCACTAAAGAGAGACTAAAATTTGTGCATAACCAATTATTAAAGGTAAGATGACGCGATTGTGAAGATTTTAAAAATGCCGTTTATAAGATATATAAACTCAGTGTAAATGATGATTAATGTCAGCTATGCTGAGCCAATGCAAAATCTAAAAGTGTTCCAGTATAATTTTTCTATGTGAGCAAATACTGAGGCCTGGGATGAATGACATTGTTATGCGAAATTTATGCCCTTTCTGAAGATAGGGCAGCATGGTAGCACAGTGGTTAGCATAGTTGGTTCACAGCTCCAGGGTCTCCGGTTCGATTCTCGGCTTGGGTCACTGTCTGTGTGGAGTCTGCATGTTCTCTCCGTGTCTGCGGTTTCCTACCACAGTCCGAAGATGTGCAGGTTTGGTGGACTGGCCATGCTAAATTGCCCTTAGTGTCCAAAAAAGGTTAGGTGGGTTTACGGGGATAAGGTGGAGGCGTGGACCTAAGTAGGGTGCTCTTTCCAAAGGCCGGTTGCAGACTCGATGGGCCGAATGGCCTTCTTCTGCACTGTAAATTCTATGATTCTTTTGCCAAACAACACAGAATGGGTTGAGAACATCCAAACTGACTCATGGATAATTGCATCTGCAGAGTATTTTGATTCGTTCATGGGATGTGGGCGTCGCTGACTGGGACAGCATTTATTGCCCATCCCCGAGGGCAATTAAGAGTCAACCACATTGCTGTGGGTCTGGAGCCACATGTAGGCCAGACCAGGTAAGGATGGCAGATTTCCTTCTCTTGAAGGACATTAGTGAACCAGATGGTGTTTTACAAGTGTACCTGAGGTTCTAGATTCAATAAAGACAGCTGCAGTAAATAGTAAACTTGGGTTGCTGAGTCTGGCATCAGGTGTCCTTACTTTCAAAATGGTCATTGTATGTTCAGTAAACTGGATAAGCCACATATTCTGTAATTGGCTGTATTTTCTCTGGCATTCCTTCTTTTTTCACCTTCACGTGATTCTGGAGCCCTGCCAGCAGGATGTGATTTCATTTCATTCTGTGTAGAGGGATGGCTGGATTGCGATCCTGAGACCACTTTCTCATGTGGCGCCGTGGTTGGCACTGCTGCCTACGGCACTGAGGACCCGGGTTCGATTCTGCCCCTGGGTCACTGCCTGTGTGGAGTTTGCACATTCTTCCTGTGTCTGCGTGGGTTTCACCCCCACAACCCAAAGATGTGCAGGGTAGGTGGATTGGCCACACTAAATTGCCCCTTAATTGGAAAAAATAATTGGGTACTCTAAAATATTTTTAAAAATTTGTCTTTCTAATGAAGTGTTAAACTAATGCCCCATGTCCCCTCTTAGGTAGATGTAAAAGATCCCAAAGCACTTTCTGAAAATGAGCTGCTCCTTTATCTTGCCTGATATTTGTCCCTCATCCGACATTGCTAAAGCAGATTGTCTGTGCATTATTTCAGTACTGTTTGTAAAATCTTGCTGTGTGTAAATTGGATGCTATGTTACTTACATTATAACATGCTACATTAAAAATGCTACATCAGCTTTGTCACATCCAAGTCCATGACAGGTGGTGTATAAATGCAAGTTCTTTATTTTTCTGTCCCGAGTTATGTTACTTGTGCTCATGATCACCAACTCATCCAGCCCCAAGTGCTTACATACTGCTCATGTTCATATTTGTCCTCAAACCCTGGCCATGCTCCTTCAGACCTACTACCATTCTGTAATTTTCCCACTTGCTCCCTTTGAATCTTACAGGCAGTTTAATCTTGATTTGTGCTGTTAACCCTGTTTCACACTTGGCCCTGGCTTTTCTCTTCCCATCCCATTCATTTTACACCATCCATGCTCCTTGCATCTTTTGTACACCCCCTTGGCAGTTCCTGAGCAGGCACTTTCCAGAATCCCACTTGTTTTCCCTACCTTACTGCCGTTACAAACCCAATGGGTGAAAATTCAAACCCAATTTGTTTTTGCCCATTACTTTACATTGACAGGAAATCGAGGGCCATTCAAAAAGAACCTGAGGCCTCATTTTAATTTTTAAATATGTCAAGGGCAATGCCTTTGCTACTTTAACTGGATGCATATCCCAAACTTTAAGTAGTATTTTTGTGAAGAAGAGCGTCCTGCTATCAGTCCTGAATCTGCTTTTTGCTAATTTGAAATTATGTCCCTTTGTCCTACTCTAGCATTTTAGATTTATATTTTCAATTCTTTTAATTTATTTGGTACTTTTGTAATCCAACAAGGAATTCAGGTAAAACATTTTTTACCGAGAGAGTGGTGAGAATGTGGATCTTGGGGCTGGATTCTCCGATTCTGAGGCTATGTCCCCACGCCGGCATGGGAACGGTGGCATTTTATGACTGAAGATTCGACGTAAAACGGCCACCAATCCTCCGTTTTGCTGGAAGCTAGGAGCCGAGCAGCGTAGAGCACCCGGCTCTAGCTGCCGATACGGCCTGGCGAATTACCTGGTTCATGGCCGCACATGCGCACGGCGGCGGCCTGCAGTGTCCCCCCTTTTGCCAGCTCGCACACCCCGGACCACCCCCCAACAGTGCCCCCTGCCCTTGACAAAGTCCCCCCTGCCCGCGGATCGGCCCTCCCCGACTGAGTCCGCAGCGACCACGCCGAGTTTCCGACGGATGATAGCACACGCGACCGACATCGTTGGGAACTCGGCCAGTCGGGGCGGAGCACGGGGTGTGGGCCTCAGGCAACGTCCTGAGGCCGTTGGTATGGCCTGCGGTGTACTAGCAGAGTACGCCGCTTTGGAGGGGACGGACAATCACCAAAGCTGCGCTGCCCCCTATTTGGTCGGAAACGTGTATTCTCTGGCCAATCGCCGAACACGATTTCTGCGACCGGAGAGTCCCGTTCAAGGTACCACATGGAGTGGTTGCAGAAAGTATCATAAATGCATGTGAAAGAGAAGCTAAAATAAATACTTGAAAAAGAAAGGAATAGAAGAATGTGTCAATTGGGTTGGATGAAATGTGTTGAGAGGGGACTGGTGTGTGGAGAATAAATACAGGCATAGATTTGCTGCGCCAAATGGCATGTTTCTGTAATTTTTAAATTTTTAAAATAAATTTAGAATACATAATTCTTTTTTTTCCATTTAAGGGGCAATTTAGCGTGGCCAATTCACCCACTCTGCACATCTTTTTGGGCTGAGGGGGTGAGATCCACGTAGACACGAGGGAGAATGTGCAAACTGCACACGGGCAGTGATCCAGGACTGGGACCAAACCCGGGTCCTCGGCGGCGTGAGGTAGCAGTGCTAACCACTGGGCCACTGTGCTGCCCTGTCTCTCTGTAATTTATAATTCTGTGTAAGATCACCTCTCAATTGCTTCTTTTCCTGGCTGAAAAGCCCAAATTATTCAATTTGTCAGATCTTTGACTTCAAGGGTCAGCCTCGTGGCTCTTCTCTGCAATACCTCCAGAAATTGGATGTGTTTTGCATCAAGAGCTGCACACAAGACTAAAGGTGCAATCTGCATGGCCAGTGCACTGTACAAATTGCTCATTCATTCCTCAACCTTCCATTCTACAACTTTGGCTATGTAGTTCAATTCCAAATGTTTGTTCAGGTCCAAAACAAAAAGAAACATTACAGTATACAAAATTATGAGGGGCATAGACAGAGTGGATAGTCAGAGGCTTTTCCCCAGGGTAGAGGGGTCAATTACTAGGGGGCATAGGTTTAAGGTGAGAGGGGCAAAGTTTAGAGTAGATGTACGAGGCAAGTTTTTTACGCAGAGGGTAGTGGGTGCCTGGAACTCACTACCGGAGGAGGTAGTGGAGGCAGGGACGATAGGGACATTTAAGGGGCATCTTGACAAATATATGAATAGGATGGGAATAGAAGGATACGGACCCAGGAAGTGTAGAAGATTGTAGTTTAGTCGGGCAGTATGGTCGGCACGGGCTTGGAGGGCCGAAGGGCCTGTTCCTGTGCTGTACATTTCTTTGTTCTTTGTTCTTTGTTTGAATCCTGAATACATGAAATAAAAAAGAAAATTCTGTAAATTTGCCACCGGTCAATCAGCATCTGAAAGAAAAGCAATGGTCGATGTTTCAATGTGATTCATTATCAGAACTAGGCAACCCTGAATGGGCTGTCATTAAAGGTTATCCTAGATTTTTTGTTCCGATATCTTCTGCTTCTCTGTTAATATTGCTCTTGAAAGTGCCTTTTTATTCTTTCCCTTGGTCAGAATCCGTGCTTTAGGATGGGCGGCTGTACTATGTTTGCACAGTGTTCAGGATTTGCCTGTTTCGGGATGTTATTGCAGGTAAGGCTCAGGCAGTCATATTATAAGTAGTGATGTTACATTGAGGTTTTCAAGGCGTTCAAGAAGAATTGGATTATTATCTGAAAAGGGAGATGGTAAGAGATGGAGAATGACACAAGGTTTATTGGCACAGACACAACGGGCTGAATATGCTCCTGCTGTGATTCTGTTAACAGTAGTGTAACACATTAGTAATATTTTAAAAGACTGTATAGATCTACTATGGAATTTAATTATTTACCACAGAGGGCTGTAGAGGGCTGGGTCACTAAGTATGTTCAAGGCTGAGATAGACAGTCTTTTAATCAGTAAGGGAATCGAGGGTTAACGGGATAAGGTGGGAAAGTGGAATTGAGGATTATCAGATCAGATCAGTCATGATCTCATTGAAAGGCAGAGCAGACTCGAGGGCCGAATGGCCGCATTCTGTTCCTACGTCTGATGGTTTTATGGTCTAACTATTTTCCCAAATTATTGTCAGTTGTTTTTGTTCCCCCTTTTTAAATCAATTCCTGTTTTAAAATGGTGTTACGGGGTCATAGAAATAATAATAGATTTGTTTGATTCACATAAGTATGTGGAGGGTATGAAATTTGGGTTGAGGAGGCTAGTGTTAGACAGTCATGCGTAGACTGTGGAAGGAGCAGGCGCAATTGGCCGAATGGTCTTTATGTTTTTGCCCTTGGATAATCTGAAAGGATGACTATGCTTTATGGCAACTCACAACACAGCTCATTAATTCTTGGGATGTGGATGGCATTGTGAAGATTGGAAATTATTGCCCACCCCAGTGCCCTGAGAAGATGCACTGTAGGAACTCACTAAAGCTCCGTAGGCAGCACCTTCCAAACCCACGACCATTACCAGCTGTGGAAGGACAAGGGCAACAGATACATAGGAACAACATCACCTAGAAGTTCCCCTCCAAGCCACATATCATCCTGACTAGGAAGTATATCACCATTTCTTCACTGTCACTGATGCTGAAACTCCCTAACAGCACTGTGGGTGTGCCTACACCACAGGAACTGCAACGATTCAAGAAGGCAGCTCACCACCACCGTCTCAAGGACAATTAAGGGTGGGCAATACATATCAGCCTAGACTGCATGGTCCACATCCAATAATTGAATTTTAAAAAATTCTGCTCTCACCAAAAGAAAGGCCCTAAAGGTCATCCTGAAAACTTTCCGGGATGTAAGGGTGCAGTCAGATGGGGGGGTGGGTAGTCTAGTGATCGGGGTGGTCAGTGTTGCAGTGGAGGGGTAGCTGGGTGGTCGTGGTGGGGGGGACGATGATGGAGTTGTCAGGGGGGAGTAGTTGGGAGTGGGGATCATTGGGTAGTCGGGGTGGGGTTAGTTGATGGGTGGTTTTTTTTCAGGGGGTTCCAGTGGGGAGTCGAGGGGGTCAGTCACTTAGTTGCCCAGGAATTAGAACTGGTATTAATCCGTATAATTTTTTCTGGGTAACTATTTGTAAGTAAGTTGGAACTATCTAAAGTCTCCAACTTTGCATCAAGAGTTTCGGAGGGCTCTGGACGCAGAGGAATTGGCCAACGAAGTTGTAACTTCCCGGGTAATTCCTTCAAATTCCTTGCATTGGAACTTTCAAGCAATCCCCCAGCACATCCTCCGGGGTACCTCTGGGTTATGACTATCTGGAGACCGGGAGATCTGAACCCATTATTTTCCATTTCCAGCCTAAAACCATCTTATGTCCTTCCTAATGTCTACACTACCTTTTAGTGTAAATTGGGGCAGGTTTTATTTTGTTTCTTACCCATTCGATTTATATGCTGTGGCATGACTTGACCGGAAGAAAATATTGTGTATGAGTTAACCTAGCTCCTGTTCATTCTCCTGGATGTTTTTAGAGGGACTTTATTGGAGAAGTAATCCTTCATCTCAATTGTGAAATTGGGAGATTTCTGAAGGAAAGAAAGCAATCAAATAAATGAAGGGAGGCAGAAAAAGAGAACTCCATATTTGCTTTGCCTTTTAATGTATATTTTCTTTGGCCTTCCTGCAGACTCTCATAGCAGGATGGGATGAGCTGGAGTGTCATCGTGTGTTTAACTTTCTGAACGAAAGTGCAAATCTGCCACGGAAAATGCAAAGTGTGGTGTGCAGCAGACCAGGTAAATTGGCTGAAATGACAATGCAGCAGACAAGGCCAATCAGTATAAGCATATTGCAAACCATGGCATACATGTAAATTGATAGAAGCGTAATTTTAACTAAGCTGAAGGAACGTATGGGTGAGGGAAGCGCCTGAGAAAGATTGCTAAGCTTGACAGTGTTCTGGAGTTGAGAGAAAATATGAGCGATTCAACCATTAACAGCAATTTGCTTCAGTGAACATGTCATTCCAGCTCTGTCTGTTAATTCAGCACCCATGTAATGCTGGGCTCAGCAAGTTCTTTGCAGCCAGAAGCCCTGGTGAAGTCATCGAAAACAATCACCGTTTAACCAAAAATAATCTGTATAGACATTTGATGACTCAATGGATAAATGAACTCTTGATGTGGTACTAAGCCACACAAACCAAAAAAGTCCCAGGTTGTTTGCTCCCGTGTAGTTGAAGAGCTGGCCTCTAGCTGGGCCAGCAGTTGACCTCATCACCCCTGGGTTGCGGAGGAAGAAAATCTTCCATTGTTCCTGCTCCCGGTCGTTTTCCAATGACTTGAGCTTCCCTGTATGATAAAATAGCTTGTCAACATTTACACACAAGGCTCACACATGAAGAATTGACACTTGGGCAAAGTTCTAGAGTGCGGCTAGTAAGAACAAGAAGCGTGCGCTTCAAGAAAAGAATATATGCATGTGTACGAAATGACTAGGATGACAAGTTCCATACATAACCTTTAGATTTGGGCGGCATGGTAGCACAGTGGTTAGTACTGTTGCTTCATAGCGCCAGGGTCCCAGGTTCAATTCCCGGCTTGGGTCATTGTCTGTGTGGAGTCTGCATGTTCTCCGCATGTCGGGTGGGTTATCTCCAGGTGCTCCGGTTTCCTCCCACAAGTCCCGAAAGACGTACTTATCAGGTGAATTGGACATTCTGAATCCTCCCTCTGTGTACCTGAACAGGCGCCCGTGTGTGGCGACAAGGGGATTTTCACAGTAACTTCACTGCAGTGTTAATGTAAGCCTACTTGTGACACTGATACAGATTATTATTATTTCTGGTAGCTATTTGATGTGTAATAAGGAGCTTGATGGTTGACTCCTTTTGAAGAGGGATGTACAAATAGGATTCATGGTCTAGTTCCAAAATACTGATAATAGTTAGCTCTAGATTTTCCAATTGTAATAGCTTAATGATTGTGGTAATTGAATGAAAGAAAATGGCTCCATTAGGTTAGAAAATAAAAAGGTTATTTATTATCAGCGATAAAATAAACGATTGGCAAACCTTGGCTTTAACACCCTTAAATAAGAATTTCAGTTGCAGCATTTAATTTTTGCCACCAGAGGATGCTGCAGTATTATTTAGTTTGTCAAGTGACAGAGAAGTTTAAACTCTCTGTGCTGCCTCCTTTCCGAGGGAATAACATATCAGCCTGATTATTTAGCTGCGTGAAAGAGCCTAAGCTGTGGGGCTCCCCAGAGCATTGAAGTGCTGTGTAATGGACCGATAGGACTTGCATTTTTGCATTCCTGTGATTTCTCACTCTCCATCCCACTACTAATGGCACATCAGTAAGATGTCGCTGAGAGTGGATTGGGGTCAGGTCTTTCTCCAAGCACCAACCAGGTGAACCTAAAAGATCTTATGGCACTACTTCAAAAATAAAGACCGGGGACTTCTCCCTGGTATTCTGGTCAATATCTATCCCTCAACCAACACCTCAAAACAGATTATCTGGCCATAATTGCATTGTTGTTTGTGGGAACTTGTGTGCAATCTGGCTCCGATATTTCCTACATTACAATAGCAGCTAGGGTTTCATAAAATGTATACAACAAGTGGTTAGAATCTGGAATGCACTGCCTGAGAGCACGGTGGATGCAGATTCAAATGTGGTTTCAAAAGATAATTGAATAATTTGAATAGAAAATATTTGCAGGGCAATGGAGAAAAGGAGGCTAGCTGAGTTGCTCTTGCGGAGAACACGTGTGGACGCAACGGGCTGAGTGATCTCCTGTGCTGTAACCATTCTATGAGTGAATGATACTTCATTGGCTGTAAAACGTCTGGGATGCTTGAGGTTGTAAAAGGGTGTTATATAAATGCAAGTCCTTTTTTCATTTTTGACCACGTGAAATGATTGAGTCTGTCAGATCTGGCCTGGTTAGACTCAACAAAGCTCTCTATCCACAATGAAACTCATACAAGGAAGCTCAAGTCATTGGAAAACGACCGGGAGCAGGAACAATGGAAGATTTTCTTCCTCCGCAACCCAGGGGTGATGAGGTCAACTGCTGGCCCAGCTAGAGGCCAGCTCTTCAACTACACGGGAGCAAACAACCTGGGACTTTTTTGGTTTGTGTGGCTTAGTACCACATCAAGAGTTCATTTATCCATTGAGTCATCAAATGTCTATACAGATGTTTTATAAGCCCCATACACAAACAGCAGTTTAAATGCGTTCCTTGCCATGAAGGCATTTAAATAGCCAGGTAACCTGCTCCCAGGCTTTTGCCAATACTGTTCTTGAGCTGATTGTTAAAAGGCAAGGAGGATAAAGAAACCAGGGAGCTCATCCAATTTTCTCCCTCTAGGGGAAGTGCCTCGTGTGCGCTCTGCATCTTTGCCAGTGGCATATCCCTGCAATAGCAACTGACAGTGGAAGAAAACCTTGTTATTTACCTCCAGCCCAGCAATCTATCTCCGATCACATTAGAGCGTTCTATGTGCTTTTGTTGATGAGGTTTTATGGCAGCAAAAGACATTTTTGCAGTATTAGAGAGCATAAACCTATTTAGTTAAGGTCCAGAAAAGGCCATCACTTATTAACTTGAAGGACTAAAGAATTTGTGCTTATGTTTTATGGCATTTGTCTACTGATAGACATTTGAAATGAAAAATGAAAATGAAATGAAAATCACTTATTGTCACAAGTAGGCTTCAAATGAAGTTACTGTGAAAAGCCCCTAGTCGCCACATTCCGGCGCCTGTTCGGGGAGGCTGGTACGGGAATTGAACCGTGCCGCTGGCCTGCCTCGGTCTGCTTTCAAAGCCAGCGATTTAGCCCTGTGCTAAACCAGCCCCTTATTTGTTCCCAGGATGTCTTTTGGATATGACATCATCCCTTTCCCCCCCCATAAATTTAGAGTATCCAATTCATTTTTTTTCCAATTAAGGGGCAATTTAGCGTGGCCAATCCACCTACCCTGCACATCTTTTTGGGTTGTGGGGGCGAAACCCTCGCAAACACGAGGAGAACGTGCCAACTCCACACGGACAGTGACCCAGAGCCGGGATCGAACCTGGGACCTCGGCGCCGTGAGGCAGCAGGCCATTATCCTTTTGCTCACCATTTTCAATTTGAAAAAGGATCTACCAGCAATTTCTCTCGCGCAAGAGCTCCTAGACCTGGGGCGGGTCATGAAAGCCACGTTCCTTGGGATCCCAACACAATTTTTAAAGGACTGGCAGGAGGAGGGGACAGGAACCTCATGCTGCAAATTAATAACCCCTTAAGCTCCTTAAGGAGTTTATTAAGGGGCCTGTTTGGCGCAGAATTGAATTTTTAAACTTTAGTTCGGCAAATCTGAACAGTCAGGTACATGTTAGTACACAGCTGCCACGGACCCAATTAAAGTATATCTGTCTTTGTTTCTTTAAACCTGTTTTTTCCAAGACCTACTTCTGCCAATGTGAGAGATAGATCCTTTCATGGCCTCTTTCCGTCCTGTCAACTCTGAGGAGCTGGCTGCTCTCTTTGATAGCTCCTAGTATGTTTGCCACCTGCCTTTACCACTGATTCCAGGCTGGCAGCCCACCTTTGATGTCTGTTCTTGGGCATTGAGTTTACCTCCTGGACACTAGGCCATTTGAATTTAGAAACAGCATTGCAACGGTGATATTGAGAAATGGGTTTGTTGCAGTTATGAGGTTGAGAAAATTATAATTTGGGACTGTGACTTTAATTTAGTGTAAAATGAAGGGAGGGTCATGTGGCCTGTTCTGTTGTCTGCCTAACAGGCTTGGGTGAGGGAGGGGGCTGTTAAAGATTAATGGAAGGACCAAATTATTTTACTGGGAACAAGATGCAAAGCATTTACACTTGGAGACATTGATAACAGTCTATGTGCAAACAGTGAGTGACTGTGAGACTCCAAAGTCTGAGGAAAGTGTTGAGAATATCACGGTTCTTTAAATGATACATTTACTTCCAAGGAAAGTTAATCAGTATTTCTACCTGAATACAAGGCCCAAGTGATTCCATTTGCCATGGTGATGGGCTTTGAGAAAGGAATGGTCTTAGAGCTTCCTGAAATCTTAAAGACAAGGTTTGTTTTCCATGATTCAGGAGAGCGAGAGCAGCTGTAGGCAGCATGCCACTGTGGTTCACCATACAGGAATGCGGGTGGGAGCTCACTCTCAGATCGAAAAGACCAAATTCATTAGGATTTAAAACGAGGCTTGACGATTTGCCTCATGTGGAAGAATCTCCAGGGGAAAGAAACTTCACAGTGAAAGACAGTTCTGGGATGAAATGTTTCCAGGCTGAGAAAGGAAAAGAACAAAAATAAAGGGAGTTAAGAATCACTTTGCACTGAATTCTGGGAGAATTGAATGTCTACTTGAAGGCCAATGCAAAGTATGGGCGGGATTCTCCCTTTGGGGGACTAAGACCCCACGCCCGCCGGAAAATGGGCGGGAATCACTCTGGACTTTTTCCTGGAAAGTCTGGGGTGATTCCCCGTTTTCCAGGGGGCTAGTAGACCTCCGGAGTGCGTCCCGCAGCTCTGGCTGCCGACGGGGCCCTGCTGTACAGTCCGGGCGGCCACGCATGCGCATGGCGACCGCAAGCGTGTCTGCGCATGTGTGCGGCGGTTCACCTCGGCGCGGGCGCCACCGACATGGCGGACCCACACAGCAGGTCCGCGCAGAGAAAGATAGGTCACTCCCAGATCGCGATGGCCCACCGATCGGTGGCCCCCAATCGCGGGCCTGCCTGCCGTTGAGCCCCCCCCCCGGTGTGCGATCCCCACGCCCCCCCCTACCATAACACCCACATCAGCCGCGACTCCGAGTTCCTGCCAGGTGGAACCACATTAGAACCACGCCGGCAGCAACTCGGCCGGTCGACCGCGGAGGATCGCCAGGGGGCCTTTTCCAACGGCCCCCGACTGGCGCCGCGTCAATCGCGCACGCGCGAATGGTGGCGATTCCCTGGTGTACGGAGAATCGCGTCCCGGCGTGGGGGCCTATTTTGGGTGATTCTCTGCGTCGAGCACGATTTTAGCGTGGAGGGTCGGAGAATCCCGTCCTATATCTTTGAAGTATGTTTTCAGTCTTGCTAATAGAAAAAGGGGAATGTTCTGTTTAGTGGTTTAAAGTACCACATTAGTTGCCGACAAAGATAATGTTTAGTCAGTGTAGATTTCAGTCTTTTGTTACAGTAAAGGTTACTAAATCTGAAATCTTGCTGTGTCACCCTTTCAGCTATTAACTGGAAGTTCAAATTTATTATTAAAAGTTATTGGTCTCTAGGTCTCTAGGGAAACGTACAGGGTTGGGAATCTGAAATTCATCTGGGTATCGGGTTCCTGATCCCACTTTGAAAATCCGACCTAGACTATCAGATAATGTGACTATCCATGGTTATTATTTTCACCACATTTATTAGTCTTACTACCTGGTTTACTTCTTTCTCATGAGGAGTGGGGGGAGGAGGGAGAGAGAGAGAGAGAGGGATGGATCAAGATTAAATGTAACTTTGCAGAGCAAATTGTAAGAATTTTTTATTGTACCTACAGTGTTAAATTTTACTCATCCGCCCATTTTCTTGTCCCAATATCTTTCCTGCTACATCCCCAACACTCAACAAATCCACGCAGTGCTATTCAGTCTGAAGGATAGAATTCTGGATGACATAAATATTTACTCTGGCGATCTGAAATCCATAAATAATACATCGTTGTCTTGGGATTTTAGAATTTCTACAACTTTTCTGTGTTGTGCTTCAAATAGGTGCAACTAGAAAGCTGGAGCTACAGGTCCGTCTGTTTTATCGCCGCATTCTCTTAGATCACTGGGAGCACCAGTGCGATATAGCTTTCTGGCTGACTCGCATCCTGAAGCCATGGCCGATGGTGAACCAAGCAAGACTGCTGTACTTGCTGTATGGGCCCATGTCCCTCAGCGATGGTAAGGACTGGCAGAGAACACTTTTCTTTTATAAATTTAGAGTACCCAATTATTTTTTTCCCCAATTAAGGCGCAATTTGGCATGGCCAATCCACCTACCCTGCACATCTTTTTGAGACCCACGCAGTCAGAGGGAGAATGTGCAAACTCCACAGGACTCCGGGTCCTCGGCACCGTGAGGCAGCAGTGCTAACCACTGCACCACCTTGCCACCTGAGGCATAGAACACTTATGCAATTTAAATACTTCCCTCTTATTTTTGAAGTGCCTGACTTTTGCTGAAGCAGTTTCGTGGGTGCAAGCAAGTTTCGATAATACCTCACTCAAATTATTATTCTCAATGTGTGAACCTCATAAATAAGTGTGAGGCTCATCAATGATGATGGGCATGGACTTCCGGGTGCGGCGATGACCAGCTAAGTCGCACGTTTCGGCAGCTCCCGGCGGAACGGACTTTTGGGCTCTCAATAAGAGCCCCAACGGCAATTTTAACGGCTAAAAGCACTGTGCGGTAAACCAGAAGGGAATCTCCCCTGGATACGGATGGAAAAAGGAGAGGAAAGTGGCCGGATTGCGGTGGATCCTTTAGAGCAGCGGCAAGGAAGGCAAGCAAAAACCAAGATGGCGTCGGAAGGTGGCAGTTTAATATGGGGCCCTGAACAACACGAGTTTTTGAAACGCTGCGTGGAAGAGCTTAAAAAGGAGATGAAGAAGGAGCTGTTGGCCCCGATATTACAGGCGATTGAAGGGCTAAAAGATGAGCAAAAGACCCAGGAGCGGGAGCTTCGGATCGTGAAGGCAAAGGTTGCCGAGAATGAGGACGATATACAGGGCCTGGTGGTGAAGACGGAGATGCACGAGGCACACCATAAACGATGTGTGGAAAGGCTGGAGGTGCTGGAGAATAATGCGAGGAGGAAGAATTTAAGAATTCTTGGTCTTCCTGAAGGTGCAGATGGGGCGGACGTCGGGGTATATGTGAGCACGATGCTGCACCCGTTGATGGGATCGGAGGCCCCGACGGGTCCGCTGGAGGTGGAGCGAGCCTATCGAGTTATGGCGCGAAGACCGAGGGCTGGAGAAATTCCTCGAGCCATAGTGGTGAGATTCCTCCGTTTTAAGGACAGAGAGATGGTCTTAAGATGGGCAAAGAAAACTCGGAGCAGTAGACGGGAGAACGCGGTGATCCGCGTATATCAAGACTGAAGTGCGGAGGTGGCGAGAAGGAGGGCGAGCTTTAATTGGGCCAAGGCGGTGCTTCATAAAAAGAAGATCAAATTTGGAATGCTGCAGCCGGCAAGACTGGGTCACATATCAAGGGAAGCACCACTACTTTGAAACGGCGGATGAGGTGTGGGCATTTATTGTTGAAGAGAAATCGGAATGAGTGGGTTATTAAAAAAGAACGTTCGAGACAAAGTGGTGGGGCGAATATGGGGGGCGAAGAGGGGGGGAAAAGGGGGGAGAGAGGATTTTTATGTTGTTAATCCTGCGACCCGGTAACTTTTCTCTCTTCCACAGGTTGTGGGGGGGGGAGGAAGGGAGGTGGAGGAGTTGGGGGCGTTGGCCATTGGGGGCGGGGCCAAAAGGGAAGCGCGGGCTTTGTTCCCACGCTATGATAATTATGGCGGGAGTAGGGAAGCAGGAAGGAGGGGGCGTCGCACGGTGCAAGCCGAGATCACGGGGGGAAGCCGAGCTCGGCCAGAGTATGCTGACTTCTGAGAGCAACATGGGGGGTGTAACTACGCTAGTGGGGGATCTAGCGGGGGGGGGTGGGAGGGGGGGATTTACTGGGTTGCTGCTGCTGGGGAGAAGGGGGAGCTGGTATGGGGTGGGGTGGGCGGGGCGGGGGGACATCGCCTGGGGGGGACACAGCTGCGTGGGAACCGGGTGAAGAGCTGGGTAAAAGGGGATGGCTAATCGACAAGGGGGGGGGGTAAAGAGCCCCCTAACCCGGCTGATCACGTGGAATGTGAGAGGGCTGAACGGGCCGATAAAGAGGGCACGGGTACTCGCACACCTAAAGAAACTTAAGGCAGATGTGGTTATGTTACTGGAGACGCATTTGAAACTGATAGACCAGGTTAGACTACGCAAAGGATGGGTGGGACAGGTGTTTCATTCGGGGCTGGATGCGAAAAACAGGGGTGTTGCTATATTTGTGGGGAAGCGGGTAATGTTTGAGGCAAAGACCATAGTGGCGGATAGTGGGGGCAGATACGTGATGGTGAGTGGCAAATTACAGGGGGAGGCGGTGGTCTTAGTGAACGTATATGCCCCGAACTGGGATGATGCCAACTTTATGAGGCGCATGTTAGGACGTATCCCGGACCTAGAGGTGGGGAAGTTGGTAATGGGTGGAGATTTTAACACGGTGCTGGAACCAGGGCTGGACAGATCGATGTCCAGGACTGGAAGGAGGCCGGCAGCAGCCAAGGTGCTTAAAGACTTTATGGAGCAGATGGGAGGAGTAGACCCATGGAGATTTAGTAGACCTAGGAGCAAGGAGTTTTCGTTTTTCTCCTATGTCCACAAAGTTTATTTCCGAATAGACTTTTTTGTTTTGGGAAGGGCGCTGATCCCGAAGGTGAGGGGGACGGAGTATACGGCCATAGCTATTTCGGATCACGCTCCACATTGGGTGGACTTGGAGATAGGGGAGGAAAAAGAACGGCGTCCACCCTGGAGAATGGACATGGGACTAATGTCGGATGAGGGGGTGTGTCTAAGGGTGAGGGGGTGTATTGAAAGGTACTTGGAACTCAATGATAATGGGGAGGTCCAGGTGGGAGTGGTCTGGGAGGCGCTGAAGGCAGTGGTTAGAGGGGAGCTGATATCAATCAGGGCACATAAAGGAAAGCAGGAGAGTAGGGAACGGGAGCGGTTGCTGCAAGAACTTCTGAGGGTGGACAGGCAATATGCGGAGGCACCGGAGGAGGGACTGTACAGGGAAAGGCAAAGGCTACACGTAGAATTTGATTTGCTGACTACGGGTACTGCAGAGGCACAGTGGAGGAAGGCACAGGGTGTACAATACGAATATGGGGAGAAGGTGAGCAGGTTGCTGGCCCACCAATTGAGGAAAAGGGGAGCAGCGAGGGAAATAGGGGGAGTGAGGGATGAGGAGGGAGAGATGGAGCGGGGAGCGGAGAGAGTGAATGGAGTGTTCAAGGCATTCTATGAAAGATTATATGAAGCTAAGCCCCCGGATGGGAAGGAGAGAATGATGTGTTTTCTGGACCAGCTGGAATTTCCTAAGGTGGAGGAGCAGGAGAGGGCGGGACTGGGAGCACAGATCGAAATGGAGGAAGTAGTGAAAGGAATTAGGAGCATGCAGGCGGGGAAGGCTCCGGGACCGGATGGATTCCCAGTTGAATTTTACAGGAAATACGTGGACTTGCTCGCCCCGCTACTGATGAGAACCTTTAATGAGGCGAGGGAAAGGGGACATCTGCCCCCGACTATGTCAGAGGCAACGATATCGCTTCTAAAGAAAGAAAAAGACCCGCTGCAATGCGGGTCCTATAGGCCTATTTCCCTCCTGAATGTAGACGCTAAGATTCTGGCCAAGGTAATGGCAATGAGGATAGAGAATTGTGTCCCGGGGGTGGTCCATGAGGACCAAACTGGGTTTGTGAAGGGGAGACAGCTGAATACGAATATACGGAGGCTGCTAGGGGTAATGATGATGCCCCCACCAGAGGGGGAAGTGGAGATAGTGGTGGCGATGGATGTCGAGAAAGCATTTGATAGAGTGGAGTGGGATTATTTGTGGGAGGTGTTGAGGAGATTTGGCTTTGGAGATGAGTATATTAGATGGGTACAGCTGCTGTATAGGGCCCCGATGGCGAGCGTGGTCACGAATGGACGGGGTCTGCATATTTTCGGCTCCATAGAGGGACGAGGCAGGGATGTCCTCTGTCCCCATTATTGTTTGCACTGGCGATTGAGCCCATGGCAATAGCACTGAGGGGTTCCAGGAAGTGGAGGGGAGTACTCAGGGGAGGAGAAGAACACCGGGTATCTCTGTATACGGACGATTTGTTGTTGTATGTGGCGGACCCGGCGGTGGGGATGCCAGAGCTAATGCGGATACTTGGGGAGTTTGGAGAATTTTCAGGATATAAACTGAACATGGGGAAAAGTGAGTTGTTTGTGGTGCATCCAGGGGGGCAGAGCAGAGAAATAGAGGACTTACCGCTGAGGAAGGTAACAAGGGACTTTCGCTACTTGGGGATCCAGATAGCCAAGAATTGGGGTACATTGCATAGGTTAAATTTAACGCGGTTGGTGGAACAGATGGAGGAGGACTTCAAGAGATGGGACATGGTATCCCTGTCACTGGCAGGGAGGGTGCAGGCGGTTAAAATGGTGGTCCTCCCGAGATTCCTTTTTGTGTTTCAGTGCCTCCCGGTGGTGATCACGAAGGCTTTTTTCAAAAGGATTGAGAAGAATATCATGAGTTTTGTGTGGGCCGGGAAGACCCCAAGAGTGAGGAGGGGATTTTTGCAGCGTAGCAGGGATAGGGGGGGGGCTGGCACTACCGAGCCTAAGTGAGTACTACTGGGCCGCCAATATCTCAATGGTATGTAAGTGGATGGGAGAAGAGGAGGGAGCGGCATGGAAGAGATTGGAGAGGGCGTCCTGCAGGGGAACTAGCCTACAAGCTATGGTGACGGCGCCATTGCCGTTCTCACCGAAGAAATACACCACAAGCCCGGTGGTGGTGGCTACTCTGAAAATCTGGGGGCAGTGGAGACGGCACAGGGGTAAGACGGGAGCCTCGGTGTGGTCCCCGATAAGAAATAACCATAGGTTTGCTCCGGGGAGAATGGATGGGGGATTTGGAACATGGCAAAGAGCAGGAGTAACACAATTGAGAGATCTGTTTGTAGATGGGACGTTTGCAAGTCTGGCAGCGCTGACCGAAAAATACGGGTTGCCCCAAGGGAATGCATTCCGGTATATGCAACTGAGGGCTTTTGCGAGGCAACAGGTGAGGGAATTCCCGCAGCTCCCGACGCAGGAGGTGCAGGACAGAGTGATCGCAAAGACATGGGTGGGGGACGGTAAGGTATCAGACATATATAGGGAAATGAGGGACGAGGGGGAGATTATGGTAGATGAGCTGAAAGGGAAATGGGAAGAGGAGCTGGGGGAGGAGATTGAGGAGGGGCTGTGGGCTGATGCCCTAAGTAGGGTAAACTCATCGTCCTCGTGTGCCAGGCTAAGCCTGATACAATTTAAGGTGTTACACAGGGCGCATATGACTGGAGCATATATACTCCAAAATTTTTGGAGTAGCGGATAGGTGTGCGAGATGCCCAGCGAATCACACCCACATGTTCTGGTCATGTTCGGCACTACAGGGGTTTTGGGTGGGGGTGACAAAGGTGCTTTCGAAGGTGGTGGGGGTCCAGGTCGAACCAAGCTGGGGGTTGGCTATATTCGGGGTTGCAGAGGAGCCGGGAGTGCAGGAGGCGAAAGAGGCTGATGTTTTGGCCTTTGCGTCCCTAATAGCCCGGCGCAGGATACTGTTGATGTGGAAGGAAGCCAAGCCCCCGGGTGTGGAGACCTGGATAAATGACATGGCACGGTTTATAAAGTTGGAACGGATTAAGTTCGTCCTAAGGGGATCGGCTCAAGGGTTCACCAGGCGGTGGCAACCGTTCGTCGAATACCTCACAGAAAGATAGAGGGAATGGAAAAGAAGAAGACAGTAGCAGCAACCCAGGGGGTGGGGGGGGGGGGGAACCAGAAGGACTCTCAGGGAAGTTAGTGTATATGTAAAATATGTATAGGTTGTTGTTATAGGTAATTGTATATTGGACTGCTAAATTGTATTTTTGGAGAGTATTTATTTGGGACAAGGCAGTTGCCACTTAGTTTTGTTTTTTTAATTTCGATGTTGTTTATATATTATTTATTTCTTGCTTAAAACTGGCCATTGTTATTTATATTGTTATATTACTGTGTAAAGGATACACAATGTACTGTCATGGTTGGCCAAAAATTTTGAATAAAATATATATTTTAAAAAATGATGATGGGCATCATAGGACACTGACTACACCCCCGCCTCCCAACCACCTCCCCAAAGCCCATCCTTTTTATTGCCTGTTGTATGAAATATCAAACGATAAGTGGTATGCCTGGTACCATCTCAATAAGAATCAGCACTTTCACATGTGAACAAATGGTTTGGCCCATTGGAGTCTTATGCCCAGTTCTGGATGCCAGACTCTGGGATGGATGCAAAGATTTTGAAGAGGGGGCAGAGAGATTTGCTAGAATGGTTCGCGGGGTTAGGATTACATGGTGAGACTGGAGGAATTGAGGTTGTTTTTCTTGGAGCTGGGAGGGCTGAGAGAATATTTGATGGAGGAGTTTAAAACTGTGACGATTTATAGGGTAAATTAAGATGTCGGTAAAAGAAGTGGAAATAACTTGAAAATGTTTTTTCATGCAATGAGTGGTGTGGAATGCACTGCCTTAGAGTGTTGGAAAAGATTGAATAATAATTTTCATAAGGGAAATGATAAATGAGAGAATAAAGTTTTGTAGGGATTTGGGGAATGAGGACTGGAGTGGTCTTTGAAAGAGCTGACACCGACTTCATGTGCCAAATGTCCTACATGCTATACTATTCTATGGTGCTTTTCTAGTTTTGTTTTTCCCTTGTGAAGGTTCATATTCATGTTGGGATACAGGGCGCGATTCAACCACTGTGTTGAGCCAGGCGCCAATCCAGGGTGATGGGTGATTAGCGGAAAGGCCAAAATCAAGATGTGTGCCAGGAGCGAGCATTTTTCAATTCCCCCAGCCTGCTCGCGATGGCGAGTTCCGGATCACACCCAAAAATGGCGAGAATATCATTAACCTTTATTTGCATTCATTTTCATTTCATTAACGTGATTGAAGTTGAATGCAGTGGCCTCCCGGCAATGACCAGCCAGCGGGAGGCTTCGTTTAGTACTCCTTTCAAAAACGGGAACCTGGCACAATAATGGCCTGGCCTCATCAGATGGAGATCCTGCAAGTCAATGGACATGTGGTCAAGGAGAGTGAAGGATCATTTTGTCTGACATAAACTACTCATTTGAGACAGATCATCAGGGTGAAAGGGCGGTAGATCCTTAGCTTTCTGGTGCAGGCCAACCTCGCTGTGGTGATTACTCTCTTCTCGGGCAACACCACGATTTCCAGGGCCATTTCTCCTAGGGGGCGAGGACCCGAATTTCTGGGACTCTGCTCCCCGTCTCGGCCCTTTCCCGTTTATTTTGGGCTATCTTTTCCTGTGGAGACAAAGAGAGGGCATTGTGAGCCGCACATTTGATGGGTCGGGGGAGTCTAAAGCAGGTGGCATGTGTGGGTACCACCCCTGGTCATGAAGGAGTTGCGCTGGTATGTGCCAGGGGGATCTGAGGAACAAGCATGAAGATCAGATGTAGGGAGGGTGCGAGGTGTCAGCCAGTAATTTGGGATGTGGTTTGGGAAATTGAAGGTTGGCAGGCGAAACTGATATCAGGAGAGAGGTAGAAACTTACCTTTGCAGCTCGTTGGAGATTGATTGTCTCCTTCCTACATTGGACGGCGGTCCTCTTTATCATGCTGCCCATACTGTCACCCGCTGCCACTGCCTCCCAGGCTGACTCTGCTGCTGGTCCTCTGACCCCCCTTGGGGCAACAGTGTGGTCTGCCTCTCAGCCACAGAGTCAAGAAACCTGGCTAGCTCGCATCCGTAGAGCGACGAGCAGGTCTGCGCGCTGCCATGCTTGTATGTTGACTGGGAGTGAGTGATGAGGGAGCATTTAAAAGCAACTCCCCCTTGTTAGCAGTGAGTTGCTGAGGCGTGAGCCGGGTGAATCTGGCGACGAGGGAACCAGTAGTGCTGAGAATCTCGTCGGGGTTTATTTTTGGCACTAAGTGCCGTTGAATACTGGCTGCGATCTTGCCACCGTGTCCGTCATGAAACAACCCGCCAAACGCGCCCAAAACCAGACTTTGAAATTTTCCATTGAATCGCGCCCACAGTGTCACAAACATTGGCCATCCTCTAGTATACTCAATATTCTTTTCTGTATGATGAGTTATATGGTGTCAACCACTTTAAAGGTGCGTTGTAAATGCAAGATGCTGTTGTTTGTATATATTCCATCCTCAGGTCAGATCCACTGGCATCATATGACCCAATTACCTGCAAGCGAGGACAGTATTAAGGGTATTGCAGCAGCGATTAGGTTGCTGCATGAAAATGCCAAGGAATGGACAGCTGATGACATTTTCACCTTGTTAGAAGAATTAGCAGGTAATTGCTTTTTGTAAAAAGCCTAAAAATTGTAAGGGAAAGGAAAAACTGAGATGTAATGAGTTTCACGGTTTTGAAGCCCTGGGAAAGATTGAATAAGACTGGTGGATGATGTGATGACTCTTAGTTTCATGTAAAAACAAAATGAGGCTCAATGTGGCATTCAGTGAGGAGAAATGTAAAGCACAGCGCCAGGAACCTGGGTTCAATTCCCGGCTTGGGTGACTGTGTGAAATCTGCACGTTCTCCCCGTGTCTGCGTGGGTTTCCTCCGGGTGCTTTGGTTTCCTCCTACAAGTCTCGAAAGACGTGCTTGTTAGGTGAATTGGACATTCTGAATTCTCCCTCAGTGTACCTGAACAGGCGTCGTAGTGTGGCGACTCGGGGATTTTCACAGTAACGTCATTGCAGTGTTAATGTGAGCCTTCTTGTGACACTAATAAAGATGATTAAAAAACAGATGGCTAATTCCAGGTTTAAAAGAAGCATAATAAGTTAATTCAGAAAAGCGCTGCCTGGTATTATAAGTAAAATAGAAATAGAGGTATGAACTTTTGTGATGGAGGGTTAAGAGTTACTGAGAAGAAAGCAAATTGAATCACATGAAGAAACTGAGCTTGAAGGCATCTTAGAGATAAAGTTTATGGTTGACATTTCTACCTTCCCAACAGCACAGGGACCATAATATCCTCTAGAAGATTTGATCATCCATATCTATAAGTCTCTTTCTAATCATCAACCCTTGTTGATGACCAGCAGCTATTTCTTCCAATGCGTTGACCGACTAAATATGGAATGTTGTTGATGTAAGCCCAGGCAATGCATCTACTACTCTGTATAACCTCTAGTTTTACTTGGGGCGTTAACTTTGCTCTTTGTGTTCTCTGGTAATTAGATGGATTGTCTGCGCACCAGCCTCATTTCAGTACATAAACACACTGAACTTAATGGTACTGAGTAGATCCCAGGTTTGATTCATTGCATGTGGTAAATTAGTCGATCTTGTTTGGGTCAGACATGAGGATGTTACATGCAGTTGGCCTTAGGCAGGCTTTGATTAAAAAGAGATGCTAAAAGCTTGTTTCAGACCCCGGGTGATCGCTACGGCCCCCCTTTAGGCAAAGACAGGATGGAGCTTTAATATGATGCCTTAGGAGTTGAACAGTCTGCTCACATCCACTATCTAGACTCCCACATGAGAAATGATCACTTGGGCAAGGTACTAGGCAGATGCTGATGCCCGTGAAAATGTACTCCAACAGGAGTTTATGCCTTGAGGAAAAGAGGCCTGAAAAGAGGAGAAGTTTGGAAAAATTTGAAAGAGAGTGATGACAGAGGCTGCATCTATTCCAGGTTTCCCTCAAGAGTGGCTCCTGGAGAACAGTGCTCGTCTTCTGATTTGTTGTGGGAATAACATGTGCTTTACGTTCTTGGCCAATAAAGCAGTGAATGGGAGGCTCAATGAACTTGCCACACTTATTGTGTTCCTGTCTTTGGTGAGTAAAATGAAAATAACTGAATCAGATTCTATTAGACATGGGAAAAAATATTTGTTACGTTCTGGTATCCTCAGGCTATTACAGTTATGAGTGTAACTAAGCTGATATTTTTCAATTTGTCTGCCTTTGTAAAGTGCTGTGGTTAGAGGATAAAGGCTGGGTAAGCACAGTTTAGAGACGGGGAATGTTATTAAGAAAGATTATGAAAAATTAAAAGTGGACTGAAAAGTAATCTCAGAGACCCACATTCTAAATCATGGCATTGGGCAGCACAGTAGCACAGTGGATAGGTAGCACTGTTGCTTCACACCTCCAGGGTCCCATGTTTGATTCCCAGTTTGGGTCACTGTCTGTGTGGAGTCTGCACGTTTTCCCTGTGCCTGCGTGGCTTTCCTCCTAGTGCTCCGGTTTCCTCCCACAAGTCCCGAAAGATGTGCAGTTAGGTAATTTGGACATTCTGAATTCTCCCTCAGTGTACCCGAACAGGCGCCGGATTGTGGTGACTAGGGGCTTTTCACAGTAACTTCATTGCAGTGTTAATGTAAGCCTACCTGTGACAATAAAGGTTATTATTATTCATTATTATTATAGATACCTGCCAGGATTTTTAAAATCAAAAATTGCAAAGGCCAGTGTGTTGAGAACAATTCTTTCCCTTCACAACCAAAATTTGATCTTTGATTCTGACCAAAATTAATGGGGCAAAAATTATTTTTCATTGCTGATTGTAAGACCCCAACATGGGGTGATGACTTTGAACAATTCCTATTCAGGGTACCACACAAAATATCCCTGAAACAATGAAATCGGCATTAAGCTGGCAAACATACTGAGAGGGACTGTAAGGTTGGCTGGTTGGGGATGAGGAGTTGAAATGTTAACTTTTGCTTCAGGTGGTATTCTTCAGAGGCTGGTTAATGGCATATTGTTGGGGCAGACCGAGGCAGCCTTACTTTGCCCCTGATCTCTGATCCTGATGAAAGGTCGCATTTGAAATGTTAACCCTATCTTCCTCTTTCAGATGCTGGGTGGCCTGGAGTTCATTTCCAGGAGTTTCTGCTTATCAAATTGCAAAGCAGCGCTTTTATTTTTTATTTCATGATAATCCCTGGCATAATGTTTGTGCTTGTAGTAGATATCAATACCTGGAATTTTGTGCACAGGTATGTGAAAAGGATGGATACTGCATGGACTGGACTGTGAAAATGGTCCATAGAATCTGCAAGGTGATTCCCAGCAGTGAAAGCAGGTGGAACTTTCTACAGGCAATTGAGAAGATTTTTGCACGGGTTACCATGGATATGATTGAATCCCTAATGTTTAGTGAGTACATTTAATTTATATATTTTAAATCAGAGGAAATAAAGCATCATTTCGTACAGATGTTGACTGTTGGCTGGGGGGGTGGGTGGGGCTTAATTGCTGTGCTAATATTCAGCAAATGTTTCTGGACACAGGCATTGGTTCGCCAACACTGACCACGAAAATAACAGCATTTATTTATATAACAGTATTTATACAATGCCTTTTACAAAATAAAACATCCCAACAGGGGCTTCATAGAATCATAGAATTTACAGTGCAGAAGGAGGCCATTCGGCACATTGAGTTTGCAGTGGCCCTTGGAAAGATCACCCCACGCCACCCTAGCCCTGTAACCCAGTAACCCCACCTAATTTTTTTGGACACTAAGGGTAATTTAGCATGGCCAATCCACCTAATCTGCTCATCTTTGGACCGTGGGAAGAAGCCCATGCAGTCACGGGGAGAACGTGCAGGCTCCACACAGTCAGTGACCCAAGCTGGGAATCGAACCTGGAGCTGTGATGCAACAGTGCTAACCACTGTGCTACCGTGCCCCCCTACTCAAACTAAAAGCAGGTGAGCTCACAAATAACTGAGGTAAGGGACGTCATTCTACGACCCCCCGCCGGGTCGGAGAATCGCCGGGGGCTGGCGTGAATCCCGCCCCCGCCGGTTGCCGAAGTCTCCGGCACTGGAGATTCGGCGGGGGCGGGAATCGCGCCGCGCCGGTTGGCGGGCCCCCCCGCTCGATTCTCCGGTCCAGATGGGCTGAAGTCCCGCAGATAAATTGCCTGACCCGCCGGCGTGGATTAAACCACCTTTTGAACGGCGGGACAAGGCGGCGTGGGTGGGCTCTGGGGTCCTGGGGGGGCACGGGGCGATCTGGCCCCGGGGGGTGCCCCCACATGGCCTGGCCTGCGATTGGGGCCCACCGATCCGCGGGCGGGCCTGTGCCGTGGGGGCACTCTTTCCCTTCCGCCTCCGCCACGGTCTCCACCATGGCGGAGGCGGAAGAGACTCACTCCACTGCGCATGCGTGGGAAACTGTCAGCGGCCGCTGACGCTCCTGCGCATGCGCCGCCCGGGGATGTTGCGCTGGCGGGACAACAAATGCCGTTTCCGCCAGCTGGCGGGGCGGAAATTCCTCCGGCGCTGGCCTAGCCCCTCAATGTTGGGGCTCGGCCCCCAAAGATGCGGAGCATTCCGCACGTTTGGGGCGGCGCGATGCCCGTCTGATTGGCGCCGTTTTGGGCGCCAGTCGGCGGACATCGCGCCGTTTCGGGAGAATTTCACCCAAGGTTCTCAACAACCTTCTGAACATTGAACTCTTCCCCATATTCATATTTTACGAATGAAATGAAACACCAGTTTTGAAAATCAAACTCTGTGAAACGTAAGCCCTTCTATATGTGTAATAACATAACCGCACATCACTCTGGATTCATTTACTCGACCATCTATTCCACTCAACAACTACTCGGTGGTTTCTTCTTGCTCAAGTGTTCTGCCGTTTCAGCAATCTGACTTTAGAAGTTTAACTCCTGTGCAAGTCAGGGGGTTGTTCACTCTTTGGTAACCTCTCCAAATCGCTGAGATGATAGCTGGGTTGGATAACTTAGAATCTGCTGAATTACCTCTTCTCCATCTGATTTTTCTTTACATTCATTGGTCCAGCCACTTGACGGTTAATGCAGAAAAAGTACAGATCTACACGGCAGAAAAAGAGGCCTCACTGTCCAGCACGCCTGTGCCGACTCTTCGCCAGTTAGTCCTACCTGCACCTGCTCTTTCCCCATTGTGCTGCATTTTATTTACTTTTCAAGTATTATTATTTGTAGTAATAATATTATAATAATCTTTTTATTGCCACAAGTAGGCTTACATTAACACTGCAATGAAGTTACTGTGAAAAGCCCTAGTCGCCACATTCCGGCGCCTGTTCGGGTACACGGAGGGAGAATTTAGAATTTCAGCTGGTATGGGTATTGAACCCGCGCTGCTCGCTTTGTTCTGCATCACAAACCAGCTGTCTAGCCCACTGAGCTAAACCAGCATGTGCAATTCTTTTTGGAAAGTTACCATTGAATAAACTTCCACCATCCTTTCAGGCAATGCATTTCAGATCGGAACACTTGCTGTGTAAAACTATTTCTCCTAATTTCCCTTGGTTCTTTTGCCAATTATCTTAGATCTGTGTCCTCTGATTACCGACTCTCCTGTCAATGAACAGTTTCTCCCTATCCATAGAAACCCTTCAAGATTTTGAACACCTCCATTAAATCACCCCTTTGCCTTCTCTGCTCTAGGGAGAAGAATCCCAGTTCTTTTAGTCTCCCCATGGACCCAAAGCTCCTCATCTCCGGTACTGTAATAGCCTTCACGAGACCCACGTGGATGAGCCAATTGATATTCACGTCGGGCTCGTGCAATACGAGCTCCACCGCTGAGCGGAGGCCGAGCAGCTGGGGCTCTTGAACCAGGTACTCAAAAGCCGGCCAGGATTGGGACTGGATTGATCGCTAGTCCCGGCTGTATGCCGCACTGCGGCCTTTACTTATGTTTACCAAAATAATTTTTAAAAAAAACTTTTCAGGACTCCTGGGGATATTATGGGTACCTCTTCTGCTCCCTTTCCAAAGCCTTTGAAAACAAAATATGCTTTTGTGCAGAAACATTTTTCATTGTAACAAAGTAAAACAAAACAATAACATACAACAAACATTGTAAAATTCACTCACCCACAAATACCCCAGTCCCCCATGAACAAACAAAACTCAACAAAAACCAAACCCGAGCAACTGATGCTAACTAATTCCATGAAAAAAGAGATGAAAGGCTGCCACCTCGAGTGGAATCCTTCCACTGATCCCTTAACCTTCTCAAGATACAAAAATTCCATCAGATCACTCAGCCAGGCCGAGGCACTGGGCGGTACTTGGGACCTCCACCCGAGCAGAACTCACCTCCGGGCTATGAACGAGGCAAAGGCGAGGACGTTCGCCTTCATCCCCATCTGAAAATGAAATGAAAATCGCTTATTGTCACAAGTAGGCTTCAAATGAAGTTACTGTGAAGAGCCCCTAGTCGTCACATTCCGGCGCCTGTTCGGGGAGGCTGGTACGGGAATCGAACCGTGCTGCTGGCCTGCCTTGATCTGCTTTAAAAGCCAGCGATTTAGCCCAGTGTGCTAAATCTGCAGCACCGGCGAGTCCGATACACCAAAAATAGCCACAACGGGCAAGGCTCCAGCTGAATGCCCAGAATCTCCAACATGGTGCTGAAAAAGGAAACCCAGAAGCTTACAAGTTTAGGGCAAGATCAAAACATGTGCATAGATTTGCTGGTCCCCTAGCACAAACTCGCACCTACCCTCCACCCCGAGAAGAAACCTTTCATCCGTACCCTGGTCAAGTGCGCCTCAGCACCACCTTGAACTGGATCAAGCTGAGCCTAGCACAAGACAAGGTGGAGTTGACCCTGTGAAGAGCCTCACTCCACACCCCCTCATCAAAAACCGGACCCAGTTCACCATCCTACCGTATCTTTACTTCCTCCAACGAAACCTGCTCCGTCGCCATAGATATCCAAAATCCTCCACTCACCCAACCCGGCCAGGACAGGACCCTATCCAAAAATGAGGATGACGGTGCCAGGGCAAATGAAGGAATCTCTTTACTCAAAAATTTGTGAACCTGCAAGTACCTAAATACCTTAGCTCTCGGGAGCTGGAGCTTCTCCAACAATTCCTTCATCCGGACGAAACTCCCTTCAATAAACATGTCCCCAAACCCTCCCTTTCCCAAGCCCTGAATGATTGGTCCAAGCCAGATGGCACAAACAAATGGTTCCTACAAATAGGGGCCAACATCGACATGGAGCACAACCTAAAATGCTGCCTAAACCTCCAAATCCTCAAAGTGGCTACCGCAGGCACGTGGTGAATTCTGTATCGGAAAACGGCAGCGGGGCAGCGCAATCTCAAACAAAACAAGGACAAAAATCCTAAACTCATTACCTAAACTAAAAACCCTAAAGTAATGAGCTGCAGATACCTCCACTCCCGTTAACTAACTTTACAGATAGCAGGGTGACCCCCGCGCAGGGTAAAACCAGAAAGGTAATCATACCGACAACCAGCACCACCCCCGCCCACATCTAATTTTAATATAAAAGAAAACCAACACCAATCCCACAAACAACCCCAAAAATACAAACCCCAAGAACTTGCCCAGAACCACCCCCCCAGAAATTCCCCATTACAACATACCCTCACCCACAATACAAACATCCCACAATAAATACAGATACAAATGCACCTAACAATGAACAATTAGTATGCCCCCAGTCCATGTTTCTTTGCAAACTCATCCGCCTCCTCCAGTGCATCAAAGTAATAGTCTCTCTCCTTAAAAGTCAGGCCAAGACGGGCCGGGTACACTGTGGTGAATGATATCTGTATACATATGTACCCTTAATGCGTAGGCCCCTTTAAGACCGGGTTTGGAACCCTGGGGGACTCCGCCTCTGGCCCCACCCCCAGGAAGCTGTATTTAAGGTTACGTTCAGTAGACAGCGTGCAGTGAGCACACTTCTCGGCAGCTGTCTGGTTTTCTGGTTATTGAAGTCTTTGTATTATCGAACTCCTGTCCTGAGTCGTAATTGAGGGTATCTCATACACCACACCAAATCACGCATTACTTTTGTACAATGCGGCCATGGCCTTGATGAACGCTGCAAGCCTTCGAGTCAGCTCCCACGTCCTGATATATCTTGGTGGTGTGGACCCTCCCATCTATAATCCCAATGGTCCTTTGCCCACCTCAAGACCCGTTCCTTCTCTTGGTACCTGTGGAACCTAACGGTGATCGCCCGTGGTGGTTCCCCAGATCCCCAGTGATTTCCCAGGAGATTTTCCCCTGCCCCTCTGTATTTTTTAAAAGATGTTTTTTGCCTACATTCTGTAGGCTGCAGAGCTCTTAGTGGCGCTACTGAGCTGCCAACCTTCTGATTGGCTGCTGCCCATGAAATGGACGCGACATGCATTTCCTGTCGATGCCGGGCCATCCACCTAGTCGATAAAAGTTCATATTGTAATTTTGCAAAGTGGATGTATAAGCCTTAGTTGTACTGCATTGTTAATTCTGTCCGTTTTAATTTGAGATAAAGTTTGTTTTTGTTCCCTTGTTGTTTCCTCTTCTCAATTGTTTAGCCACGTCCCTCAAACCTAGTGGGGCTGAAATTCATCTTGGGCACTTGTGCAAAATGGCGTAAACAAATCAGCATATTTTACACTTGATTTTCGTTTGAACTTCAGTGGCAAAGTAAACCCAATTGAGTGTAAATGAGCTGTTGATTTGCTATCACCCATTTTGTTACTATTCCACCGCCACCCCAGGATGAATTTTACCTCCAATGTTTCTTCCAGAAGTTGAAGCATTCGGTGAGAAAATGAGTGAAACAACTGGTAAACTGATTATTAATCTTGCATTGGAATAAATCCTGCTCCCTTCTGCATAGTTTCAGAAAGCTTGTTCCATCCTTGAATCCATGTCATCCTACACCCTCTAACAAATGCAGAATAAAAAAAAACAAGTTCTGTCCATCATAGTAATTCACCCTGACAGTTCCTGCTCCCTCCAATACAGCCTTGAAGCTTTCCCTTACCTAAAACAAACAACAGAAAAATATGATAGCAATTAGGAGAATCGGCTTAATAAACCACGTGTGACGTGAAATGGCAAGATTTGTTGAATCATAACACGCAAAATAATATATTTGTACAAGAATTTATCTAAATACTTTTCATTATCCTATCCCCACCCCATCATGCTTCTGTTATTCATCACTTATCCTCATTAGCGAGAATGTTAACCCGCCCCGCCTGTTGGGATTGGTGTGCAGTTAAAATAGCTGTATAAAGACCAACTGGACCTTTCCTGCTTGATTTCTGCTCATTATGATCTTTACTGTGGATTATCATAGAATTTACAGTGCAGAAGGAGGCCATTCGGCCCATCGAGTCTGCACCGGCTCTTGGAAAGAGCACCCTACCCAAGGTCAACACCTCCACCCTAGCCCACAACCCAGCAATCCCACCCAACATTAAGGGTAATTTTGGAGTCTAAGGGCAATTTATCATGGCCAGTCTACCTAACCTGCACATCTTTGGACTGTGGGAGGAAACCGGAGCTCCTGGAGGAAACCCACGCACACACGGGGAGGATGTGCAGACTCCGCACAGACAGTGACCCAAGCCGGAATCGAACCTGGGACCCTGGAGCTGTGAAGCAATTGTGCTATCCACAATGCTACCGTTTGAACCGTGCTGCTGGCCTGCCTTGGTCTGCTTTCAAAGCCAGCGATTTAGCCCTGTGCTAAACAGCCCCTGATCTCTTTTTAAAACATTCTTCCAATTAAGGGGCAATTTCATGGCCAATCCACCTACCCAGCACATCTTTGGGTTGTGGGGGTGAGACCCGCGCAGACATGGGGAGAATGTGCAAACTCCACACGGAGAGTGACCTGGGGCTGGGATCGAACCCGGGTCCTCGGTGCCGTGAGGCAGCAGTGCTAACCACTGTGCCACCGTGCCACCCTAACTAGATCTCTTTTTTAGGTGTTTGAGGCAGATGCCTGGCTCGGATGGAAGCCTTATTAATAGAAGCTAATCAGCATCTTATAATGTCTCTTGAACTCCGAAGCTATTTTTCATGGCTTAACGGGAAAGAAGAGAAGCCTCTCTACAGTAAATTAGTGGGAGACAGTGGTGTCCTGGTAATGTGACTGGATAAGCAATCCAGAATCCTGGATCTGGGTACACGAGTTCACATCCCGCAATGACAGCTGGTGGAGTTTAAATTCAATTAATAAGAAAATCTGGGGTTGAAAGCTGGGTCTGAATTTCATGCTCCCTTGCCAGCATGTTTTTAGGCGTGGTGGAGCGTGAAGTAACATGAATGGGCTTCATGCTTAATCCCCGATCTCTCAGCGATTTTGGCCCCAGTAGTCATTTATCAAACACATGGCCGTTTCCTGCACAGCCTCAATTTCTAGACTGGGATTTCCCAGATATGGGGAAAGCCCGAAGATGATTGAGTTTAAGGCTTGGGTGGGAAGGAAGGGGTGGAGTGCTCCCATCAGAGGGCCCCTTCTAACTTCAGGCACCTCCCCATCCCACCTTAAGATCCAGCAGCCGCTCGACCTCCCTTCCATCTCCTGCCCGGCTCCCTCGACACTCCATTTCCCCACAAACTCATTTCTCTGTGCACTCCCGTGTCTTGGGCTCCAATGGATATCATGAGCGTCCACTTCTGTCCATTGCAAGTTCTGTCAGATTGGCTGGCAGCTCTCTAAGACAGTACTCCTTCCTGATTGAGGGGCAGAAGTTCTGTTTGCAGCTAATTAACACTCATTGGCGCGAGACAAGCACTCTTCGGCAAGGACTCTTCAGGCGGTGGGACAGAAAACCCCGCCTATGAAATACCTGACCCTAATCTCAGTAACGGTGACCATATAACTATCACCGATTGTTGTAAAAACACATCTGATTCATTAATGTCCTTGAGGGAAGCAAATCTACCGTCCTTATCCAGCCTGGCCTACATTTGACTCCAAACCCACAGGAATATGGTTGATTCTACCCTCTGAAATGGTCTTGTTAGACACTCAGTTCAAAGGCAGCTAGGGATGGGCAACGGATGCTGGCCTTTCAAAGGGTCTGGCGCCTATTTTGGGAACTTCCAAGGCACTCGTAACCATTGTGTCCCCACATCTGTTGGATCAGTGGACAACAAGCATGATGATTGGGGAATGTGGTACCATAGATCACAGTGTACAAATCAACTTTTGAAACTTTGAAAAATAAGCTCCTACAACATTCAAGAAGCTTGACACCATCAAGCCCGCTTGATTGCTACTCCTTCCACAAACATTCTGTCCCTCCACCAACGATCGGTGGCAACCCTCCACAGGATGTACTGCAGTAACTTGTCAAGGTTCTTTAGGCAGCACCCTCCAAACCAACGATCACTACCATCTAGAAGGAAAAGAGCAGCAGGTACCTGGGAACCGCACCATCTGGAGGTTCCCCTCCAAGTCACTCACCACCCCGACTTGGAAATGTATTGGACGTTCCTTCACTGTCGCTGGGTCAAAATCCTAGAACTCCTTCCCTAACAGCACTGTGAGTGCACCTACGCCACATGGACTGCAGCGGTTCAAGAAGACAGCTCACCACCACCTTCTGAAGGGCAACTAGGGATGGGCAATAAATGCTGGGCTAGCTAGCATTTACACACTGTAAAATGATTTTTTTAAAAATGGCACATATATGTATCGCTGATGCTTGTGTAGCGGGTGCGGATGACAATTTTGAAATGTAGGGTGGGATTTACCGACCACCCCACCCCCATGTTTTTTGGCAGCGCAGGTGGACCGCCAGCGGAATCTACTGGCCCTGCACCAGTAGATCCCGGATTTTCTGTTGACTGCACCTCTCTTCGTTGGGAAACCTGTGCACCCGTGTGGGACCGGAATTTCCTGCCAATGTGAACAGCATGTAAATCCCGCCCATAAAAAAAACAGCGTAGCACCAGTAATTCAAATTAAATCAATATGGCACGTTTTATTGAACAAATTAATTCTACAAGGATACCTTTAACCACGAACAAAATGTTGTAAAATCTGTCAAATTCATTGTTCTTGGCATCTGAGGCAAAGATTTAATCCAATTCATTATGAGTCACTTTGTCTAACATAAGGAACCTCCTCTGGATCAGATTTGGCATTTTTGGTTTCAGATTCATCCTTCCACAGCAAATTATCTTCCCCTTCATCCATTTAATTGGATATCTAATATCGGTAACATTCTGCAATTTTTTGAATGATCTAGAATAGTTTCTGCATTAATAGCATCCTACGATTTGATAACGAAATCACAAGAACATCAAGGAAGGCACCACGCATATCTCCACTCTTTGTGAAAGACCTTTGTCCATCTACCACCCATTTATTCCATTTGGGGCAAACATGATCCTCGAATGGCTTGTTGGGGGACACGTCCAAAGGTTGAACCATGGATGTTGAACCCCAGTATAACTGCAATTTGGGTGTTATTTCTTTGCAAGCGCCTCTTGATCTGATTTGTTACATGGGATCTGAAAATGTCCCATACTAATAAGCTGCATTCTTTGCATAGGTCACTGGGATGCCTACCCTACACATTATTGATTTACAATTTTGTTCCATCTTAATTTCTCAAACTTGGCATGAACATTTGCAAAAACTCCTGCAAAGAACCTGGGGCTGGATTCTCCGTCCCGCCGCGCCATATTTCTGTTTCACCCCGCTGGCGGGATGCTCCGTTACGCCGGCTGGTCAATGGGGTTTCTCATTGTGGGGCAGCCCCACACCATCGGGAAACCTCCAGGCTGCCGACAAAACAGTGCAGCCCGCTGGCGGAGAATCCAGCCCTTGATCTTTGGCATGGTTTTAAATTTGAAAATTGGCAAAGGCTTTAATTGCGTTCTGTCAGCCGTACAGGCTGTGAATATTGCCTTCAATGTCCTGTGGTTTTCACTAGGTTGGGCGGCACCGTAGCACAGTGGCTAGCACTGTTGCTTTACAGCACTAGGGTCCCAGGTTCGACTCCCGGCTTGGGTCACTGTCTTGCACGATTCACCCACTGTGCCTGAATCCGTGGCAGGTGCAATTAGGTCGATGAATCGGGCCCTCGAGAGATGCTGCAAACATGCTGAGTTTACCAAGTATTTTCTGTTTGTATTTCACATTTCCATCATCAGCAATATTTTGCTTTTATTAACACTACTCTTTTTGTTGCCTTATATAAAACTCTGATTGAAGTTCCTCTTGGTTCATTAATAAACCAAAACACTTCTGACTGTTGATTTAGATTCTTGCAACCACCCTGCACCTACTCCAGGTACCCATACTTACAACCCCTTGAGCTTGTCTCACACAGCATAAGAAGTATGACAGTAATATTACTAAAATAAATTTAAATTTTCTTCTTTCCTTGACAGCTGGTTTTACACATATACAGTAAAATCTGATGAGTCAAATCCCAAGGGGATCGGCCCACAAATCTATGTTGAACGGAACTGTGTGGTAGCCGAGGAGGCCCCAGTCCCACGTGAATGCATCTCTATGTAACCTGATGTGCCTAAAATGCGGTCTACATCAAATCAACCATAGGCATACTTGCAGGCTTTGCACATCCTTCCACAGGCAGACCTGGATGTCAAATGGTGACTTTCCCAGCGCTTCATGATTTCATGCTCACATGTCGTCTAACTCCGCACTGATGGGTTGGCACGGACATCTGGAAAGCTAGTCAGGAGATTCCAGTGCGGAATTTCAGTTTGTCATGGGCATTATTCTGTGGGAGTTCCCACTCTGCCGGCGGGATTGGTTGACAACTTGGTTGACATAACCAGAATGTTGTGCTATCTGAACTTCACTTATTGCGATTCCACCGTATACAGCTGAGATGACATGATTACTGAAATAAACCCGTTATTGACTGAATTTGTGCCTATGTTAGTTAATCTAGTTCTGTCACACTGTCAATTTAAGTAACAATATCAAGAAATTCCTCCCATTATGTCAGCAAAACGTCTTGGGAGACAAAAAAGAATCAGTGCTCTTGCTCCTGAATTTGTTATTCGGTTCCATTTACTTCAATGGGTCTAAATATTGGGAGGGGGGGTTTTAAACTGGCAGATGCAATGTCACCAGTTTTGCACTCCTGCCCAACTTGAATTTTACCTCTGTAGAAATTAACAAATTGACCCTGCAGCTGCATTATAATTTTTGTTCCACGGTGGCACAGTGGTTTGTACTGCTGCCTCACAGCGACAGGGATCTGTCCTTGTGTGACTGTCTTGTGTGGAGTTTGCACTTTCTCTCCCTCCGGTTCCCTCCCACAGCACAAAGATATTCAGGTGAGGTCGGTTGGCCATGCTAAAATTGACCCTTAGCGTCCAGGGATGTGTAGGTTAAAGGGATAGGGCGGGGGAGTGGGCCTAGGTGCTCTTTCAAAGGGTTGGTGCAGACTCGATGGGCTGAATGGCCTCCTGCACTGCAGGGATTCTATGATTCTCTTTGGGTTTCTGATACTGAAAGTAATTTGTTTTAAATGCGATGAACTGTGATTAAATTTGCTAATCTGATAATGGTTAATTTGCCGCTGTGCTCTTTGTGTTGCAGGCGGCCTTGATGAAGACGAAGGTGTAACATATAACATGTACAATATGGTGAATGCTCAAGCAGAGTTTCATAAAGAAGTCATGCTTTGTGCCTTCAACAACATCCTAACGTGAAAGGCATTCTTGAAGTCAAAAGTAATACTTTATATAACCTAACCTATTGTCAGACCAAACAATCTTATGCATTTTTTTGTTTCTATTTCCCTAGCCAATTGAGGAAACAAGATAGTTATCCTTTGACCCAAGCAATATTCATTTGGGCTCTCCTTCTGAGGGTAAAACATTCCAACTAAAACGGTAAAGCTGTGGGGCGGGATTCTCCTTCGGCCGATGCTGGAATCGGGAAACATGATTGGGCAGAGAATTCGCCGTCTGCCAAAAATTGAGGTTGGCGCCGGACACCAAACGGAATGCCATGCTCTGGTGCATCGCCGACAGTGTGAATGTGTTACCCCGGCGTGGGCATGCAAATTGCACAGTAGTGGCCATTGGCATATCATTAACGGGTCTGACCCCGCATTGTCTGGGCCTTCCCCGATGCTCCGCCGCTGCCAGGAGGAACTCCGACGGCGAGGTTCACGTGTTGTATTTCAAATTGGGACACAGGCGCCATATTCATGGGGGTGTAGGAGGGGGTACAAACAGTGTCCAACATCGCTAGAGTGTGCTTGCAGTTGTGTGCCGTTGGCCAGGGGGTGTCTGCTAGCGCCTGGGGGAGTAGCAGGGGGGTGGCTAGGAGGTGGCCCCTGGAGCCAGGGGTGGCCGGGCACGGAACCGCCATTGCCGCAGCCTGCAAGGCAGCCATGTGGCTGTGCAAGTCGCTGACTGCCCACTGGGAGCTTAGTGCCATGGGCCGTATGGATGAGCCCCGCAGGACATCGCCCTAGGTACTCTGGCCAGAGCCGATTCATCAACGGGATGGGCCTGCTCCAATGTACCTCATCTTGGCTGGATGAGGGTCGACATGCATTGGAATTCTGTGGGTTCTATGGCGTCGGTGCTAGCCCATTAACGGGACCTGAATCACTCCGGGACTGGCACCACTTTCATCCACGCAGAACACTCGCGATTCAGTCCCGGTGTCAGCACTACGTCTCTCAAACGAAGAATTTGCCTCCAGACAGTTTGATTCAGGAGCACCATAGATCAAATTGAAGAGCGAACCCTCAAACATGTTGATGTGTAGGAATCTTTTCCAATAGTTATTATTGCATACTGTACTGATTTTCTTTCCTTTAGGTCATAAGAGCGCAGGAAGGTGATATAACTTAGACATCGGTTCCCAATACAAGGCAACAAGTGAAACAAAATGGTATTGACTCATGATCCTCAGTTTAATTCCTCCCTTTAGAGAGAAGACTCAACTTCCACCAGGCTCCTCTGCTAACAGAATGGCTGAATGGGGAATCATAGGTGCAAACCTGCAGCCAGGATGCTAGGATGAGAAGCACGTCCCAATGACAGACAAAAGCAAAAAGCGCAAAATCTAGAATGCCAAGCTCAGACTTCAAATGTTTATAATTTTAACCTTTTCGGTCATTAACATTTCCATAAATAGTAAATTGCTTGCTCGATTAAAAGTGTTTTCCTCGAAGATATCACAGTAGGAATCCAGAGTGAGAAACATGCAATCAGTTGGATTAATGTATTATAGCATACACTGAGTCAGGAAAAGTAGCTTTTACCTCCATGTTGTTGTACAGTAACCGTGCATGGAAACTGCTGCTACCAGCAGATGTCTCACAACACACATCTGAGCTAACACGTTACAGTGCGCACCTGGTGTATACAGCTTATAGCTTCAGTAACACTTTACAACAAGCACCTGTCATGCTTATCGTGCAGCATTGTTACTATGCCTATCAGAACCCTAAGATTCTGGTGTAATGTCTGGCTTTTTGTGGGGTGTGGATGCAAGAATCAGACACTGAGGTTAATTCACCGAGTCATTTTGCTGCTGGTTTTCCAGTCAGTGGTTCGAGAATTAGCCACACTGGTCTCTTCATCTGATTTTTCCAGTTGGGGCTCCTGGGAAACGAGTTTGTGACAGAAGAGAAGTCAGATGACACTTGGAACGCTGAAGAATATGACGCATGGTTGTGTTAAATAAAGTGTTACATTGCATATCAGCTGTGTCCAAGGTAGAGCTGGGGTAAAGTGCTAGAGTGCCTACTGTGTGACTAGATCACAGTAGGTTTTGGGATCCTGGGAGGTGTGCCCCCGTGGGGCAAGTGCTGGACATGGATAGGGACGCAAAATAGGCAGAATTGCATCTTCCGTCAATTGAAGTCGATTGGAATTGAATATGGGGCAGAGTTATATAACAGGCAACCTATACCATACTGTCTGTGCTGCCTCCTCGGTCATGTCCCAATTCCACCACCTTGGATTTAGTGGCCCTCAGAACCTTTCATTGACCTGCTTCGAAGCTGCTGTTTCCTGCTGCTGCTGCCAAGACGTCTGAAAATCAGGCTAGTTAGGCTTACTTTAGAAATCAGCTTTGCCTTGCGATGGACTTAACTCTAATGTCCTGATATCTTCATTGAGTTTTCACCACTTCTGTTCTTTGCCACTTAATAACTCTAGTGTTTGGTCATGAAAAGTAGATGGAATAAGCTGATGGCATAGTGCAAGGAAGGGAAGAAGTTTGGTGAAGTTTAAAATTCTGTATTTAAAGCACGGGTTAATGTTTTCATGTAAGATTCCCATGCATTATCTTAACAGTCAGTAACTCATTCAAAATAAAAGGGTGAAAGATTTTGTTATAACACATACACACAGGAACCGTACACAAATCTGTTAACCAGTGTGCTAAAAGTAGTGCCCAGTGGAATTTAGGCTCAGAACACTATTCCAGTATCAAGTCCTGACAGTAAAATATCTTTTTTTCCCCAGCCCATTAATTAGTGGATTTGTCATGGCACAGCTCACCTAACTCAGGGCACAGTGAATTGCCCTCAAAGTATTTGAGATGCTGTGTTTAGTGTGAGGATCTGTGGCTTACCTGGTCATGTACATTGCAGGCATGTGTGTGTGTGTCACAGAATGGCGAAGCCCAAGTAAGGTTTGTGTGTTTATAAATGCCAGATTTTATATATTGCAGGTTCTCCCTACCCTTTCGATTCCTCCAATACTGCTCAACATATTCTTGCTGAGAGGTCATGCATGTGAGTTGCTCCTGAGCTCCTGGCAATGCGTTAGCTCAAGCTAGCGACCAGCAAATGTACTAGAGAAAACCCACGTTTTCTCATCTTACCATTATTTTCTTTGCCCCCCCCCCCCCCGGAGCGAATTATCAGAACTCTGCTGAGTGTTTTTCCCTTCAGCAACACAAGTGAGATTAGAATTTTGACCTGTGCGACATTGTGAGCAAGGCGTAGTTATGTTGATACGGTGGCTTAAGTACAGATCCACACTTTCTGAGTGCTGCTGTTTCTTTTTAATCTGAAGTCACCAATCCCTTTTACACTTGTGAGGAGGATACTCACATTTTTTGCTGAAACTCTTGATGGTTCCTGTTCGAATCACAGGAACAGTTGAATTTTGTTTCTGTCAAAGGTGCAGAAAGAGTTTTCATTACGCTGATGGTGTGTGAGCTACCAGCATATGTGACAGCACCGAAGCAATATTAGAAAGCCCTTAAAACAGAAAAGCATGACATCACTGTCATAGTAATTCATATTATGCTCACCTCCATTTCACAGTAATGACAAGTTTAAAAATTAATCCCCCCCCACTTACTGAGAGCAGCCACTTCCAACTGCGTTAGCAATCTTTATTCCACCAGTAAGTAACCTGCCTTCTGTTAGCTAAAATACATGGGAAAATGTCAGCGTTCGAGGACTTCTTAACATTGGGACATATCAGAAAAATTGTAGTTCAGTTGTGTGGATGAGTAAATTCCTCTGTGTTAATTGCCATTTTGCACACTACTTAGTAGAAGAAGCGAAGCGCAGCCTGGGATCTGGCATCTCCCCTCGCTGATTTGTGGGCTGATTGACGCACACCCACCATTTAATCTTCTGCTGGTTACCTTCAATGCACCTGTTTTGGTGTGGGGATTTCTGAATCCCATACAGTTGAGAGAAGTGTATCAATGTGTTTCCTTCCATTTGTATGATTAAAATCTCTGGACGCCAAGGATAACTCTTCATCTCTGGCATTCAGCATTGCTTAGTAGCTGCAGGAGCTTACATACAAGGCTTTTATTTTTATAAAGCTGTTTTGCCAACAGCTCAGAGGTCTGCTACATCACCCCGGCCTGGCACTTTTGCACCTGCCAAACATATGTTTCTAAACCTGAGGGTGAAAGAATTGACGGGTCTGGTGCAAGGTTGAATTCCCATTCCACTGGAGAAGTGACTCAATTCTGTGAAAGTAGAAAGCCTAGCCTACAATTTGTAGATCTTTATACAAGTTGTTAGCCTGGAAAGAAAGCACTGCGCTGTCATGAGTAATCTGACCATAAAGACCAGCTAATGCTCTACCCGGTAGCATTAAATCTCTGCTGTGAAACCCAACCACCCGTGCATTACTTGCACGCCTCTGAATATTTCCGCAATATCAGCTGTGGAGACTTCCTCCCTTAACGAGTGTAGAGTTGCAAAGAATTGTAATGAACTTTAATGCCCTTTTATTTATTTCTGTTCCAAAATTCAATGTTGATTGCACTGCCCGGTTAACTTTTTTTCTGATGTGTTTCTGAGAGCAACACTGTGCATGCACACAGTTGAAATGATACAGGAACTACATTTTTTTTGTCTTTTAGTTAAAAAGTAGATGTGCCTAAGAGGTGGTGGATGGCTTTTTGTTCAACTTTACCTTTGCCAAAAAATGAGTGAAGGCATGAGTTCCAGCTCCATTGTTGTGAGCACTTGTGTAGTACTAAGCCACAGAGAAACAGAAACAAATAAAATAATAATGTTAAAATTAATCATAATTCTTTGTAACTTATTTTTGAAGAAATAGGAGTGATGAGGCTACCTCCTTAAAAGATCATACAAAGGTCAAACGCAAAATGTATCAGCTAGAAATAAGCTTTAGTTTAAAAATGAATATATAACTACATTATTTATTTGTTAGCGTATATGCATATGTGCAAGCTAATTTAGATTATTTTAATGCCTTGGAAAGTAACATGCCAAATAATTTAAATTATTTATTTGTAAATAGATTGGAGATTGTATTTTCATGTTTGTTGCTGATGGATATTAAAGCTTAAAACATTTTGGTGGGATTTAGTGTTTTGATTCATCTATGATATTGCCGTAATGTATTCCTATTTAACTTTCTTTTGGCTCCCGTGAAGGTGCTGCTTCAGTACCCTGCCCAACCACCCATTCTTCACAAGTCATCCTCAATAGGCATTGATTGTAGATAGGATAATTCCCCATATAGGATAATTCCCCATTAGGGGCTGGTTTAGCACAGGGCTAAAGAGCTGGCTTTTAAAGCAGGTTCAATTCCCGTACCAGCCTCCCCGAACAGGCCCTGGAATGTGGTGACTAGGACTTTTCACAGTAACTTCATTTGAAGCCTACTTGTGACTAAGTGATTTTCATTTCATTTCAATTATGGTATTGCACCAACAACAACACCATTTTACCAAAACGCATTAAAATGCCTTGTATTCAATACAGGTAAATGTATTTTGCATGCAGCTACTCAACAAACATCTACCACCATTCAGTGTAAAACATTTTATTCTGGAATTCTGAGGTAACTTTATCAGACATGGCCTATTGGAGTGGAGCTTCTGTTTGTGTCTTGTAGTAGCGAGCTCCTTTCAAGATGATTTCTTGGAACACTGGAAGCGTCAGACCTGGGCACGGTGCCGAGCACCCGGGTTCGATCTCCGCCCCGGGTCACTGTCCGTGTGGAGTTTGCACATTCTTTCCATGTCTGCATGGGCCTCACCCCCACAACCCAAAAAGATGTGCAGGGTAGGTGGATTGACCACACTAAATTGCCCCTTAATTGGAAATTTTAAAAAAAGCGTCAGACCTAATCCCTTGCTCTCTAACCTTCAGCTCTGCCCACTCTCCCTCCAGTTCCATAAGGTGGTTGGTTGGGTACTTCACACACATTGCCAATGACGTGCCCAGTTGTAGATGCTTATTGCTGGGTGTGCTTTCTTCTGTTGGTGTAGATTAATTATTGCGGTTGGTTGGACTGACCTCGATGATAGCTTCTCCCATTAAGTGTTACCACAGGGGTTCCATTACCATGGGCCTTACCACCCCTGCGGAGCCATGAGATGAGGAATTGTGGTCATGGGTTCCTGAGGCAGCAATGTCGACATGAAGTGGAGACTCTGGTTCTGCCGGACCCCGAAGCGGGGGGGGGGGGGGTCCAGCGGTGAGACCTCTAAAAACTGAATAACTAGGATGCCACTAGAGTAGTTTTACATAAGTTAGTTTATTAAGGATTGAGATGAATTATAGGAAGTGTACCGAGTAATCATTGTTAACCATTAAACATGTATTTTTAGGACATAGCGGCACCCTCGCTATTCTCAGGCCCGGATGGGACGAGCGGCCAGGCCAAAACGGCGGGTTCCCCCCCCCGGCGCCGTCCGCACCTGGTCGCTGCCGTCGGGAACAGCGCGGGAACGCTGGGGGGCGGCCTGCGGAGGGGAAGGGGGGATCATGCACCGGGGGAGTACCTCAAATGTGGCATGGCCTGCGATCGGTGCCCACCGATCGTCGGGCCGTCCTCTGAAGGAGGACCTCCTTCCTTCCGCGGCCCCGCAAGATCCGCCCGCCATCTTCTTGCGGGGCGAACTCAGAGAGGACGGCAACCACGCATGCGCGGGTGACGCCAGTTATGTGGCAACGGCCATGTCATCTATGCGGCGCCGCCTTTACGCAGCGACAAGGCCTGGCGTGTGTAGATGACGCGGCCCCGATCCTAGCCCATTGTCGGGGCCTGAATCGATTGGGATCGGGACCGTTTTGCGCCGTCGTGAACCTCGACGGCGTTCACGACAGCGTGGGCACTTCGGTGTGAGAGTGGAGAATCCCGCCCCCTGTCTTTCTGAAACAATACATGGAATAAAGAGGATGCCAGTTCTGCTATCCTGTTTCTCACAAACAATGAGTGCACAGGATGCTGAGATTGTAAACAGCTGGCAGGATGAGGCTCAATCATGGGCTGCTCACAATTCTATTGGATAAGTTTAAACATAACAGCTTCAGGGGTTGGATTGCGTCCAACTGGGATGGGCTATTGATTTTTGAAAGTATAAGTACTGTGTTTTTGTCATTCAGCAGAAAGATCTTGGGTGAGATTCTCCCATCGGGCGGCTAAGTGCCGACGCCGGCGTAAAAACGGGAGTGTTTTACTCCGGTGTCACCGCCCGTTCTGAGAATCGATTCTCCGGGCCACAGTGGGGTAGAACGGCACTGGAGCGGCCCATGCCGTTCAAGCTGCCGATCCTTGCGTGAACGCTCTGCGCATATGCAGTTGGCCCGGCGCCAACTAGCGCATGCGCAGTGGCCTTCCCCGTGCCGGCGCGGAGGAAATGAGGCCCCCGACAGAGAGGCCGGCCCACTGATTGATGGGCCCCAATCGCGGGCCAGGCCACTACGGAAGCCCTCCCCAGGGTCAGATCCCCCCACCGGCCGCCCCCGGACCTTTCAAGGCCTAGGTCCCGCCGGCTCAGAGGATGTTAGAACAGCGCTGGCGGGACTCGGCTTTTTGTTGACGGCCGCTTGGCCCATCAGGGCCAGGGAATCGGCGCGCTGGCCCGGCCGGAGAGTCGGCACATACCCCGACCGGCGCCGCGACGACCACGCCGGTTCCAGTGGTGCCGATTCCTCGCTCTGCGGAGAATCGCATCGGGGCGGCGTGGCGCGATTCGAGTGGCCCGCCTGTGATTCTCAGACCTGGCGGGGGTCGGAGAATTCCGCCCCTTATCTCCGTGTACATGTAACCAAGCTTAGATTATTAAATAGGTATCTTGTCCAGATTGTTGCTGTGTCTTTTGCTTTCTGTACTGAGTTGAGCCACAGGGAATAACCCCACGTGGAAGCTGACTCAATACACAGGTCTTGACACCGCTCCTATAGACCCCATGGCCCTTTGATTTTTGCATGTGGGTTTTTATATCTATTCACGATTTTAACAATGCACCCTCTGGGAATTTTCCCCAACCCTGCAACTTTTTCAGTGCTGACAAATGATTGTTGAAAAAGCTACCGTTCCGTGGGTTTCTTCCTGCGTGTCCTAAGTTCTTCAAGCTGGAGTTATTAGTTTTCTAACTAACAAAGGAAAGTGAAAATGAAACAAAAATACAATTTATTTAATTCCCCCATGACTTGTCACCATGATTGTTAATAGGAGAGTATTAGTGATTAATCTCCAATTCCTTGAGACTCCTGTTCAATCTTTGGGTTGATGTGGAGATGCCGGTGTGGACTGGGGTGGGCACAGTAAGAAATCCTACAACACCAGGTTGAAGTCCCAACAGGTTTGTTTGGAATCACTTGCTTTCGGAGCGTAGCTCCTTCATCAGACAAATCTTTGGGTTCACAAGCCTCGGCCTGATAGAGGTGTGAAATAGGATAAGTTAATGGAATGAACCAGTTTAAGTTGACTTGGATACAGACTGGTGCAAGGAAAGTTCAGGACTGGCCTGCCTCATCTGTATTTGTTTTGCTATTGTAAAATGTGTAAGGCTCGCTGGAGTACGTTTACCATGGGGACTGGTGTGGGGTAAGACTTTGTGTTGGAGATCTAGAGAGCAAGACCTGCAATGAACAGACTGTGGAGAGTGAGACCAGGGAGCAAGATTTTGAGGACCTGCATGAGACGAGAGTGGGCACTACAGTGTCATAGGTGGAGGTTGCAGGCCAGAGCCAAGGTTTACATTTTTTTTTTAATGACTTGCATTTATATAGCACCTGTCATGACCTCACGATACCCCAATGAGATAACGTAAATTACTCGGAAAACTCAGCAGGTCTGACAGCATCCGTGGAGAGAGAAACAGAGTTAATGTTTCAAGTCCATGTAAGTTATTCAGAGCCCAAAGGAATGCATGACGCGTAGTCATTTGTAATCTAGGGAACACAGCCTAATTTGTGCACAGCAAGGTCCCACAAATATCAATGTGATAATGATCAGATAATCTTTTTTCAGATTCACTCAGAAAAATATTGGACAGGACTGTGTGCCGAGCACAAAATTACCCCAATATGCAGGGATCCCCAGCATATTTTCCCTCTTGAGAGTCAGTCTGTTGGTTGGGTTGTCTGCACTGAATGGAAGACGGGCGCATTCCTGAATACATGCTCCAATGGGAGCTTGCTATTTGCACAAGACAGATGCAAGGATGTCTGCAGTGAGTCCTCAAGCTGACTGGGATCGGAGTTGATGCACGGGAAGCCCTTGCTGCTGACCAGAGTGCCCGGAGACAAGGAATCAGGAAGGGCATGGAAAAAGCCAAGGACAAGAGAAACCATCGGATGGCGGAAAAAACAAGCCTGATGAAAACATCAGTGGACCTCAGGCCAACACTATTAGTCTGTGCCAGCTGCGGAAGGGATTGACACTCATGAATTGGCCCCTATGGTCACAACAGATGATGTTCAATCCATAAGTGACATAAACCCCGGGAGCAGTCCATTGTTGTCCGAGACTGCTGGATGTTTACTACCACTATGCTACCACACTCATCTGTTTTAGTGATGTCGATTGAATGAGAGATATTGGCTAGGTTACCAAGGGCTGCCTGCCTCCTAACTCATCTTTAAAGATGCTGCAGGATCTATTATCTCCACCTGATAGGATGGACTGTGCTTTGCTTTACCAACTCTCCTGAAAGGCGTGAACTGTGTCAATGCAGCACTCCTGCAGTACTGCACTGAAGTGTCAGGCAAGACTTTTGTGCACCAGCCCCTGGAGTGAAACCATCTGAGTTAGAGGCAAGCATGTTACCACAGAGCCATGACTGGCAATATTTATGGAAGCCAGACATTTATTGTCAAGGATTCCACAGAAAATCAAATTGATGTTCACGTGGTTACCGTGTGCTATCCAGAGTGTCGAAAATGGAGCTTCAATATTGGCTTCACCGAACAAAGCAAGTGAACTGTAGGAGATTGGGTTCCAGGAATACTGGGCTTTGGGTTCAGGTGGTGCATGGCACCTGTTGCCCAACGAAACAATTATATTTTCCACTGTTTGGTTCTTTGTTTTGCCCAACGAAACAATTATATTTTCCACTGTTTGGTTCTCCGACCCTGCTTTGTTGCTCTCACAGTGTTCGACAGTGATAAGGCAGATCAGAACTTGTTATTTGGTGTATGTTGCAAGGCATAGGAGCAGGAGTGAACCATTCAGCCCATCGAGCCTGCTCTGCTAGTCAGGCTGATCATCTACTTCAATGCCTTTTTTCCTCCACACTATCCCCATATTCCTTTGCATCATTAACATTTAGAAATCTGTCAATTTCTACTTTCAACACAATCCTCTGGGGAAGAGAATTCACAACCGTCTGAGTAAAGACATTTTTAATTTCGCTCCTAACTGGCTTCCCCCTTATTTTGGAATTGTGTCCCTGGTTCTAGACTCTCCAACCAGGAGAAACATGATACCTGCATCTATGTTTCAATGAGATCACGTCTGATTCTTCAAAACCCAAGAGAATACAGGTCCAGTTTCACCAATCTCTCTTCATAGGGCAGTCTTTCCATCCTGGGAACCAATCTGGTGAGCCTTTGTTGCCCTCCCTCTATGGCAATAATATCCTTTGTAAGGTATGGGGCCAAAATGGCACAGAATACCCCAGGGGCAACCTAACCAAGGTTCTATACGATTGAAGCAAAACGTTGCTAGTCCTGTACTCAAACCCTCTTGCGATAAAGGCCAGCATACCATTGCCATCCTAATTATTTGCTGCAACTGTATGTTAGCCTTCAATGATTTATTGACGGGGACACCAGGTCCCTTTGTACATCTACGCTTTCTAATCTCTTACCATTTAAGAAATACCCTGAGTATCCATTCCTCCTACCCAAGTGGATAACCTCACATTTTCCACAATATATTCCATCTGGAATCTTCTTGCCCACTCACCAAGTCTGTCTGAATTCTCTTGAAGCCACTTTGTACCTTCCTCACAGCACACATTCCCATCGAGCTAGTAGGACCTTGCTCAGCAATTTATGGCATTGTGGATTGGGAAAACCTTTCCGCAAAGCAACTTTCTCCACTTTTATTTCCTGAAGGTGGTAACTCATTCTAGGCTGCAATTCCATCGGCAACAAAATCATTCGATGCTGCCAAGTAGCCATTCTTCATCTTTGAGCTTAGCAGTGAATGGAGTGCAGTGAACATAGACATGGAATGAGGGTAGGACCTGTTTCAATTGTGATTGCCCCTGCAGTTGGGCATTCTACCAGTACGCACTACTCAGCATGCACATGAAGAACAACCATATGGTATTGAGGGTGTCCAGCATTCATTCAACTTTTTCAAGGCAAGAGCTTAATGCCTTCAGGATTGGTGGTGGTTGTGGGGGGGGGGGGGGCGGGGGGGCTGTGGCATAATCGATGTAGACCTGGACAGAGAAGCCATTCCATATTTGTGAACTGTTTCCACGTCACATTAATGAGTGACTGTACAAAAAACACAACGCTTGTTGCAGATAACGCCTCTGGAAATGGAGAGGATGGAGAAGGGTGGTGGGAATAGGAGGGCAGGGGGTAGAAAGCTTGCATAAACATTTTCGCGGTCTATCCATTTTTGAGTTCTGCTTCGACACATTCATCTCCAGTTTAAAGCAAGTATATTGGAGGTGACAACCTTCCCATTCTACCCGAACAAAGCCCTGATCACATGTGAAATATTGTCTCCTTTTGTCGATATAAATGCTCAGAAGCGTTTATGAATGTGAATTTCCATTACATTTTGCAGGGGTACATAACGTGTTTTAAAGGGAGCTGACACTTAACCGATAACCAGTGACCTCTTACATAAAGAGAAATATTTGCTCTCGTATGAAGATCAGAAAGCTGATGAATTGTGATATGACTTTGAGAGAAATCCCACAGTTCCCAATAGCAGCTGTTAGAAAAACAAAGGCAGTTTTAAGGGATTTAAATTTTTTACTGATAGACATTAGAAATAAGGTACAGTTTTAAGTAGGTTTAGTTTCATGTTTCTGTGCCTGGAAGGGTAAAACCTATAGTTAGGTTCATGCTGGACAAAGGTGTTTGTATGTGTGGGGGTTGGTTTCAATTCCAACTGTGATTCCATTGTGCTTAGAGAGGGCTACAGCGTAAATAAAAATAAGTCATTGCTTAGGGACAGTAGGCCACTTTCCAGAGGGAAAGGTTTTCCTTTGTTCTTAGTTTTAACTGAAAGACAGAGCAGTTGGAGAGAGGACACTGGGGAGTGAATAGCTCGCAACTCTGCCAGGAGAAGCCGGACAAGCCAAGAGAGTTGCAAAGATGCAAGCTTGCTAAGGAGCAAGATATAATCCAGATACCAGGGAACTGGGGCAGAAGTAATCTTGAAGACGACTGAAGTTAAGAGAACAGAGACCAAGGTAGTGTTCAGAAGAATTCAAGGAAGAGTAAACTAAGTGCTCTGAGTTAAAGGGGCAATTGCAGTAACCAGATTTAAAGTGGAACAGCAAACTTCAGAAGTAAATTAAACGTTCAATGCCATTTTACCAGAGTCTGGGGAATTGAGTTATTTAAATTGTGAACAGTTTATACAGCAGTCTAAACAAAGAAATCCAAAAGGGGTTGGTGTAAAATCCTGGACTGGATTTACTGTTAAAAATGGAGCGGAAGCTTTGAGTAAAAGAGACATTTGTAAAACCTGGACTGGATTGCAAACTGCTAAAGGAAACCGTTAATATGAGAGAAGAGTTTAAAGCGTGCTTTTGGGAGTGGAGTTTGGAAACTCTCATGTGACAATCATCTGGGGGCATTCTGAGGAGAAATCCACAGACATTAACTTGGGTTTAGAGCGGACCTCTAAACCCGCTTTTCCTGCTGCCTCAGGAAGGCAGGCAGCATTATCAGAGACCCTTGCCACCCAGGCATTGCCTTCTTCCAGACCCTTCCATCAGGCAGAAGGTACAGAAGTCTGAAGAGTCGCACATCCAGACATAGGAACAGCTTCTTCCCCACGGCTATAAGACTCCTCAACGACTCCCCCTCGGACTGATCTGTTCCCTGTAAGAACACTATTCACAACACCCTATATGCTGCTCTTGCTCATGTATTTGCTTTGTTTGGCCCATTGTTCCGCACTAGAACCAATCACTGTTTGTTGATGTACCATTTGACAATGTTCTCTGTTGATTATTCTTTTGTCTACTATGTACGTACTGTATACGTTCCCTCGGTCCGCAGAAAAATACTTTTCACTGTACTTCGGTACATGTGACAATAAAATCAATCAATCACTCAATCAAAAAAAATGTGTGTATGTGACCACAGCCAATCTGTACATTTAAAGGCACTTTGTGTTAATGAGGCCATTGTAGCCTCAGATGTACTTTGCAATCCATGTAATCTTAAAATCTGTGTGTAATTGTTGAGCTAAAGGGGGATGCAGGTAAATTGATATAACATGAATAGTTTTAGTTTAGTGCAGTGATGAATATTATATAATAGGACTAAACGAGTAGTGGACTGTTAGGGTTTTTGCATCATGGGACAATTCCTAAGCTTCACTTGACATAACTGCATCTTGGGATTTTAGAAGAACAAACCTAACTATGGATGAATTAAGCAAGAGTCTGAAACCTTCAAGGTTGACTGGACTGCTCGCATTTGTTATAAGCAGAAGGAAGGTGAACAGTAGATTGTGGGTGCAAGGGAGGGAAGCATAACAACAGGCGTTCCTTGCATTAGCTTAGCTCCTAAGGGTTAAGAAGAAGCAATTACCTTAACTTTGTATCAGAGCTAAACTTTGTAACAGTACATGATTAATTCTAAATAGTATAATTCTTTACATCATTATTATTCAACACAATGGGCATGATTTACCCGAGTAGGGACAGAGTCCCGTAGCACATACAACCGGGTGGTTCCCGGCGCTCGGAGCGTCAAGAAACACTCTTCTATCTAACGCCCATCCGCGTAGTTCGTAGGCCTCAGTGGGGAAGGTGCGGCCCTGGCACCTCCTATGCGATCCCCGAATCCCCTCGCCCCCCCCACCCCACCCCCCGAAGTCCCAACTCACGTCTAAGGGAGTTCTCGGCCCCCCCACACCCATGCAGGGCACTCCGCGGCCCGATCCCCGACACGCAAAAAATGCCAGCCTGGCATCTTGGCACCACCAGCCTAGAACCATTGCTGTGCCCCTGACAGTTGGCAATGCCACCTGGGCACCATGGCAGTGCCAGGTTGACACCGAGGTGGCACTGCCAGGATGATAGGCTGGCACTTCCAGGGTGCCAGGCTGGCACCAGAAGTGCCAGGGTGCCATCCTGCCCAGAGAATCCCTACAGTGCAGGAGGAGGCCATTCAACCCATGGAGTCTGCACGGACCCTTCGAAAGAGCACCATGCCCCCGCCCTACTCCCATAACCCCAACTAACCTATTGCACACTAAGGGCAATTTAGTGTGGCCAATCCACCTAACCTGCACATCTTTGGACTGTGGGAGAAAATCGGAGTACCCGGAGGAAACCCTCGCAGACACGGGGAGAACATGCAGACTCCATGCAGGCAGTCACCCAAGGTCGGAATCGAACCCGGGTCCCTGGCGCTGTGAGGCAGCAGTGCTAACCGCTGTGCTAACGTGCCGCCCAAAGTTTTCTGAACTGTTTTACCGAAAGTGGCTGGTTCCAAAATCAGTTCAAGAGAAGAGTCATATGGGACTCAGAACATGAACTTGGTTTCTATCTCCACAGATGCTGGCAGACCTGCTGGGGTTTCCAAGCGCTTTCTGTTTCTATTTCAGAACTCCAGTATACGCAGTGTAATACCAAAATAATTGACTGCTTGGTGGGGGGGGGGGGGGGGGGGGAGGAAGGGAAATGGAGGGTGGTGGGTGGGGGGGAGGGGCTACAGCTGCACGAGTGATGACTACCCTCTTAGAGCCTCAAATAACATGTGCAAACCCAGATAGTGAACCTTTGATGTTCCAACAACAGCGCTGACTATTGAGATAAATTTTCTCCTTCACCAGCCGAGCGCTAATAGGGTGGAGCCGATATCCCCACATTGTCATATTTGCCCAGTCTCTATCCTATTTAAGACATTGAGATGGAGATCGGGGTAGCTTCCGTAGTGCGATCCTTTGAACTAACAACGCAAATTAAGTTGAAGCACAACGTGCCTTTGTGTCCTGGCCAACATCTATTCCTCAATCAACATCACTACCACAGATTATTTAGTCATTGTCGCAATGCAGTTTGTGGGAGCTTGCTTTGCGCAAATTGGTTACCACGCTCCTTGCATTACGCCAGTAACTGAACTTTTTAAAACATACTTCATTGGCTTCAAAGCACCTTGGGACAATTTGAAACCATAGTTAGCTTGGATTTCAAAAGGGAAGGTCCTGTTGGACCAACCTTACAAAATCTTTTGAGGAGGTGGAGGGGAAAGTGGCCAGGGGTGTTGCAGTGAATGTGTTTTGTCTGCATTTTCAAGAAGAATTCGATTTGGTGTAATACAAATCGCCTGATGAATGAGGCCAGAGGATGCAAAGTAATGGAATAAGTCGCAAGACACATAGCCAGCTAACTGTTGGACAGAAAGCAGAGGGTAAAGGTACAAGGTATCAACTGAGAGTGGTATCTCAGAAGGATCAGTACTGGAACCACTGCTGTTAGCAATTTATGCTAACGACTTAGACCTTGGAATAGCCCCATCCTCAATGATGGAGGAGCCCAGCATATCAGTACAAAAGATAAGACTGAAGCATTCACAAACATCTTCAGCCATAAGTGTCAGGTGGATGATCCATCTTGATTGTCTCCGGAGGTCCCAACATCACACATGTCAGTCTTCAGTCTATTCGATTCTCCACGTGATATCAAGAAACAGCTGAAGATACTGAATATTGCAAAGGCTATGGGCCCTGACAATATTCTGGAAATGATACTGAAGACTTGTGCTTCAGAACATGCCACTCCCATAACCAAGCTGTTCCAGCACAGCTACAACACTGGCATCTCCCCGGCAATGTGGAAAATTGCCCAGGTGTGTCCTGTACACAAGAACAGGACAAATCCAACCCAGCCAATTACCGCCCTATCAGCCTACTCTCCATCATCAGCGAAGTGATGGAAGGAGTCAACAGTGCTATCAAGCGGCACTTACTCAGCAATAACCTGCTCACGGACGCTCAGTTTCGGTTCCACCAGGGTCACTTAGCTCTTGACCTCATGACAGCCTTGGTTCAAACATGGACAAAAGTGCTGAATGACAGAGGTGAGGTGAGAGTGACTGCCCTCGACATCAAGGCGGCATTTGACCTAGTGTGGCATCAAGGAGCCCGAGCTAAACTGGGGCCAATGGGAATCAGGGGAAAACCCTGTACTGGTTGGAGTCATACCCGGCACAAAGGAAGATGGTTGTGGTGATAGGAGATCAGTCATCTCAGCTCCAGGACATCACTTCAGGAATAGTGCTCAGGGTAGTGCTTCATCATCAACCTTCCTTCCATCATAAGGTCAGAAGTTGGGATGTTCGCTGATGACTGCACAATGTTCAGCACCATTCATGACTCCTCAGATACTGAAGCAGTCCATGTCCAAATGCAGCAAGGTACTTAGGCTCGGGCTGACAAGTGGCAAGTAACATTCGCGCCCCACAAGTGCCAGGCAATGATCATCTCCAACAAGGGAAAATCTAACTATCGCCCCTTGATATTCAATAGCATTATCATTGCTGAATCCCCCACTATCAACATCCTGGGGGTCACCATTGAGCAGAAGCACCTGGACTAGCCATATAAATACTGTGGCTACCAGAGAAGATCAGAGACAAGGAATCCTACCTCCACACTCCCCAAAGCCTGTCCACCATCGACAAGGCACAAGTCAGGAGTATGATGGAATACTCTCCACTTTCCTGGGTATGTGCAGCTCCAACAACACTCACAAAACTTGACACCATCCAGCCCGCTTGATTGCTATTCCTTCCCCAAACATTCAATCCCTCTGACACTGATGAACAGTGACAGCCGTGTGCACCATCTACAAGATGCACTGCAGGAACTCTCCCAGGTTCCTTAGGCAGCACTTTCTAAACCCATGACCGCTACCATCTAGAACGACAAGGGCAGCAGATACCTGCGAACACCACCACCTGGAGATTCCCCTCCAAGTCGCTCACCATCCTGACTTGGAAATATATTATCCGTTCCTTCACTGTCGCTGGGTCAAAATCTTGGAACTCCCTCCATAACAGCACTGTGGCTGTAGCTACACCTCAGGGACTGCAGTGATTCAAGAAGGTCATTGACTACCACCTTCACAAAGGCAACTAGGGATGGGTATGAAATGCTGGTCCAGCCACCGATGCCCACATCCCATAAATTAAAAAATGTAAGTTATTTCTCTCTCTTTAGTTTCTGGTCTTTCGCTGGGCAGAGTTCCCACATTTTGAGGCTAAATGCGGCTCCGGTTGTGCCTGCCCCGCTGATCAGAAGTTGAGACCGCGCCAGATTCAGAATTTGGCAGCACATTAATCATACACAGCAAGTAACTCTCCTGTCGGGCCGGCAGCTGATACGTCCGCACGCCCTCAGCTGACGGGTTTGAAGGCCCCAGCGCCATATCCAAATACCAGTCCAGCCCATTCATATCGCCCTCTCCAGTCTGTCTTCACCAGACCATGCAGGTTGTCAGCAACCCAGAGGAAGAAGGTGAACAGCGCTAAGAAGAAAATCTCGATACAACCACCCTTCCCAAGCCCATCGCCAGCCAGGCACCCATGCCCCACTTGCCTCCCTACCTCCCGAATCTGGAGTCTTCATCGATCTCCTTCCAGTAAACTATGTGGATTAACGGGCATTCATTAGATGTGCAAATGGAAGCGAATGGCGTTCGCGCCACTGAGCGACCCGTCATTGGGAGAATTGCGACAGGATTTCACGCCAGCAGGTTTCTGACATTTTGGCTCCCGCCAGATTCAATACAGCCGCTGGGAGGGGAGTTGGGGGGGGGGGGGGGGTGGGGGGGCGGGGTGGGGGGGGGGCTGTGTGCAGTTGGGAGAACTCCACCAATGTTTTATTTTTCTCTTAGTAGGTCACGAGCAGAGCTCGCCCTGTATGTTTGCAGGACATCTGTGGACAAGTAAGAGTCTCTTACATGAAAGCTACTGCTTTAAGAGAGATATAAGCAAAAACATTTCCCGTGCAAATTTGAAGAGATTGCACTAAAAAGGCAACGTGCATGTTCAATATTTTCAGGTCGCCGACGCTCATTTGCCGTAAGAACTATTGCTCCCTGAACAGATGAGCTCAAAATATATAACGTGTGCCGAACACTTGGTTGCGACCACTTCAAGCAGAATCTTCAGCAGTACTGGGGAGTACAGTAGCACCACTTTCAATTCCCGTCTGCCCACTCCATTCACACAGCCGTTAATGTTGGCTACAGCGGTTCCAAGTAACTGGATTTCACAAAGTGAACAAAGAATTTTGGCTTCCATTCCCAACCACAACATAAGTATAGGGTTGAAAACTGTAGGCTTTGCTCCATAGTTCAAGTCCGATGTATTGACTGTGACAGTAACGAAGTGTAGCCTGAGGCTCTGTTAACACATGAGTCATTCTGTGTAGCTTTTTTAATAGATCTAACCTGATGTACAGTAGATTTCACTTATCTGCGTATTCAGTAAATATGTTAAAAACAAGATCCTTTTTATGGATGTCTCATTCAAGTTTAAAATCCCCTCTTCATTAAGTCGCCTCTTGAATGTCGACCACAACAACGTTAACAACTTGCATTTAGATAGCGCCTTTGACATAGTTAAACGGTCAAGGTTCTTATTGTTGTGGTGAAACATCTGTCCATTCTGTCTTCTGCGAGGGGTGCCACGATGGAGCAGTGGTTGGCACTGCTGCCTCACTGCGCTGAAGACCTGGGTTTGATCCCAGCCCCGGGCCACAGTCCATGTGGAGTTTGCACGTTCTCCCCGTGTTTGCGTGGGTCTCACCCCCACAACCCAAAAAATGTGCAGCGTAGGTGAATTGGCCACGCTAAAATTGCTCCTTAATTGGAAAAACAAATTGGGGTACTCTAAATTAAAAAAGAATTTCTGTATTCTAATAATAATCGCCTATTGTCACAAGTAGGCTTCAATGAAGTTACTGTGAAAAGGCCCTAGTCGCCACATTCCGATGCCTGTTCGGGGAGGCCGGTACGGGAATTGAACCCATGCTGCTGGCCTTGTTCTGCATTACAAGTCAGTTGTTTAGCCCACTGTGCTAAACCAGCCCCTGCCAAGCCTCTGCCCCTAGGGAAGGCCTCGGTCAAGAATTGCACATAGACCCTTGAGCTACTTATACTTTCCTCTGGCCAGATATAGAGCAAAAGTTATAATTTTACATCAAGGTGCTCAAGCCAGGACATTATAGAACCGTAGAATCCATACAGCGCAGAAGGAGGCCATTTGGCCCATTGACTCAGGAGTGGCGGTGTATATCGCCATAATACCTCCTTCACGTTCACGAGTTGGGCATTGAGCTGTTATGTGTTCCACAATCTGTTCTGGGTGACCACAGTCGCACACAGGAGAGTCTTTCATTTTCCATTTGTGCATCTCGTCTCCGCATCTGCCATGGTTTGTACGGATGCGGCTCAGTGATGCTCGTGAGCCTCATGGGGAGTTGAAACAAGGGGCCTTCAGTGACGGTTCTTTCATAAGGAACTCGCTTGTGACTTCTTGTGAAGGCTATTCTTTTGTCCAGTCTTCTTCAGAGTTGAAATCGCATTGCCAGATGCTGTGTGCATCGGTCTAAAGGGTTTATTCGGGAGGTTTAGCAGAGGTGATTTTCCATTGGCTTCTTTGCAGTTACATGCCTTTGTATAACCTTTCATAGATAGGTCGCAACCTGTGCTAAAGAGTCCCACCTACTCTTTACAATAGGGCGCCCATCAATCAGAGAACATAGAACATACAGTGCAGAAGGAGGCCATTCGGCCCATCGAGTCTGCACCGACCCACTTAAGCCCTCATTTCCACCCGATCCCCGTAACGCAATACTACTTCCTAACCTTCTTGGTCACAAAGGCAATTTATCATGGCCAATCCACCTAACCTGCACGACTTTGGACTGTGGGAGGAAACCGGAGCACCTGGAGGAAACCCACGCAGACACGGGGAGAACGTGCAGACTCCACACAGACAGTGGCCCAGCGGGGAATCGAACCTGGGACTCTGGCGCTGTGAAGCCACAGTGCTATCCACTTGTGTTGCCTATATCTATTGGGTGCATGTACCCTCAACTGTACATCAAACTGGGGCGGCATGGTGGCTCAATGGTTAGCAGTACTGCCTCACGGCGCCGAGGATCCAGGTTCGACCCCAGCCCTGGGTCACTGTCCGTGTGCAGTTTGCAAATTCTCCCCGTGTGGAAGGGAAATTAACATAAACCAACTTAGAAGCATGCTGGGAAATGCTTGACTATAGTTCAACACTGTTTTTGGACTAAAATAAGTAGGACAGGTGACATAAACGGCATACTGCTTAATATTCTGGTCTCGGCCTTATTATGAAAACACATTGTCCTCCGAAAGATAACAAAATGTGTACTTGAGTTGTTTTTAGCCAAGGGCAAGAACATACATACTACGTATTTCACCTTGCGTACTTTCCAAGGTCTATTTAATATAAACATGCCTGTTTACTTCAAGCTGTTATTTCAGACTATAAAAATATGCATTCTTCAATCGAATCTCAGAGTGCAGTGCCCTGGCTTTTGCAACTGGAACACTCTCTCTCCCCAAATATATTTGTGTTAATAAATTTCCTTAAATCGAACCTTGAGGAATTTGTCTTTATTATGAATTCCACGACACCCCGTGTCTGCGTGGGTTTCACCCCCACAACCCAAAGATGTGCAGGGTAGGTTGATTGGCCACGCTAAATTGCCCCTTAATTGGGAAAATAAAATAATCGGGTACTTTAAATTAAAAATAAACTGTGTATCAATCTGGTATTCAGATCTGTGAAAAACCAAGGCCGCAATCGTACTGCCTCACCGTGTGTGACTCGGGCATGAAGAGGCCGTTAATCTCGCGAAGCTTCCTATACTCGGGATGCCTCGCGAGATCTAACGAGATCTCCACCTGGGCACCTTGGCACTGCCAACTGGAACCTCAGCACTACCACCCGGGCACCCTGAGTGGCACCCTGGCACTGCCAGGGTGCTTGGATGGCACTACCATGTTGGCTGGGGCAGCGCCTGATTGCCAGGCTGGCAGTGCCAAGGTGCCCAGGTGGCAGGTTGCACGTGTTGGAGATCGGGCCGGGGGGGGGGGTGCCCTGCACTTATGAGGTAGGGTGAGGGGGGGGGGAGCTCAAGGACCCCCTAACAAGTAGGTTAGGGTGTTTGGGGCGGGGTCCAGAGGCTGCAGTGGAGAGGGGTAGAGAGATCAGGCCAGCATTTAAAAATGGCGTCCCGATCACTTCCTGTACTGTGCAGGAAATGAGGTTAAGTGCTGTCTCAGCGGGGTGTTCCTCGACGAGGCCAGAAAAAGGAAAGAGTCCCGCATGATAGCGGGGTCATTTTCAGCACTTCAGGCGCTAACAAACACCCGCTAAATGCGCCCAAAACAGCGCTCTTTTTTTCCCAGTAAATCGCTGTTTGTACAGCACATCAATGTTTGTACAGCATTTGCAATATGGGCAATTTCTTTAGCCTCCTCAATACTAGCTTGTATATTATTTATTTTCCATATACTTTGTGGTTGACCAAATGTGCCATTTCTTTCTTTCTCCTCCCCTCCCAATCCCCTTTTTTCATCAAGTTGCCGCCACCTGTCCACCATTGTCTCCAGTAAGGAGCAATTATTAGACAGCGAGGCCCTAAAACTCTGGAATTTCTTCCCCGCCGGCAGAGGGGCCCCCCTGGGAAGGAGCACAGGCCCCGTTCGCAAATTGTGGGAATGGATTCATTGAAATATCTGGCGTGGGCAGCCATACTTCGAAAGGGGTGCAAGGGGCAGACAATTGGAGACCTGGGAAGGGATGAAGGAGCAAGGTTTTCGGAGGGAAAATGCTAGTGTTTGGCAAGCTTGGAGGAAAGAAAGACTTCATTTTACACAAATCTTTCACACCGCCCGGGACTTCCCAAAGCTCCACAGCCAGCGAAGTCGTTTTTGAAATGTAGTCAAGGTAACAAGGGCAGCAGCCATTTTGCACACATCAAGGATCTGCAACAGGGATGGGATAAGAAACAGGTAATCTGATTTAATTATGATATTAACAGGGTAAATATTGATGAGGACTTCACAGAGAACTCCCTTATCCTCTTGTGCTGTGGGACCTGTTATGTCCATCTGAGGGGCAGATCATAGAACTATAGAATCCCAACAGTGTAGAAGGAGGCAATTTGGCCATTGAGTCTGCACTCCATAGGGGCAGCACGGTAGCATTGTGGATAGCACAATTGCTTCACAGCTCCAGGCTCCCAGTTTCGATTCCTGCTTGGGTCACTGTCTGTGCTGAGTCTGCACATCCTCCCCGTGTCTGCGTGGGTTTCCTCCGGGTGCTCCGGTTTCCTCCCACAGTCCAAAGATGTGCAGGTTAGGTGGATTGGCCATGATAAATTGCCCTTAGTGTCCATAATTGCCCTTAGTGTTGGGTGGGGTTACTGGGTTATGGGGATAGGGTGGAGGTGTTGACCTTGGGTAGGGTGCTCTTTCCAAGAGCCGGTGCAGACTCGATGGGCCGAATGGCCTCCTTCTGCACTGTAAATTCTATGATAAATTCTATGATAATGAAAGGTTAGGTGGATTGGCCATGATAAATTGCCCTTAGTGTCCAAAATTGCCCTTAGTGTTGGGTGGGGTTACTGGGTTATGGGGATAGGGTGGCTGTGTTGACCTTGGGTAGGGTGCTCTTTCCAGGAGCCGGTGCAGACTCGATGGGCTGAATGGCCTACTTCTGCACTGTAAATTCTATGATCTATGATCTATGATGACCCTCTGAAAGAGTACCCTACCTAGATACTCTCCCAACAACCCCACTCTATCCCTGTAACCTCGTAACCCTAAATTGCACATCCCTGGACACTAAGGGGCAATTTAGCGTGGCCAATCCACCTGACCTGCACATCTCTGGACTGTGGGAGGAAACCCGCACAGACACGGGGAGAACGCGCAATCTCCACACACAGTCACCCAAGACCGGGATCGAACCCGGGCCCCTGCCGATGTGAGGCAGCAGTGCTAACCACTGTGTCACCATGCCGACAGAGGTTCATTTTAATCCCTCAATACAGTTGAATTTTAACTGCCTCCCGAAATGGTCCAACAAGCTGTTGAGTTGCATCTGAATTGGGTGACTAGGGTTGGGCAATAAATGCCACCCTTAACAGGGACTGCCACACCCAGCGAATAAGAAATCGATGCTGAGAATGGGGATGAGAAACATATCAGCCATGATTGAATGGCGGAGCAGACTCAATGGGCCGAATGGTCTCCTTCTGCACTGTAGGGATTCTATGGTAGATTTTTCAGGGAAGCCTAGGAACCTTCTCACCAATACATCCCTTGACATATGGGACAAGTGTACAGTACTAGTGTCCTTATTTAAGGAAGGGAGTAAACGCACCGGGAGCATTTTAGAGAAGGTTTCCCAGACTAATATCGGGATTGAGCAGGTTTATGGAATCATGGAATTCCTACAGTGCAGAAGGAGCCCATTCGGCCCATCAGATCTACACCGACCCTCTGCAAGAGCACCTACCTAGGCCCTCACCCCGCCCTATCCCTGTAACCCCATAACCCCCCCTGACGTGCACATCCCTGGACACTAAGGGGCAATTTATCATGGCCAATCCACCTAACTGCGCATCTTTTATATTGTGGGAGGGAACCAGAGCACCCGGAGGAAACCCACGCAGACACGGGGGAGAAAGTGCAAACTCCACATAGACAGTCACCCGAGGCTGGAATTGACCCTTGGTGTCCTTGGTGCTGTGAGGCAGTGGTGCTAACCACTGTGCCACCGTGCCAACCGGTACAGTCTTATGAGGTTTTCCTGTGAGGAAAGGCTGGACAGATTGGGTATCGGCTGGATTTCAGAAGAGTAAGGGGGCGAATTGATTGAAACATATATGCAGAGGGGTATTGTCAGGGTGAGTGTGGTAGAGGATGCTTCCTACTGTGGGAGAATCTAGAACCATGGGGGGTCACTGTTTAAAAATAAGAGGTCATCCATTTAAAACTGAGATGAGGCAAAAAAATATTTCACTGGGTGGATCTTAGTCTTTGGAACTCTCTTCCTAAAAAGGCTGTGGAAGAAGAGCATTTTTAAGGCAGAAGTGAATAGATTCTTGATAAGCAAGGGGGTGATACGTTATCAGAGGTAGGTGGGATGCCGATTGAAGGTTGCTCTGAGATCAGCCATGATCCTATTGAATGGTGGAGTCAGCTCGAGGGGCTGAATGGCCCACTCCTGTTCGTATGATAGCGGGTGTGGGTAAAAGAGCAGTAAAGTCCCTTGCGACGTGCTCAGGTTGTGAAAGAGACGACACAAATGCAAGATTTATTGGGCCGGATTCTCCGCGAATCGGCGGGGCGGGCCGCTCCGGCGGGAAGGAGTGGCGTGAACCACTCCGGCGTCGGGCCGCCCCGAAGGCGCGGAATCCTCCGCACCTTCAGGGACTAGGCTGGCACTGGAGTGGTTTGTGCCGCGCCAGCCGGCGCGGAAGGGGTTTGGCGCCACGCCAACCAGCGCCGAAGGGCCTGCGCCGACCGGCGCGCGTTGCCGCACCCGCGGGAGCCCCAGTGTGTGCTGGTGTCATCCCAGCACATGCGCAGGGGGGGGCTTCATCTCCGCGCCGGCCATCGCGGACTGTTACAGCGGCTGGCACGGAGGAATAGAGTGCCCCCCCGGCACCTGCCCGCCCGCGGATCGGTGGGCCCCGATCGCGGGCCAGGCCACCAGGGGGGCACCCCCCCGGCGCCAGATCCCCCCACGCCCCCCTGAGGACCCCGGAGGCCGCCCTCAGAGCCAGGTCACGCCGGTAAGTACCTGTTGTCATTTACGCCGGCGGGACCGGCCGAAGACGGGCGGGCACTCGGCCCATCGCGGACCGGAGAATCGCCGGGGGGGGGGGGGGCGCTGCCAGCGGCCGCCGACCGGCGAGGCGCGATTCCCGCCCCCGCCAAATCCCGGCGCCGGAGAATTCGACAGCCGGTGGGGGCAGGATTCACACCGCCCCCCCCGGCGATGGGTCGGAGAATCCCGCCCATTATCTTTAATAGTTAACTATGTAATATTATTGAATGATCTGAAAGCGCACTAGTGAATTAGTCTTGAATTCAGATTCCCCACTCCCCTGCTTCAGTATAGCTTTCAGTAAGCACAGGATCTTGCACTTGTACGTTATGTTATTTGCCTTCTTGAGAAAGAAAATGAAGGTTCATTCACTAACGCGATTACTTTGCTATGGCAGAGCATGAAATCTAACCAAAATCACTGTCACCGCTTTAAAGATTCTGTGCTCTTTTGTCACATTGTGGTTGAGCTCATTAAAATATCCGTGCCTTGCGGACTCACCCTGCAGTTATATTGTTTTAATTTTTGATTTTTCTTGGCTGTGCACAGCCGAAAACCCTTTTTTGCGAGCATGCTTGGACGCGTGTCGCTGCCTCTGGCCTAGAGCAGGGTCTAAGATGTCTATGCCAGCGAGGGAGAGACGTAGAGGAAATGGAGAGATTGTCAGATAGAATCTAGTGTGCGTTGTCTGAGATGAATCTGTGTATGTCAACCAGGCATAAATTATATAGTTACTTCTCTGAAAATGTACCTGGCCTACTAAAGGGGAATGTCCTGTGTTTTTGTTCTGTTTCTTCTCTCAACTTTCTCTCCTCTTTCAATATTTATTTTCCTCTCCTCTTTTCTTGCCCTTTTTCATTCCTTCTCTTCCCGTGCAATTTTGCATGTGACATTCCTTCATATTTGTATGTTATATCCATCTGTATACTCAGCCTTGTAGCCATCTGAGATGGCCACCTGCAAAGGACCATGGGAATTATGGCCAACCTAGGACTCAGACAGATGCAGAGCTTCTGTGTATTTGAAACACAGGTAGCTAGACCTGATCGAAACCCCCGCTCATTTGCATTCTAATGGCCCATTTTCCCAGAACAATCGGACTGCACTCAAGAAACCGATACAGCCACATACTGATCGGCGCCACTCCCTTTACTCAGAGAGCCCAACTGCCAAGGTCAATGACCACTAAGGACCCGCCCAGCCACCAAGGTACCCGCCCCTTTATTGGCCGAAATCGTAGGCAGTGATCGAAGCCCTGTCGAATTATTGGGTCCAAGATTAAGGACCGCCCCAAAGAGCGCGAAACCCTAGAGGGATAAAAGGGGACATAACCATGTGTTCAGTCTCTTTTGGACCCGGCCTGTGCCAGCCTCCTTTGAATTTGGCTTGTCCTAGCCCAACTGCAGCATAACGACCAGACAGCCAAGTTCAAGACCAACGATCGCGACCTGACGGATGAGCCCAGCTGAGACAGAGCCACTTCTTCAAACCAGCCACGTGAGATCAAGATAAAGGCCTTATCCACTTGCACAGTGCCGGTCACCTGAAGTTAAGTGTAGGTTATTGTAATTGATCGGTGTAGTTTAACTTGTAGTATATTGTGCTTGCACGTCGAAGTTGATTTGTTATGTTCTAGGTGTAACATAAGCGGCTTCCTTGTGGTGCACTTGACAAAGGAAGGTTCAGACGTGGAGATAACTTCAACACGTTTATTAAACTATTTACACTTCTATTACTCGGGTTCGACATTACTGCTAATCCTACTATAGCTACCCAGACTGACTAACCAGTTGCTGCAATCCACGTGGTGGGAGTGATATTGAATCAACCCTGTGTCTGTACTCACTGACTGTCTCCATTGGAAAGAGGAAGATCATGTGTGTGGTGTCCTTTATATATGGGTTGGTGTAATGCCCTCCTGTGGTGGTGTCACCTCTGTGTGTATTGTGAATGTCCATTGGTCGTGTCCTATCTAACTGATCTATTGGCTGAGTGTGTGTGCGTGATGTCTCTGGTGCTCCCTCTAGTGTCTAGCTAGCCTACATGCATTTACATTGATGCACATCACCACAGAAGTAACCCTTGTGTGTAAATAAACCATCTTTGAACTTGAACTGACTAACTGGTTGTGTGGCCATTTGACCAATATGGGGAAAGCCTTGATTCAGTAAGAGAAATAGAAACACCCACAGTATTGGCGACGCTGTTGGGACATAACATGATATCATAAAAAGAGCCTCAGTATCATATTGGCGATTCTAAAGAGCAACATTATTGGTGACGCTCGTGGGATAGTATTCCATTAAATTGGCAGCAGCCTCCCCTTCCTGCTTCCCTTCGTTCTCTCTTCCACTCCAGGTCCGTTCTCTCTTTCCTGATTTTCTCACAACCCGCATTACCGGAAGAACCTTTCTCCCCTGCTTTCCATTTCTGTATTCAAGATCCTTATTTTCCATAACTCTCCCTTCTATCCAAAACTTTTGGTCATGTGTCTTTTCCGTTGAGGGGTGGGAGAAAGGACAGAGGGAAGGTGGGAAAGCCACAAAAGAGGGGGAAAGGTGGGAGGGTGGGGTTACACAAAAACAAACTCAGCCAAAGTTGATGGTGAGGGGGGGTGGGGGAGGGGGGGGTGTCGAAAAGGGAGACGGGGGCGGGGAGACGGGGTGAGGGGGGGGGATAGAAGGGACCATAGGCTGAGCCAGAAGGCGGCGAAATGTATATAAAGTTAATTAAAGGAAGGACAGGATAACCCATTCTGTACAATAAAGTAAATTGATGCGGTTAAGAAAAATGTGCATATATATAATTGTTTATAAATATGGAAAATGCCACTAAAAAGATTTTAAAAATAAAATGCTCCATACAAACCTCCTTCCACCCAACGTCATCTCAGTCTATCAGCAGTTCATTCTATTCCTTTCTTGACATGTACTCACCCATCTTCCCCTCCAATATATCTTTACTCAACACCTCAATTGGTCCATTGTAGTAGCAAGTTCCATATTAGATTCATAGAGTCGTACAGCACAGCAAGAGACCCTTCGGCACCGATCTATCCTAATTTTCCAACACTTGGTCCGTAGCCTTGTACGCTTTAGCATTTCAACTGTCCATCTAAATGCTTCTTAAATGTTTTTAAAAAATATATATTTTTATTCTCCATTTTCACATTTTCTTCAGAAGTTACACCCCACCAACAGTCAACGGTAATGAATACAATGTCAATCCCCTTATCAACAACAACAATCCCATCCTCCCACCAACCCCCAAACAACGGCCCACCTGACAATATAAGCATCAAATAAAACAAACCCTCCCAAGGTGGAAAAAAGGGAAAAAAGAAAAAGGAATCAGGAATCGCCTATGGTCACCATTGACATATACGGTCCACCCCCCAACATCCCCCCCCCCCCCACTAATATTCAGTTCCATCCAATCCCCGAAAGAGTACCGTGACTGACACCCATGAATTGTAGACAGCCCCCCCCATCCCCCCTCCAAACTTCTCCCCTCCACTTCCACTTGTAAACTCCTCCCCCCCAACCTTGGTCCCTCCCCCAACTTTTCACCCCGGCTAGACTCACCAAAACCTGTTATACCAGGCTCCGATGGACGCAGCCCCTCCCGCCATCTCACTCCCGTTCACTGGCCGGCTTAAACCGGCCAGCGTGGAGGCCCCCGCCCGGGGCTCCTTCCCCCTTGCCCGGTCCCAGGAAAACCAAGAAATCCCCTTTAGCACACAACCCCAGCATACACACCCAAGCCCCAAAGAACCATCATTGCAAATGAAAGTCCCATCTCTTCCCTTGTCCAAATATACAGCGTCGACTCATTTAGTACATACACCAACACGCAGTGAAAAAATAAAGTTACGTGAGGCTACATCGGTACACGACCATTTCTCAATTCTGCCACAGTCCTTCTGCCTTCGCAAACTCCTCCGCTGCTTCCGCAGTCCCAAAATAAAAGTCCTTGGATTTGTAGGTCACCCTCAACTTAGCTGGATATACTATGCCGCACTGCACCTTGCTGATGTACAGTGCCTTATTCACCTGTCTGAATGAAGCCCGCCTCCTCGCCAGCTCCACCGTAAAGTCCTGGTATATGCGCATATCAGCTCCAGCCCACTGCACCACCCGCTTCTGCTTTGCCCAGCACAGGACCTTCTCCTTCACGCTGTACCTACGGGAACACAGAGTTACTACTCTTGACGGCTCACTCGCCTTTGGTATAGGTCTCCATGACTGATGAGCCCGATCCAGTTCATATCGAGAGGGATCATCCCCCTCCCCCAATAGCTTCGCCAACATCGTGGCAAAATACTCCGTCGGCCTCGGGCCTTCCACCCCTTCGGGCAGACCCACAATCCTCAGGTTCTGCCGCCTGGATCTGTTTTCCAGGTCTTACATTTTGGCTCGCAGACCCTTGTTGGTCTCTATCACCATCCACAACTCCTTCCCCAGCTAGGTGAGTTGATCACTGTGCTGCGATAATGCCTCTTCCACTTCCTTCAGTGTCTCACCTTGCTCCCGCACCTCCGCCGCTGCGCTTGATACCGCCGCCCTCACCGGGGCAATCGCCTCCTCCACCAGTACTTTCAATGCTGCCCCCATCTCCTTCTTCATCGCTTCCATGTGTGTAGTGAACTGGTTTTCAAGTTCCACAGCCATCACCTTGGTCATTTCTTCTGCTGTGAGCGATGTGGCCTCCTCTGGTGCTCCAGCCTCCGCTTTCCTTACAGTTCTTACGCTGACTTTTTCACTCACTGGAGGACTTTCGTTAACCCCCTTTTTCACAGCCGTTTTTTCTGGGATGGCCATGTCCCGATTACAAAATGGACACTTTGCAAAGAATGCAGGGAAAATTGGACAATGCCAAGAAAGGAAGCAGGTGCAAGGTTTGTCTGTTGATTGGAGCTATAGCTCCCAGCCAAGACCGAGACTGCAGAACCATCTACATACTAACGAGCCATCTCCAGGGACAAAAGGGTAACATTTAGGTAAACAATGCTAAGACAGACACCCCGACGCCAGAGGAGACTTGAACAAAGCAGACCAACAGCCACCCAGGACACGCCCAGCAATCAGGGAACCCTCTATTGGAGGAAAATCGATAAGAATGATTGGGAAACGGCCCAATTAATTGGTGCCAAGTTCAAGGCCCGCCCAAAAGCGCGCGAAGCCCTTTCAAGTATAAAAAGGACTCCCCAAGAGAGAATCGCTCTCTTGGCCTTGGCTCTCAGCAAGGAGAGACCTGCCAAAGCTGCATCAGAACAAGTAAGTTCCAAGTCAACGCACGCTACGAGATAGACGCTCCTAGTTGCTATCCTGTAAACAGCTCAACCCAGCAGCCTCAGAACCGAGCAACGGCCATTGTTCCTCTGACTGAGTGGGTCCCAAAGCTAAGTATAGGCTTTAGTAATAGTGGTAGTTTAGGTTGTAGAGTTTATGGATGAGTATACTTGACTGTGTTGGTAAATAAATGAGCATTGATTTTGAACTTACTAACTGGTGTATCGAGTCTTTGATCAGTATTCGGTTTTGAACCTTGTGGCGGTGTTGAACGATACCTGGCGACTCTTGAGCAAACGTAATTAAACAGAGCCAAATTAAGAGAGGACACAATTAGCAACACCCCTCCAAGGAAAATAACCCCAGCCTATCCAGTCTCTCTTCATAGCTGATACGTTCCAGCCGAGGTAACAACCTGGTGAATCTCCTCCGCACACTCTCTAGTACAATCACTACCTTAATATAATGTGACAACCAGAACTGCATTCAGTACTCTAGCTGTGGCTTAACGAGCATTTCATACAGCTCCTTCGCAACCTCCTTGCTCTTATATTCTATGCTTCGGCTAATAAAAGAACTATCCAAGTAAAGGAGGCTTTGCTGAATTCTTTATGGGTTTGTTATATTTGATATTTATGCTCCCTAGTTTTGGATTGTCCCACAAGTGGAAGCAACTTTTTCAGTTCTACCCAATCACACCGTCTTCATTTCAAAGACCTCTGTTAGTTTTCTCTTTTCCGATGAGACATCCAGATTGTTTGCAGTCTGTTTCCCACCGTCATGCAGATCTTTGCATTCATTTTTTCTTCACTCCTCGTGTACCTTTGCTTCTTTTTTCGAAGCAAGACCTGCATCTATAAACCGCCTTAGAACACCCCAAACCGCCGATTTAAAGTCTAGTCACTTTTGTGATGCAGGGAAAGCGGAGGTCAGTCTACGCACAGGGAGATCCCACAAGGAGCAGAAAGGCAATGATCAGCTAATCAGCCTGTGATAGTGGTTGAGGGATAAATGTTGGCCAGGACACCGGGGGGGTGGGGCAGGGCGTTCCTTTAAAAAAAAATTTAGAGTACCCCAATTCATTTTTTCCAATTAAGGGGTAATTTGGCGTGGCCAATCCACCTAGCCTGCATGGTAGCACAGTGGTTAGCACAATTGCTTCACAGCACCAGGGTCCCAGGTTCGATTCCAGGCTTGGGTCACTGCCTGTGCGGAGTCTGCACATCCTCCCCGTGTGTGCGTGGGTTTCCTCCGGGTGCTCCGGTTTCCTCCCACGGTCCAAAGATGTGCAGGTTAGGTGGATTGGCCATGTTAAATTGTCCTTAGTGTCCAAAATTGCCCTTAGTGTTGGGTGGGGTTACTGGGTTATGGGGATAGGGTGGAGGTGTGGGCTTCGGTAGGGTGCTCTTTCCAAGAGCCGGTGCAGACTCGATGGGCCGAATGGCCTCCTTCGGCACTGTAAATTCTATGAAATCTTTGGGTTGTGGGGGCGAAACCCATGCAAATCCTAGAATTCTAGAATGTACAGTGCTGGAGGCCAATTGGCCCATCGAGTCTGCACCAGCCCTTGGAAAGAGGACCCTTCTTAAGCCCACACCTCCACCCTATCCTCGTAACCCAATCTTTTTTTTTGGACACTAAGGGCAATTTATCATGGCCAATCCACCCTAACCTGCACGTCTTTGGACTGTGGGAGGGAACCGTAGCACCTGGAGGAAACCCACGCACACACGGGGAGGACGTGCAGACTCCGTACAGACAGTGACCCAAGCCGGGAATCGAACCTGGGACCCTGGAGCTGTGAAGCAACAGTGCTAACCACTGTGCTACTGTGAAGGAGAGCAGGCAGTTCGCCCTGCTCCCCCAGTCAACATATACCTCTACCAACATCAGGTCACCTGATCGGTGTCACGTTTCTATTTTTGGGAGCTTCCTGTGTGTAAATTGGCTGCCTCCATTCCTATTGCATTGATTGCATTTCAGAAGGATTTCTTTGGCTGAAAATGACTTGGGGACATCCCGAGATTGCAACAGATCTCTCTCTATATATAAATATGAAAGCAAGCTTTTCTTATTCTCTCCATCTTTTAGGTTGCTTTATCCTAATCATTAAAAAGCCTCTGATTTGGCTCCTCTCCCTGTTCGATGAAACTGCCTTGCCTGCTCCCTCCCTCCCCCCTCTCTACAGCCCAGAGAATGGTTGCAGGAATTACTTGGAGAGGTTTTTCTCCCCCTCCTCTCTCCCTCCACTCCTTGACGTACACACTTTGGACAGCCTGACCCCTCCGATCATGCCACTGTTTTGTCGCAAACAGGCAACTTTTTTTCAGAAGGCAAGGCGTTGACTCGAAATGACAAGCCTGTCATGAATGTTCCAAATGATCTTGCCAGGCAACCTAGCGTACATGATACCTCCAGACTCCTGCAGCCCATTCTGGGGAATTAAGTTCAAAGTTGACGTTAATGTTACCAACAAATGTCACAAAGACTCATCGCCCCGTTTTTGCATTTCCCAGAACTTATTTATTCATACGGAGCTCATATTTAGCAGCAGACTGACTTAACAGCATTATAGACACAGGACTGGCGACACAGGACTAACCCATCCAGCTTTAGGCTGAGTATGAGCATATTTTTTAATGTCTTTATGTACGGGAGGCACAGATAGACAATGGGTGTTTATCAGAAAATGTAACAGTAGCGTAGAAAGCGTCTGAGTTGCACAGTTGTAACAAATAGGGTGGAAACGTGCGTTTGGTAGTATTGTTACGGTCTGTAATATCTTTTGACTGTACGTGAGGGGGGCACAATTTATCTTGCAGTGAAAAAGGTTGCTCAAGTATTTTGTAACTTTTTTCACCCCTATTTGAAATTAAAGCGCTTGATATTTATTTGTTCTTGGACCCAGACGCTATTTAATTATTATTATTATGGCCTTTTTAGTTGATGTCTGACAAACAAATATTTCACTGATGGGGGGACTGAATAAAGTAACCACAGCGAGAGAGGGTGGTTTAACTTAATCGTCTATTTAATTGATTATTTTTTTTTGTTAAATCAGGCTATTGTTAATTTCCTAAAAGATGCCTTGAGATCAGTCTCGACGAGGTGCAGCTAGTTCTGAAGACTTGGCTTTCAAGTTTAATCCCAAATCTTAATGATTCCCCGGAATTTAGCGAAGGGGTCAGACTAACGCTGACTTCAAAACAAAAACGATCTTGCAGATGGACTTATTTGTTTTTTGGCAATCCCATGTCAAATTTGTTCAGGGAGCAGAATGTTAAATTTGGATTTTAAATTATATTGTTGGGAGGGGGAGTCAATGGGAAGGTTATTTTACACTTATGGGTGAAACAGGGCAAATTATCCTGCAAATTCCTATGATTATTATTTTGGCATCAATTCAGGGAGAGAATGGGTACTTTTGATAATCATTGCACAATTGGAAGAAACTATCATTCGCCTTTTGATATTGTCCCTGGTCTCTGAAGCATTTCTAAATTCACGTAAATGATTATATTTTAGAATATTTTAATGTATAGTGCACCTTAAGAGACGGTTTTATTTCAGGGGTTGTAACATTGAGTCAATTTTGATATGATGTTCAGTGAACAATTTCCTGAGCGTATTAAAAATGGAAAGGAGTTGTAACAGTTTTAACATAATCAACAATTTGATGTGGTATTGTATACATGTTGGTCAATTAAGCAGCCTGTCTCACTTTCCCCTACCTGCCCTTGTGGTCCTGTGGTGCTGGCTGATAAGATTCAGGCAATCTTGCAACACAGAAGGAGGCCACTCTGCCCATCGGCCCTGTGCTATCCAATTTGTCTCTCTCTACCCGTGCTCTTTCTCCATCGCCCCGCAACTTTTTCCTTTTCCAAGAAAAGCTCTAATTTCCCTGCTGCAAGTTACAAATTGAGTTCTGTTTCCACCACCATTTCAGGCAGCGGGTTCCAGATCATAAGTGGTTGTGTAGAAAACAACATTTTTCCTCATCCACCTCTGGGTGTTTTTTTTTGCCATTGACCTTAAATCTGATTCCTCTGCTTACTCACCCTCCCGTCAGTTTATCAAAACCGTTTGTAACTTTGTAAGCAGTTTATTTGATTTATACCCTGTGTTGTGTTTTGATCTCGCGTATGCTGCACCCTCATCTTGTCCATTTGAAATTAAATGAAAATCGCTTATTGTCACGAGTAGGCTTCAATGAAGTTACTGTGAAAAGCCCCTAGTCGCCACATTCCGGCGCCTGATCGGGGAGGCTGGTATGGGTTTCTAAGGTCCCTCGTCAGTTACCAACATTCTACAACAATGCACCGATTGTGTTAGATTAAATAGTGTGAGGAGGCTCGTATGGTAAGTAAGTAATGTCGCCACAGTCCCAGGTGACTATCGGCTTTGAGGGGGAGAGCTGATTGCCGGTGATTTAACCTGAGGGTCACCACACCTCAGGCGAGGGGCAAGGTTGGGAAACTCGGGTCTTCGTGAATAACCTCAGCCGGTACGAGGATTGAACCCGCGCTGCTGGCCTCGCTCTACATCACAAACCAGATAAAAATACTGATCTGGACTAACCAGCTCCAACGGCCCATTTCTCTGCCGAGGACCCTGCACTTTTATGTAATTCAGGTTTGTCTCATTGCGTAGTCAGGGGAACTCTCCTTACTTATCTGCAGTCTGGAATCCCCTCGCTAAACCTGTCTGCCTTTCCTTGTTTGAAACACACCCTAAAACCTACCTCCTACCACACTTTAACTCCATGGCAAAGTTTTTGGTCATCTGTCTTAATATTGCTGTCTGTAGCTTGTTGTTATATTTAACATTATAATATATTGGTGAAGCATCGGGGGTATTTTTATTACATTACAGGTGCTATGTAAGTACATGTTGTTGATGAATTATGTCTCCTGTGTGCAACTGTCCCTAAGTTGGCATTGTATTTAGTAATCCCACTGTGATAGGTCACGGGACGGCAGCTTAAGGAAAAACAGAAAAATTATGTTGCACTGATACACCAGGGGCATCTTTGCGAGACTGGGGGCAAGGCACATTGTTGTAGTAGAGGAGAGAGAGCAATGACCTGCATCTTACAGTCTTGTAGCGTGACGGCAGACAGCCTGAGATGGATGTGGAATGAAAATGTGGTATATTTTCCATTCCCCACCTTTAAACATCTCTAACTTTGAAGAGCGCCAAGAAAACTGAAGTGGTGCGTCCTTGTACTATTGGTAAGATAGGGGCTTGCTTCCGTTATTGGCTCGAATTTCTGATTTTAATCTGAGGGAGACTGATCGGGGACTGGAGGGAGGGAAGGAGGGAGAGAGAAAAGAAGACACGGCTAGGGGGGGTGATGACAGTTCAACGCTGTCTGCAGCCTCAGAACTGAGTGAGTAACTGCCGTCTTGCCCAAGCACCGGGTTAATGCAGACGAGGGTCCTCAACTGAGGGAAAAATATTCCTGGAATTGCTGCTGAGGCTCTCCGTGGGAGATTGGCAGGAAAAATCGTGTGGATGGCTAAAAATCTCTATCTTGCTTCTACTGGACTTGGGGGTCATCAATTCTAATATCTCCCTCTTATATTCGGTGTCAATTTGTGTAAGATTATGCACCTGGGAAACCACCTTGAGATATTTTACTGTGCTAAACATGCTTTGTACATGTAGTTTGTTGTTTCTGTCAATCTCCTATCGAAGCCGCAACATGAAAACCTCTGTGGAAAATCAGGGTCAGGCATTTTTAAAAAATAGGGATAGGCCCCTCACATTCTCCACCGCAGTATCTTAGAATCCCTGCAGAAGGAGGCCATTCGGCCCATCGAGTCTGCACCAACCCTCTGAAAGAGCACCCTACCCAGGTCCAAGCCCCCGCCCTATCCCCATAACCCCACCTAACTTTTTGGACACCAAGGGACGATTTATCATGGCAAACTGAGTACACCGAGAGTTGTAGATAAAAGATCCCGTGGCAATTGTTTGGAAAAGAGCAAGGGTTCTCCCAGGTGACCTGGCCAATATTTACCCCTCAACCAAGGTCACAAAAGTAGATTATCTGGTGGTTATTGCATTGCAGCTTGTAGCATCTTGTAGTTTGCATTTTCCGATGCCTGTATTTCCTAATTGCACCAATTTGGGGGTGTCTTGTGGTCATGAAAGGTGTATCATCAATGCACCGCCTACTTTCTCAATGGTTTATTGAGATATATATCATGTAACAATGCTTCTGAATACATTTTATATAATAACATACTGTATATTGCATGTCGATAATTGGTTGGTAGTATTATGCAAGGCAGCAGTAAATTGGATCAGTTTAATACACAAAGGGAGCGAAATCGACTGAGTTACACTGTCGTCAAACTGTTTTATGGCCTACGGCATACATTCCCAGTGCAGGTCAGTCTAATATGTTTTATACTCATGCTTCCTTGTTTAAGTTCAGTATAGTTTTAGGACAAGGGGTAGCAGATTTGAAACAGAGTTGAGGAGAAATTGCTTCCCTCAAAGGATGGTGAATCTGTGGACTTCACTACCCCAAAGTGCGGTGGATGCTGGGATATTGAGTGAATTTAAGGAGGGAGATTGACAGATTTAGAATCCGTAATCGGTTCAAAGGTTATGGAGGATGGGCAGGAAAGTGGAGCTGAGGCTGGGAGGAGATTAGCCACGATCGTATTGAATGGCGGAGTGGGCTCGAGGGGTTGAATTGCCCACTCCTGCTCCAAGCTCTTATGTTCTTTCAGTTGCTTGCTGGGAGATAACCTGGGTACGGCATCGGGGCAGATGCAATAATGCCAAATTTCAAAGCGAGCAACAATTTATAATGCATTAGAAAAAAATGCGAATTGGTTGGAAAGGTGACACTAATTGGTTGAGCCTATGCCATGGAAAATGTACCAGGGAACTATTGTCCCCCATGTATTTGTTGAATTTTTAAAAAATACAATGTCTGGACATGTTCCTTTTGTATGCAGAGGACAGGACCTGTGTATGACTATATGAGTCTTCTAGAAGTGTGACTGAGCCACATTGTAAGTCCAACTGATAATTTTAAATTCGTGGTTAGTATAATTCTTAGCACACTTGGGGTTGCTCAGTAAGTGCTGCTCATTCACAGAATCACATCTGTTTTGGACATCTTGGGCGGGATTCTCTCACCCCGGGGCTGGCCCAGAGAATCGGCGGTACCGGGGCGAATCGCACCACGCCGCCCCGATGCCGGTCCGCCGATTCTCCGGAGAGTGGAGGATTGCCGCCATTGTTGACGGCGCGGTTCCAGTCGAGGGCCGCTCTGTGGGGCCCCCCCGGTGATTCCCGGCTTGTGATGGGCCAATAAAGCCGAGTCCCGCCGCTGCCGTTCACGCCTGGTCTTACCCGGCGGGACCTCGGCATGGATGCATCCGGGGGTGGCCTGGTTGGGGGGGGGGGGAGGGGAGTCCAACCCCGGGGGGGGGGGGTCTCTCGGGTTGGGGCCTCTTTTGTTCTGCGCCGGCCCCTGTAGCGTCGGGGCCAGCATGGAGAAGGCAGCCATTGTGCATGCGCGCTTTGGCACCAGTCCCACTGCACATGCGCGCATTGGCTCCGGTGCCACTGCGCATGCGCAGACCTGCGGCGCCCATCTGACGCCGGGGATCGGCAGCTGAGCGGCGTGGGTCGCTCCAGTGCCATGCTGGCCCTCTGTAGGGATCAGAATTTCTGCTCCTAAGGGCATGTTGACATCGTCGAGAAAAGCGACGGCGTCAACACTTAGCCTCAGGATCACAGAATCCCGCCCTATGTTCTGAATTTTGCAAACACAGGCTGGGTAAGTATTGCTGGTACTCTGCCTGTTGTAAGCAGCTGTAGGGATGTGTTGTTTTATACGATCTGCCAGTCATTGGGACGTATGGCCTCCATATCTGGCATGGCATCGGCACTGGAGTTTTTGTCCCACGATATGATAGGCAAAATATTGTTTGGCCTGATGGCAGCATCTTGTTAGTGGCGAATGCCACCCGTGTTGCTACTGCGCAGTATCAACGTGAAACAGCTAATCTCACCTGTTACTCATATTTTTGTGATCCCTTACCCTTTGAATATATTTTAGGCCTAAGGTCACCACATCGGACCGGAATTGTGCCCAGACTACCCCAAATTACCCTGGAAGGGGGTATCTCAAAAATATGAGCAGCAAGCAAATTTAATTATTTCATGTTGCTCGCATTAGTCTGCTACAATTAAGCTTAAAAAGTGTTTTGCCTACCACAGAAACGGGTAATATGGTATATGAATTTCTGTGTCGGTGTGATATTAGGTGCTTAGGTCATATGTCCCGGTGACTGGCGGATCGTACCAAACAGCGCACCCCTTCGGCTACTCGCAACAGACACTGACCATACTCAGCCAGCCCGAGCTTGTAAAACTCAGAGCGTAATGCCTAACGTTAAATGTGATTCCGTGATTGAACAACACTTGCTGAACAATCCCCAGTGTACAAAGAATTACACGAGCAGCCCGTTTATCAACCAGGCTTTCAATGCAGCTCACTTAATGCTTGCTAGAAGCCTCGTATATTCATAAGCAGGGATCTGCCCTCTGTAGGCAAAAGGGACACATCCAGGCATTGAATTAAACAAAAATGTGGGGACAATCATTCCCTGGTGCATTCTCCATGGCAAAGGCACGATAAATTAGAGTCAACTTGCCAACTAACCGGCACCCTTTTCTAATGCAGTAGGAATTATTGCTCATTTTGAAATTTGGCATTCTTGCGTCCGTCCTGATGAGTCCAAGATGAAAAACTTTGACAGCATGTCTCTTTTTTCAGCAATGCTTTAGTTCATTATGTTGTGTTTCGACATTGGAGTCAAATATGTTCGGGAAAGAAATAGGGTATTTGGGTGGCATGTGGCGCAGTGGTTAGCAGTGGGACTGCAGCGCTGAGGACCCGGGTTCGAATCCCGGCCCTGGGTCACTGTCCGTGTGGAGTTTGCGCATTCTCCCCATGTCTGCGTGGGTCTCACCCCCACAACCCAAAGACGTGCAGGTTAGGTGGATTGGCCACGCTAAATTGCCCCTTAATTGGAAAAAATAATAATTGGGTACTCTAAATTAAAAAACAAAGAAATAGGGTATTTCAGGGAATGTTAGATAAATGCACTAGAGAACAAGAAACAGAAGGATAGGTTGATGGGGTAAGATGAACTAAGATGGGATGAAGCCTCTGTAATGCATTGATAACGGCATAGATCCAGTGGGCTGAATGGTCTGTTTCTTGGGCTGTAGTAATGTTCAATTAATCGCTTTCGTGTTTTTGTTCTGCAATATATTTTTGATTGAATATTTTGTTCCTGTTCTCCCTCCCCGAGGGTGTTGATTCTGTGCCAGAATGCAGCCCCAGATGTGGCCTGGGCCCTCAAGTGCCTCCCCTGTGGGAAGCTTAACAAGCAATGCTTGTTGCGGGGGAGAGGTGAGGGAGATTGGTGGCATCACAGCTGAGTCCAACCCTGCACTTACCCAATATCCACACGTATGAACTTTGCAGCATTGGTCAAAATAATAATGATCACACTTAATATAGAAAAACTGGGGCGAAATTCTCCGGAACGGCGCGATGTCCGCCGACTGGCGCCCAAAACGGCGCAAATCAGTCGGGCATCGCGCCGCCCCAAAGGTGCGGAATGCTCCGCATCTTGGGGGGGCCGAGTCCCAACCTTAAGGGGCTAGGCCCGCGCCGGACTAATTTCCGCCCCGCCAGCTGGCGGAAAAGGATTTGGTGCCCCGCCAGCTGACGCGGAAATGACATCTCCGGGCGGCGCATGCGTGGGAGCGTTAGCGGCCGCTCCCGGCATCCCCGCGCATGCGTAGTGGAGGGGGTCTCTTCCGCCTCCGCCATGGTGGAGACCGTGGCGAAGGCGGAAGGAAAAGAGTGCCCCCACGGCACAGGCCCGCCCGCGGATCGGTGGGCCCCGGCAATTCTCCAATATGGAGCCTAAGTGTTCGCGCCATCGTGAATGCCATCGCAAACTGGGCCTGGGGACGACCGATTCTGGCCCCCATAGGGATCCAGCACGGCGTTGGAGCAGTTCACGCAGCTCCAGCCTCATTTCCTGTGCCAAATGGGCGCATGCCAACCCGCGCATGCGCGGGGGACTTCTTTAGTGCGCCGGCCCCAACTCAACATGGCGTTGGTGTTCAGGGGCCGGCTGCGCCAGAAAGTAGGCCCGGGGGGGTGGGGAGAGGCCGGCCCACCGATTGGTGGGCCCTGATCGCGGGCCAGACCCCATCGGAGGCCCCCCCGGTTAAGGCCCCCCCCCCCCCACAGGCCGCCCCCCGACCGTTCGCGCAGAGTTCCCGCCGGCAACGACTAGGGATGAACGGCGCCGGCGGGACTCTGTCGTATCGGCATGGCCGCTCGGCCCATCTGGACCGGAGAATCAGCGGCCCCGCCGATTCCAGCGGCCCGCGTCCGGCGGCGCGCCAAATGCGCCGGCGCAAATGGCGCACCTCGGAGAATCGCGCACCGGCGTCGGGGTGTCATGGTGCGGTTGCACCGATTCTCCGGCCCGGAGCGGGGCTCGGAGAATCGCTCCTCCGCTCACTGCAGTTTTACGCTTTTTCTTTCACTAAACCAATCTTTTTTGTTCCCTGTTTTAGTTTCACCTCTCCCTGCAGATTGCATGGTTGGTGGATACTTGGAGTTGGTGCTGAGGTGGGTTGGGGGGAGGGGGTGATTGTTGTATAATTTGCACCCTGACACTATAGAACAGTGTTCTTCAAACTCGGGGGCGCAACCCACGGGTGGGTCACGGGCGGGTGTCGGGAGGGTCGCAGAGCCATCCTTCGCGGCGCTCCCGATCGCGCAAATCCCCGCGCAGCAGCCGGCTTTTAATAACTCCGGCTGCAAGCGGCCTTTAAAATGGCCGCGAACATGTAAAAAAAATTCGGCTGCACATCGGCGCACATGCGCAAAACTATCCGCATACACGTCGATGATCGGGCGCGCATGCGCAGTGCGGCTGCTATTTTTTTAAACGGATGCAGCTTTTTGTTTTACAAGTTTGGGGTTTTTAAATTCATTTTATTCATTTATTTTATTCATTTAATTTTTACTTTTTTCATTTATTTTATTCATTTAATTTGTTTTTCATATATTTTATTCATTTTATTTATTTATTTTTTACAAGTTCGTTGGGGTTTATTTAATAAAATTTTATGGAAAAAAATGCAGAACTTTGGACAGATGGAGACTCCATACTTTCCGACACCGGAAGGCTTCACCTTCATCCAACAGGTTCCATTGGAGGAGCGCGTACGAGGGCCAAAGGGACCCAAAACCATTTCCCCCATTTTTATCAGCAGCAAACAAGGTAAGAAAAAATGGTGGGTCGCTCAGGCCGGCTGGGTTGGGTCCCGAAGGTCGGCCGGGTTGGGTCCCGAAGGTTGGCCGGTTGGTAAAAATGGGTCCCCGGAAAAAAAGTTTGAAGAACACTGTTATAGAATATGCTTGATGGATCTTTGGCTTGGTCTTTTTCATTCCATCGTCTTTATTTTTGCATGTGTGGTGTTGGTGACAATATAGTGACATTTGGAGTTTTGTGAGCTGTTTTGGGCCCCGTATCTAAGGAAGGATGTGCTGGCCTTGGAAAGGGTCCAGAGGAGGTTCACAAGAATGATCCCTGGAATGATGAGCTTGTCGTATGAGGAACGGTTGAGGACTCTGGATCTGTACACATTGGAGTTTAGAAGGATGAGGGGGTTCTTATTGAAACTTACAGGCTACTGAGAGATCTAGATAGAGTGGACGTGGAGAGGATGTTTCCACTTGTAGGAAAAACTAGCAGCAAACGCCACAGCTTCAGACTAAAGGGACGATCCTTTAAAACAGGGATCTGGAGGAATTTCTTCAGCCAGAGGGCGGTGAATCTGTGGAACTCTTTGCTGCAGAAGGCTGTGGAGGCCAAATCACTGAGTGTCTTTAAGACAGAGATAGATAGGTTCTTGATTAATAAGGGGATCAGGGGTTATGGGGAGAAGGCAGGAGAATGGGATTGAGAAACATATCAGCCATGATCGAATGGCGGAGCAGACTCGATGGGCCTAAAGGCCAAATTTTGCCATATGTCTTATAATGGGCGCTATTCTCCCCGCCCCACGTCGGGTGGGAGAATCGCCGGGACGCCTCGCGAATCATGCCACACCGCCCCGAACCCGCACGCGATTCTCCCACCCCTCCGTAAACCAGTGGCGCGCGATTCGCACCGGGCCGCTCGGAGAACCGGCGATTCTCCGGCCGGATGGGCCGAGCGGCCACTACGACACGAAAGGTTCCCGCCGGCACCGTCCACCCCTGGTCGCTGCCGGAGGGAACTCTGCGGAAACGCTGGGGGGCGGCCTTTGGGAGGGGGGAGGGGGGCTCCTTCACCGGGGTGGCCTCCGATGGGGTCTGGCCCGCGATCGGGGCCCACCGATCGGCGGGCTGGCCTCTCCCCCCCCACCCCCCCCCCCGGGCCTACCTCCTTCCGCGCGCGGCCCCAGAACACCGGCTCCATGTTGGTGAGGGGCCGACATGCGTAAGACGTTCCCCGCGCATGCGCAGGATGGCGCGGCCAATTTGGCGCCGCGTAAGGACGCTGGAGCAGCATGAACCGCTCCAACGCCGTGCTGGCTCCCTGTGCGGGCCAGAATAGGTTGTGTCCGGGCCCTGTTTGCACCGTCGTGAAACGCGACGGCGTTCACGACGGCGCGAACATTTGGCCTCAATATCGGAGAATCGCCCCCAATGTGCCTCAGCAAGATACTGTATTGTTGTGGTTGGGTTACTGGGCTAATAATCCAAATAATACTAATAATCACTTATTGTCACAAGTAGGCTTCAATGAAGTTACTGTGAAAAGCCCCTAGTCGCCACATTCTGGCACCTGTTCGGGGAGGCCGGTACGGAAATTGAACCCGCGCTGCTGGCCTTGTTCTGCATTGCAAGCCAGCTCTTTAGCCCACTGTGCTAAACCAGCCCCTATAAAAGACCTGGACTTGGGCCCCAGGGGAATGTGCGCTCAATCAGGCCCCCTCTTCACAGCTTGGAAATTCCAGAATTGGGACAAGCTGCCATTGTACAACAGAAGTAATCACAACACTGTCCACTTGTCTTAAAAATATTCAGCAACATCTTTTAACGGAAGGAAATCTTCCGTCCTTTCCTGGACCTGTCGATGAGTCAGTCTCACACCGAGGTGAACACAGCGGACTTTATTCTCTGCCCCTTAGTAGGACTGAACCTTAAAGGAATCCAGCACTTTCTCTCAGTATGGCACCACAATGCCGGCCTAGTCGATTTGCTTATGCCTTGGACAGGAACTTGAATCTCAACCATCTGACTTGGGAAACGTTTTAAGCTTAGGAATGGAGAAGATATTCAGGCTTTGCCGATTACACCCACATCCAGGAAGGAGTTAAAGAAAGATATGTATTAAATCAACACAGAAGTGTCGTACCCCAGCAACACAAAATGCAATATAAGCAGCGTATACTTGGCCGTATGGTAGCTGTTGTGCTCCCCTATCTGAGTCAGGTTATAAATTCAAAAGCAACACCAGGCTGAGGGGATCATTCATTGATGGACGTGTCTTCTTTCTTGAAATGAAAATGAAAATCGCTCATTGTCACAAGTAGGCTTCAAATGAAGTTACTGTGAAAGGCCCCTAGTCGCCACATTCCGGCGCCTGTTCGGGGAGGCTGGTACGGGAATTGAACCCGTGCGGCTGGCCTGCCCTGGTCTGCTTTAAAAGCCAGCTGGTTAGCCCACTGTGCTAAACCAGAAACATTTAGGTGGATATAGTGGATTGTTACACACGGCACGTTATTTTTACTCTGTGGAAAGAGATATGTGTAGAATCGATGTTTCCTGTCACGCTCAAGATTCCTTGTTCTGTCACAGATCTTAAAAGAAAGTGAAACAAGTCCACACAATGCAGGATCTTCAGCCTGATCCAGCTCCGAGAAAAGGGGAAGGCAGGGGCAATACTGTGGAAATTTCAGAGTTCAAGCGTCGGCCAAGTGAAGCAGACAACAAATGTCCACTGAATTAGGCAGTCCCGTTGCAGGCGCTTTCCAACTATTAAACACTGATTAACAGCCTCTTTCCCTTAATAGATATTCAATCAATCTTGGGACATGGACCCTTGTTGCTAGACCATCAGCCTGGGCCTCTGAGTTCCTACTGCATTTCCATTTCCATTACTCCACCATCTTCCCCGTTAGTCATGAGTGGGCCAAGGGCTGAGGTCCACTGGAGGGCAGAACGTACCCATAGAAGATGGGGCAAGTGTCTATTTAGGATGCGGTTATTGGCAGGCTGGAGAGTGAGAGGTAAATCCGGCAACATGTGAAACACTGATAAGTCCAGGTGAGAAGCCATGAATGTGTTGTGTGTTCCGATACTCTCACTGGCAAAAAATGGCTGTTGTAGACATGAAGGTAGAGAGGCCAACAACAACTTGCATTTTTACTGTGGGTTTGACAGAGTAAAATGGCTCAAGGCACCTCAAGGAGCATGAATCAGACAGAAATGTGACACTGAGGCACTGGCTCAGATGCCCTGGTTAGGAAGATGGGTTTTAAGGAGTGTCTTAAGGGGAGAGAGAGAGAGAGGCAGAGAGGGAATTTGAGGGCTTTTGGGCCTTGCTTACTGAAGGTATGCTGCCCAGTGGTGAAAACCGGGATGCGCAGGAGACCAGAATGGGAAGAGCATAGAGATCCCAGACGGTTATCGGTCTGCTGAAAGTTACAGCAATAGGATTGGATGAGGCATTGAAATATAGAAAATAGGAGCAGGAGGAGGGAGGCCAATGTGGTAGGCTATATTAGGGGTATCGCGGTACCTAGGTGGGATGTACCTTATACTGTAGTATGAGTGGTGGAACCTGCCTGCTGGCTCCGCCCAGCAGGCGGAGCATAAGAGTCTGTGTTTCACCCACAGCAGTCATTCTGTACCGGAGCTGCTGGGGTAACTACTTGTCATTTAAGCCTTCAATTGGACTACAATCTCACTTCAGTAGTGATTGATCGTGCATCAGACATTCAGCCGTTTGAGCCTGCTCCGCCATTCATTATGATCATGGCTGATCATCCAACTCAATAGCCTACTCCCGCCTTTCCCCCATATCCTTTGCTCTCTTTTACCCCAAGAGCCACATCTAACTCCTTTTTGAAAAAATGTTTTAGCCTCAACTACTTCCTGTGGTAGCCAATTCCACAGGTTCACCACTCTCTGGGTGAAGACATTTCTCCTAATCTCAGTCCTAAATGGTCTACCCTGTGTCCTCAGACTGTGACCCCTGGTTCTAGACTCCTCCGCATTGGGGACATCTTTCCTGCAGGACCATGCAGTAATTTGAACAGGAGGATGCGAATTAGCGGCATTTGTGGGTGTGCCTGCGTCAGAACGACTGTAGCAGTTCCCTCACCAACGTCTCAAGGAGAGTGGGGATGAGCAATAAATGTTGGCCTTGCCAGAGATGCCGACAGTCTAATAAAGAATGGGAAAAATTTAAATTTGAAGTGTTGCCGGACCAGAACCCAAGCACCTCCATCCACCCCATCCCCCACCCCCCACCCAGCCCATTCCCCCACCCCCAACCCCACACCAACATTGGAATCGTCATGACTGGAACCAGGAAAGAGCAATGCAACAGAGAGTACATTTAGACGAGAGGCAGTGAAGCAATTTTGGTGGTGGTGGGGGGTGGGGCGGGGTTGGGGCGGGGTTGGGGTTATATCATAGAATTTACAGTGCAGAAGGAGACCATTCGGCCCATTGAGTCTGCACCGGCCCTTGGAAAGAGTACCCTACTTAAGCCCATGCCTCCACCCTATCCCCGTAACTTAGTAACCCCACCTAACCTTATTTGGACACTAAAGGGCAATTTAGCATGGCCAATCCACCTAACCTGCACATCTTTGGACTGTGGGAGGAAACCGGAGCACCCGGAGGAAACCCGCGCAGACACGGGGAGAACGTGCAGACTCCGCACAGACAGTGACCCAAGCCGGGAATCAAACCTGGGACCCTGGAGCTGTGAAGCCACAGTGCTAACCACTGTGCTACCATGCCGCCCAGTTGAGTGACAGGAAAGTATTTAAAGCAGCCAGTAGTTTGATGAAGTGACTCAATGGAGAAGCTCGAGGAGCAAATAGCCTGCAGCTCCTAATTTGTATGTTCGTATCAACCTGTGTTAAATAGATTCTCGATTGACAAGGGAGTCAAAGAGTATTGGGGTTAGACAGGAAAGTAGTGTTGAGGCCACGTCCAGCCATAACCTTATCAAATGACAGAGCAGGCTCGACACGTCGAATGGCCTACTCCTGCTCCGAATTCACATCTTCTTAAGTTTGTGTGGCCTTAACTTTACAGGACATTGTTCGTGACTTTGGCCCCAGTGTTTTGGATGGCGTAGAATGATTCCAAGGTCCCAAACCAGGAAGATGAAGGAGGGCAGTTTGGAAATGGGGGCAGCTATTGGTGAGAATTGAAGACTTGAAGGTGACATTTTGTGAAGGAGGGAGAGCCACAATTTCAAGGAGATGGGGACCACGTCACAGTATTGTTCAGTACGAAGACTAAACTAAACTGCACCCAGTTTTTTTTTGCATTTCATCATTGTAACTAATGAGCCCAATCAGCATCAGTGCCGTGTGTTAAAAATGTTCATTCGATAATGGATTCAGGATAGATTCAGATTTGGCAATGATGCTTCCGATGGCGAAATTTCCCACTGTTACTCGCTATCAAGATACTCTCTCGGAGAATGCTGCCGAGGCGAGGTTATAAAGAGGGTCCTGGTGTCTGAAAGGCTGATTCTAATACCCAACCTATTGCCTCTGAAAGAATTCTGTGCAATTACATAGAATGACAGAGCAGAAACGCTCCTTCGCTCATGCTGATCTATGTGAGTGTTTTTTGCCCCGTGTAAGCCTTCTCCCACCCCTCTTCATACAACTGCAAAAACCTGTGTCTTCTTCATTATCATAGAATTTACAGTGCAGAAGGAGGCCATTCGGCCCATCGAGTCTGCACCGGCTCTTGGAAAGAGCACCCTACCCAAGTCCACACCTCCACCCTATCCCCATAAACCAGTAACCCCACCCAACACTAAGGGCAATTTTGGACACTAAGGGCAATTTATCATGGCCAATCCACCTACCTGCACATCTTTGGACTGTGGGAGGAAACCGGAGCACCCGGAGGAAACCCACGCAGACACGGGGAGGATGTGCAGACTCCGCACAGACAGTGACCCAAGCCGGAATCGAACCTGGGACCCTGGAGCTGTGAAGCAATTGTGCTATCCACAATGCTACCCTGCTGCCCTAACCAGTTGGTGGGAAGAGATATCATCAGTGTCGCACTAAACCATTCCCACCAGAAATCACACCCTCCTACTGCTTTCTCTCTGATGCCCCTATCTCTCTTCTCCTTAAAAGCATCCATGCTCCGAGCTTGAGCTTTCTGGTGGGAATGGTTTAGTGCGACACTGATGATATCTCTTCCCACCAACTGGTTTGAGACTGGAAAAGGAAGGGTATGGGGAACACAGCCTGTCGTCATTTGCAAGGTCGGGGGAAAGTCCTCAGTGGCATCGACTACCGAATCCATAATGTCTGCAGCTTCTTAGGGGTGGCACGGTGGTTAGCACTGCTGCCCCACAGCGTCAGGGACCCGGGTTCAATTCCGGCCTCGGGTGACTGTCAGTGTGGAGTTTGCACATTCTCCACATGTCTGCGTGGGTTTCCTCCGGGTGCTCCGGTTTCCTCACGCAGTCCAAATTTGAGCAGTTTGGGTGGATTAGCCATGATCAATTGCCCCTTAGTGTCCAGGGGTGTACAGGTTAGGTGGGGTTACGGGGATAAAGCAGGGGAGTGGGGCTAGGTTGGGTGCTCTTTCGGAGGGTCAGACTCGATGGGCCGAAGGCCTCCTTCTGCACTGTAGGGATTCTCTGACCTCTGCATGAACTCGCCAGTGTTTACTTCACAGCAATTAGACTGTGTAGGCTGACGGGCGAGGGGCATCTGTGCTTTGGCTGAAGATGAGCTCAAGTGGAGATGAGATGTTAGGTTTGTGTGTGCACAAATGCTCAGTTGGGACACCATTTAGACTGAAGATCTAAAGGTCCCTGGTTAAATCCCAGTCCTGGCTTTCCTCGCTCTCCGTCACGTTGCATTGCCTTCTTTGGTTTCATGTTTTAAGCCTCACTTTGTGATTCGTTTTTGTTTTGGTTTAAAGCGGTTTCCCTTTAAGGGACTGTCCCTTTAATTTGCCCCTCACACACTGGTGAGCACTGTGCACAAACCTGCTCCGTTTTCATTCCACATCCATACATGCCCACCCTTACTAGCAGGGGTGCATGCGTCAAGAATGAGTTAGGGAAATGGAGTCAAACACTTGGAGGATTATTAAAGGTTAAATAAGAAATAAAAGGTTATTTTTTATATCGTTTTTCAGTTATATCAGCATTCGACAATGTTTTGCAGCCAATTAACTACTTGCAAAGTATAGTCACTGTTGTAATGCAGCCAATTATTATCTAAATGGCGAGAGACATGTGCAGCACGGTGGCGCAGTGGTTAGCACTGCTGCCTCACGGCGCCGAGGTCCCAGGTTTGATCCCGGCCCTGGGTCACGGTCCGTGTGGAGTTTGCACATTTTCCCCGTGCCTGCGTGGGTCTCGCCCCCACAACCCAAAGATGTGCAGGTTAGGTGGATTGGCCACACTAATTTGCCCCTTAATTAGGTACTCTAAATTTAAAAATAAAATAAAGATTGCAGAGGGATCTGGTTAGCCCAGTGCATGGCCAACAAATTCTTTCATGGGATGTGGGAACCCTGACTGGGCCACCATTTATTGCCCACATTGCTGTGGATCTGGAGCCACATGGAGGTCAGACCAGGTAAGGATGGCAGATTTCCTTCCCTAAAGGATATTAGTGAACCAGATGAGATTTTACAGGGTCATCATTAGAATTTTTAGTTCCCAGAATTCTATTTGATTCAAATTTCACCATCTGCCGCGGTGGGGTTTGAACCTGGGTCCCCAGAGAATTATCCTGGGTCTCTGGAATACTAGTCTGAGTAACAACACCACCACACCACTGCAACCCCATGCATGCAAGCATTTAGGAAAGGTTAGCATGTTATTGTTTATTGCGAGAGGAATTGAATACAAAAGTGCAGGTTATGCTTCATTCATACAGAGGATTGGTGAGACCACACCGGGAGTATTGTGAACAGTATTGGCCTCTTTTAAGGAAGGACGTAAATGCATTGGAAGCAGTTCAGAGAAGATTTACTGGATTAATACCTGGAATGGCTGGGTTGTTTTATGAGGAAAGTTTAATAAGGTGTCATGTGAGAGTACCTTTAAGAAATGGGTGTTTATAAATGGGTGGGTATATAAATATCTGTAGTGAGAGTACCTTTAAGAAATTAGTATTTATTACTGCAGTGATGACAGAGAGTGGGTGGGGCTGGGCTGCCTGTCAGCTTTTTACTTTTGTTTTAGGCTGTTTGCTGCAGGATGTGTTTTAATTCATTTTCAGTGTTGGAACTGAAGCCATACAGAGCGGGTGTACTGTTGATCTCTCTGCCATGAAAAGACTATCTCTTGATCATTTGGTGAATTCAGAATTATAAATGTTTTCAGCAGTGAATGTAAACCTAATGTGCTTCTGTTAAAAGGTGTTTCTTCTGTCTTCTGTATGTTGTTTGGGAAATTATTAAGGATTACTTAATAACCCAGGGCACAAATATCCTGGGGGGGAGATTTGTTAGTGCTCTTTGGGGGGGTTTAAACTAATGCAGCAGGGGCATGGGAACCTGGATTGTAGTTTTAGGGTAAGGGAGAATGAGAGTATAGAGGTCAGGAGCACAGATTTGACGTCGGAGGAGGGGGCCAGTGTTCAGGTAGGTGGTTTGAAGTGTGTCTACTTCAATGCCAGGAGTATACGAAATAAGGTAGGGGAACTGGCAGCATGGGTTGGTACCTGGGACTTCGATGTTGTGGCCATTTCGGAGACGTGGATAGAGCAGGGACAGGAATGGATGTTGCAGGTTCCGGGGTTTAGGTGTTTTAGTAAGCTCAGGGAAGGAGGCAAAAGAGGGGGAGGTGTGGCGCTGCTAGTCAAGAGCAGTATTACGGTGGCGGAGAGGATGCTAGATGGGGACTCATCTTCCGAGGTAGTATGGGCCGAGGTTAGAAACAGGAAAGGAGAGGTCACCCTGTTGGGAGTTTTCTATAGGCCTCCAAATAGTTCTAGGGATGTAGAGGAAAGGATGGCGAAGATGATCCTGGATATGAGCGAAAGTAACAGGGTAGTTATTATGGGAGACTTTAACTTTCCAAATATTGACTGGAAAAGATATAGTTCGAGTACATTAGATGGGTCGTTTTTTGTTCAGTGTGTGCAGGAGGGTTTCCTGACACAGTTTGTTGACAGGCCAACAAGAGGTGAGGCCACATTGGATTTGGTTTTGGGTAATGAACCAGGCCAGGTGTTGGATTTGGAGGTAGGTGAGCACTTTGGGGACAGTGACCACAATTCGGTGACGTTTACGTTAAGGATGGAAAGGGATAAGTATACACCGCAGGGCAAGAGTTATAGCTGGGGGAAGGGAAATTATGATGCCATTAGACGTGACTTGGGGGGGATAAGGTGGAGAAGTAGGCTGCAAGTTTTGGACACACTGGATAAGTGGAGCTTGTTCAAGGATCAGCTATTGCGTGTTCTTGATAAGTATGTACCGGTCAGGCAGGGAGGAAGGTGCCGAGCGAGGGAACCGTGGTTTACCAAAGAAGTGGAATCTCTTGTTAAGAGGAAGAAGGAGGCCTATGTGAAGATGAGGTGTGAAGTTTCAGTTGGGGCGATGGATAGTTACAAGGTAGCGAGGAAGGATCTAAAGAGAGAGCTAAGACGAGCAAGGAGGGGACATGAGAAGTATTTGGCAGGAAGGATCAAGGAAAACCCAAAAGCTTTCTATAGGTATGTCAGGAATAAGCGAATGACTAGGGACAGAGTAGGACCAGTCAAGGACAGGGATGGGAAGTTGTGTGTAGAGTCTGAAGAGTTAGGCGAGATACTAAATGAATATTTTTCGTCAGTATTCACTCAGGAAAAAGATAATGTTGTGGAGGAGAATGCTGAGCTCCAGGTAAATAGATTAGATGGCATTGAGGTAAGTAGGGAAGAGGTGTTGGCAATTCTGGACAGGCTGAAAATAGATAAGTCCCCGGGGCCTGATGGGATTTATCCTAGGATTCTCTGGGAGGCCAGGGAAGAGATTGCTGGACCATTGGCTTTGATTTTTATGTCATCATTGGATACAGGAATAGTGCCAGAGGACTGGAGGATAGCAAATGTGGTCCCTTTGTTCAAAAAGGGGAGCAGAGACAACCCCGGCAACTATAGACCGGTGAGCCTCACGTCTGTAGTGGGTAAAGTCTTGGAGGGCATTATAAGAGACAAGATTTATAATCATCTAGATAGGAATAATATGATCAGGGATAGTCAGCATGGCTTTGTGAAGGGTAGGTCATGCCTCACAAACCTTATCGAGTTCTTTGAGAAGGTGACTGAACAGGTAGACGAGGGTAGAGCAGTTGATGTGGTGTATATGGATTTCAGCAAAGCGTTTGATAAGGTTCCCCACGGTAGGCTATTGCAGAAAATACGGAGGCTGGGGATTGAGGGTGATTTAGAGATGTGGATCAGAAATTGGCTAGCTGAAAGAAGACAGAGGGTGGTGGTTGATGGGAAATGTTCAGAATGGAGTTCTGTCACAAGTGGAGTACCACAAGGATCTGTTCTGGGGCCGTTGCTGTTTGTCATTTTTATCAATGACCTAGAGGAAGGCGCAGAAGGGTGGGTGAGTAAATTTGCAGACGATACTAAAGTCGGTGGTGTTGTCGATAGTGAGGAAGGAAGTAGCAGGTTACAGAGGGATATAGATAAGCTGCAGTGCTGGGCTGAGAGGTGGCAAATGGAGTTTAATGTAGAGAAGTGTGAGGTGATTCACTTTGGAAGGAAAAACAGGAATGTGGAATATGTGGCTAATGGAAAAGTTCTTGAAAGTGTGGATGAGCAGAGGGATCTAGGTGTCCATGTACATAGATCCCTGAAAGTTGCCACCCAGGTTGATAGGGTGGTGAAGAAGGCCTATGGAGTGTTGGCCTTTATTGGTAGAGGGATTGAGTTCCGGAGTCAGGAGGTCATGTTGCAGCTGTACAGAACTCTGGTACGGCCGCATTTGGAGTATTGCGTACAGTTCTGGTCACCGCATTATAGGAAGGACGTGGAGGCTTTGGAACGGGTGCAGAGGAGATTTACCAGGATGTTGCCTGGTATGGAGGGAAAATCTTATGAGGAAAGGCTGATGGACTTGAGGTTGTTTTCGTTAGAGAGAAGAAGGTTAAGAGGAGACTTAATAGAGGCATACAAAATGATCAGAGGGTTAGATAGGGTGGACAGTGAGAGCCTTCTCCCGCGGATGGAAATGGCTAGCACGAGGGGACATAGCCTTAAACTGAGGGGTAATAGATATAGGACAGAGGTCAGGGGTAGGTTCTTTACGCAAAGAGTAGTGAGGCCGTGGAATGCCCTACCTGCTACAGTAGTGAACTCGCCAACATTAAGGGCATTTAAAAGTTTATTGGATAAACATATGGATGATAATGGTATAGTGTAGGTTAGATGGCTTTTGTTTCGGTGCAACATCGTGGGCCGAAGGGCCTGTACTGCGCTGTATTGTTCTATGTTCTATGTTCTATTACTTAGTGGTGTACTCTTTGGGTGTTGTATTCGAATTGATGGTTGCTAAGATGTTCACTGTATGTTTTAAAAAGGTTAACTTGAGTTCATAGAATAAACATTGTTTTGCTTTAAAAAATACTTTTCCATTTCTGCTGTACCACACCTGTAGAGTTGGCCCTGTGCTCCCCATACCACAATCTATTAAAAGTTGTAGGTCAAGTGAACTCCATGAGACACTTTGGGGTTCTCTAAACCTTGGCCCACACCAAAGGGCACTGGGAGCCCACACCGAGTGAGAATAACAAACTTTGGTTTATTTACAATTACCGTATATACAACTCCTGGGAGATCCCAACCGCTAAGTTGGTGCCTTATTGGCCGACCTTTGAAACACAACAAAATGAAGTTCTTGGTCAGCCATGATCTTATCGAATGGTGGAGCAGACTCGATGGGCCGAGTGGCCTACTCCTGTTCCTGATCCGTATGTTCGCATGGCAAGCTCATGCAATGTCAATGTGATACGGAGCACATAATAGCAAGGAACCCATGGCCCCGTTAGTTGCGGGCGCAAATCCTGTAATGGCCACTAAATCTTGTGTGTGGCCAAAAATGGGATCAGATTGAGATCTCCCCCCCTCCCTGATTTCCATAAACTTTAATGCCAGGGTGGCAGTGCCAGGGGCGGGCCCTCTGGGGAGCCTCATTGCGGAGAAAGGTTCCCTTAGGGTTGGGGTTGGGGTTGGAGGGGGTCAATGCTTTTTGGGGATGGACGTTATGCCTGCATTGGGTTCGGGAGGTCCGGTTCTTGTTGGGGGTGGTGGGTGGGGCTGGAGCTGTGAAGCGGATGGGGGTGGCACCAGTGATAGGGAGGGGAATCCCTTCCCTCCAGCTGGATTGTGGGGCGAGATTCTCCGACCCCCTGCCGGGTCGGAGAATCGCCGGGGGCGGGCGTGAATCCCGCCCCCGCCGGTTGCCGAATTCTCCGGCACCGGAGATTCGGTGGGGGCGGGAATCGCGCCGTGCCGGTTGGCGCCCCCCCCCCGCGATTCTCCGGCCCGGATGGGCCGAAGTCCCGCAGCTAGAATGCCTGTCCCCCCGGCGTGGATTAAACCACCTCTCTTACCGGCAGGACAAGGCGGCGCGGGCGGACTCCGGGGTCCTGGGGGGGGCGCGGGGCGATCTGGCCCCGGGGGGTGCCCCCACGGTGGCCTGGCCCGCGATCGGGGCCCACCGATCCGCGGGCGGGCCTGTGCCGTGGGGGCACTCTTTTCCTTCTGCATTCGCCACGGTCTCCACCATGGCGGAGGCGGAAGAGACTCCCTCCACAGCGCATGCGCGGCGATGCCGTGAGCGGCCGCTAACGCTCCCGCGCATGCGCCACCCGGCAATGTCATTTCCGCGCCAGCTGGTGGGGCACCAAAGGCCTTTTCCGCCAGCTGGTGGGGCGGAAATCAGTCCGGGGCGGAAATCAGTCCGGCGCGGGCCTAGCCCCTCAAGGTTAGGGCTCGGCCCCCCAAGATGCGGAGGATTCCGCACCTTTGGGGCGGCGCGATGCCGGACTGATTTGCGCTATTTTTGGCTCTAGTCGGCGGACATCGCGCTGATACCGGAGAATTTCGCCCATGATCCTCGCCAGCACTCTGGAATTGCGCAGAACCCAGTTAAATCAGGCGAGAAAAGGTGCCTGTGAAGCTGACGAGTTCCATGCAGATTTTCCCGCCTGGTCCAACGCGCTTTGCAAATTTGGGAAAATTACAGCCAATACATTCCTGGATGTTGGCTGAGGGGTAAATATCAGCCAGGAACTCGGGACAATTCCCTTGTTCACCACCTAAGTGGCACCATGGGATCTTTTTATCATCATAGAATTTACAGTGCAGAGGGAGGCCATTCGGCCCATCGAGCCTGCACCGGCTCTTGGAAAGAGCACCCTACCCAAGGTCAACACCTCCACCCTATCCCCATAACCCAGTAACCCCACCCAACACTAAGAGCAATTTTGGACACTAAGGGAAATTTATCATGGCCAATCCACCTAACCTGCACATCTTTGGACTGTGGGAGGAAACCGGAGCATCCGGAGGAAACCCACGCACACAGGGGAGGATGTGCTGACTCCGCACAGACAGTGACCCAAGCCGGAATCGAACCTGGGACCCTGGAGCTGTGAAGCAATTGTGCTATCCACAATGCTACCGTGCTGCCCTCATTTTATGACCACATCAGAGATTTTTCATCCTCATCCAAACAATGGCTATCCTCCATCTCATTCTCAGTACTGTCCTCCGAACGCTAGCCTGGATTCTGAACTCAAATCTCTGGAACAAAAGTCCCGACCCCCTATCACCCCCGTGCCTGCCGACCTACATTGGCTGCCAGTGGAGCAATGTTTAGATTTTAAAATCCTCGTCCTTGTTCTCAAGCCCTCCATGGCCTCAACCCTTCGCTCTACACCTTCGCCTCCCACCCCTTGAGATTTCTACACTCCTCCATTCTGGGTCTTGAACATCCCCGATTTTAATCGCTCCGCCATTGCTGATCTGAGAAAACTCAAACGAGCCCAAATTCTCTTCAAAGGCCTGGAGTCATCTTGCTGATTGGGGGAAAGTTAGTGGGAGCGGGAAGCCGAAGGAACAGTTTTCAAAGTGCCAACTGCTCCATGTGTGCAGGAAATTTGGGTGGTAGGCAGCTGAATTTATTTTTAAGGAAGGATCCTGCCGATTCACTCGACTGAATTAGGCAGGGGTCTTATTAACTTATTTATTTAGGTGTCCTGCACTGGGGCGGCACGATGGCACAGCGGTTAGCACTGCTGCCTCCTTCTTGAACTGCGATCCACGTGGTGTAGGTACACCCACAGTGCTGTTAGGGAGGGGGTTCCAGGCTTTTGACCCAGTGAAGGAATGCTCCGGAATGTTCGACTCTAATTTTTCTAAAATAACGCCCCCTCAATTCCCCCCACCAGAGGAAATAGTTTTTCTTCATCACTTCTCTTCGATTCTTTGAATATTTTAAACACCTCGATCAGGTCACACCTCAGTCTACTTCCTTTACTCCAGGGAATCAAAGTTTATGTAATGTCATAATATAATCCTTTTGGCCGTTCTCTCAGTCAAGATTTTCCTCAAATCCGGTAGTGGGTCCACCTTGAGAATCTGGAACCAGTTCAGACACCACTTCAGACTCAGTTCCGTGTCTGTGCTGGCCGCTATCTGCAATAGCCACCTCTTTTTGCCAGCGGGTTTAGACTCAGCCTTTAGGTCATGGGAGGGGAGGAGTTTGGAGAGGCTTTAGGACTTGCTTGTGGAGGGAAGATTTTGCCAGCTTTAAGGAGCTGTCGGAGAAATTTCAACTTCCCTGGTTCCAATCTGTTTAGCTACTGTCAGATTCGCGATTTTTCACACAAGGCTAATCCCTCTTTCCCCTTGACACCACCCTCCTCCCTGTTGAAGAGGGTTTTGCCTTTGGCCGGGTCTGGTAGGGGGACTATTTCATGCATACACGGCCAGATCCTATCAGCGGAGTCGGCTCCATTGAAAGGGATGAAGGGGAAATGGGAAGGTGAATTGGGTCCTATTCTGGATGATGAGGTGTGGAGCGAGGCTCTTCACAGGGTCAACTCCACCTCCTCTTGAGCTCGTCTTCGTCTGATCCAGTTCAAGGTGGTGCACAGGGCTCACCTGACCAGGGCAAAGATGAGCGGATCTTTCTCTGGGGTGGAGGACAGGTGTGAATGGTGTTCTTGGGAGCTGGCTAACTGCACTCATATGCTCTGGCCTTGTCCCAAGTTAGTGAGCTTTTGAATCTCTTTCTTCAACACCATGTCAGAGATACTCAATGTCACTCTGGGCCATGTCCGCTGGTGGCCATTTTCGGGGCATCAGACTTGCCGGAGCTGCAGACGGGTGTGAAGGCTAATGTCCTCGCGTTTGCCCCGTTAATAGTCCGGAGACGGGGTGGAGGTCTCCTACTCTGCTCAAAGCCCCGGGCTGGTTGGGTAACCTCATGTCGTTCTTACATTTGGAGAAGCCAAGTATGTCATCGGGGGTCGGTAAAGGGGTTCTACGTAAGATGGCACCCCGTCCCCCCCCCGTCCCCGTCCCTTCGCAAAATGGCTGGGGCCTTTCGCTGAAGCCATGGGGCGGATGGGTCTTGATCTTCCCGCCCAATTCCCCAGTAACTGCGGGAAAAATGTCATATCTTCTTAACTTCAATTATGAATGTAGATGATACAAGCTTCATTAGTCACAGTAGGAATGACCTGCAACTTGCTACCTATGAGTGCGGTGAAAGAGGAGATGACCGATAATTTCAAAAGGAAAATTAGATAAACTTGCAGATTTTTTTTGAAAATCTTTTTATTGGCTTTTCCCATATTTATAAACAATTGTTACTTATATACATTACATTTTTCTTGCCCGCGCTAATTTGCTTTATTTTACAGAGAGGTTTGTTTTGTCCTTCATTTGACTAACTGTACATACATTTTGCTGCCCTCTGGATCAGTCTTTGATATCCGCCCCCCCCCCCCCCCCCCCCGGGTTTCGCAGTCCTCCCCCCCGCCGGGGTTGAGCAGTCCATTGGTTCTTCATCTTTTCTTTCCTGGCTTACTCCTCGTTGCTGGCCTCGAACGGGTTTTGGAACAGGCCGACGAGCTGCCCCCAAGTATCCAGGAAGCCTTTCTCTGACCCTCAGGTGGCGTACTTAATCTTCTCCAGGGGGAGAAATTCCGATAGGCCAGCGAGCCAGTCTGCAGCTGTGGGTGGTGCTGCTGATCGCCAGCCGAGCAGGATTCTCCGGCGTGCGATTAGGCAAGCGAAAGCAAAGGCGTTGGCCCTCCTTCCCCATGTGTAACTCTGGCTGCTCCGATACCCCGAAGATTGCCACTATTGGGCAAGGCTTCACCCACATCCCCACAACCTTGGACATTGCCTCGGAGAAGGCTGTCCAGAACCCAGCAAGCTTGGGGCAAGCCCAAAACATGTGGGTGTAAAGGAACATGTTGGCCAGGCTCCTCTGGCACCGCTCACATTTGTCCTCCACCTCCGGGAAGAGGTGGAGCTCACCCTGCTCAGTGCTTCGTTCCAGAGCCCCCATCCTACCTCTGTCCCCAGTTCGTCCTCCCATTTTTGTCTGGTCCCGTCCAGTGGAGTCCGGTCTCTCTCCAGTAGTCCAGTATATTTTCCCACATAGCCCCCCCTTCTCGCTGCTTGTGCCTATCAGGTCCTCTAGTAGAGTGCTTTCTGGGGCCCCAGGGTGCCCCACTGTCTCTTTGCGGAGGAAGTACTTTATTTGGAGGTGTCTCAATTCCTGTCCGCTTGCTAGTTTCCACTTCCTCGTCAATTCGTCCAGTGTCGCCAGTCTGCGCCCTACGTAGAAGTCCCCGACCGTCAGTGTGCCCCCGTCCCGCCTCCATCTTTTGAGGGTGGTATCTAGCATGGCTGGGGGGAATCTGTGACTGCCGCAGATGGGGGCTAGAAGGGACATTTTGGTTATCCCGAAGTGCTGTCTCATCTGGGTCCACCTTCTCAGCGTGGCCGCTACCACTGGGCTCGTTGTGTATCTTGTTGAGGGGGATGGGAGTGCTGCTGTAGCCAGGGCCCGGAGGGTTGTCCCTTTACAGGATGCCTCCTCCATTTGTCCCCAATCTGTGTCGGGTTCTTGTACCCATCCTCTCACTTTTTCTGCCGTTGCTGCCCAGCGGTAGTATTGTAGGTTCGGCAGAGCCAGGCCCCCTCTGACATTCCCTCTTCGCAGTGCTTGTTTTGGGATTCTCGGGTTCTTACCCCCCCCACCCCCCCAACCCCCACACACAAATGCCATGATTAGCCTGTCTATGTTTTGGAAAAAGGCCTTTGAGATGAAGATCGGGATGGATCCAAACAGGAAGAGGAACCTTGGCAGTACGTTCATCTTGATCGTCTGCACTCTTCCCGCCAGGGAGAGTGGGAGTGAGCCCCACCATTGAAGGTCTTTTTTTACTTCCTCCACCAGGCTGGTCAGGTTCCACTTGTGGACCTGTGTCCAGTCTCTGGCTATCTGGATCCCCAGGTAGCGGAATCTGTTCTGGGCCGTTTTGAACGTGAGCCCCTCCAGCTCTGTCCCTCCCCCTTTTAGGTTCAATGGGAATGCCTCGCTTTTGCCCAGGTTAAGTTTGTAGCCCGAGAAGGTTCCAAACTCTTTCAGTATTTGCAGTATTGCCTTCAGTCCCTCCTGTGGCTTTGAGACAAAGAGGAGCAGGTCATCTGCATAGAGTGAGACTCTGTGCTCTCTGTCTCCTCTCCGGATTCCCTTCCAGCTTTTTGCGTCCCGCAGGGCTATCGCCAGGGGTTCGATGGCTAGCGCGAACAAGAGTGGGGAAAGGGGGCAGCCCTGTCTTGTTCCTCTCTGTAGCTGGAAGTATTCAGAGCTGGTGGTGTTAGTTCGGACACTCGCTTTGGGAGCGTTGTACAGGAGCCTCACCCAGGTGGCGAATCCCGCTCCTAGCCCAAACCGTTCCAGTGCCTCGAGGAGGTAGCTCCATTCGACTCTGTCGAAGGCCTTTTCTGTGTCCAGGGAGACGATCACCTCTGGTGTTCTCTCCGTGCAAATTTTTTGTAGAAGTCCGCCCGGAACCCATCAGGTCCCGGTGCCTTCCCCGCCTGCATGGAGCTGATGCTCCCCATGATTTCTCCCAGGTCTATTGGTGCTTCCAGCTCCCCCCATCTGTCTTCCCCCACCACTGGTAGTTCCAGTCTGTCTAGGAACTGTTTCATCCCCGCATCCCCGTCGGGGGGCTCGGAGGTGTACAGTCCCCGGTAGAAGGTCTCGAATGCCCGATTGACCTCCTTTGGCTCTGTTACCAGTCTGCCTCTGCTATCCTTTACCTGCGCTATTTCCCTCGTGGCTGCCTGCTTTCTCAGCTGGTGAGCCAGTAGGCGGCCAGCCTTGTCTCCGGGTTTGCAGAAGGTCCCCCGTGTCTGGCGGAGTTGGTACGCTGCTTTCCTAGTGGATAGCAGGTTAAAGTCCATTTGCAGCTTTTTTGTCTCCGCCAGCAGCTGTATGGTTGGGGCCTCAGAGTACTTTCTGTCGACTTCCAGATGGAGTCCACAAGCTGTTGCCTGGCCACCCTCTCTTCCCTATCTCTACTTGCCTTGTAGGCTATGATCTCTCCTCTGATCACGGCCTTCAGTGCCTCCCAGAACGTGGAGGGTGAGACCTCCCAGTTTTGGTTGCTACTAATGTAATCGCCGATGGGTGCTGTTCCATTCTAACTTGCCCTTGGGTCCAGCAGTAGCCACAGGCCATGCTGAAAGCATGACAGAAAGGCGGCTTGTTGTTTTCCCACTAGAGTTAAGCTGGGAGAACAGAAGGATGCCCTCAGAATCTCAAGACTAGGTATTGTGACTTTTAAATCTGAATGAAAGGGAGATCAGTGTTGTTATGGGCTAGGGTTTGGAGAACCCCAAAGTGTATCATGGAGTTCACCTGACCCACAACTTTTAATAGATTGTGGTAAGGGGAGCACACGGCCCACTCTACAGGTGTGGTACAGCAGAAATGGAAAAGTATTTTTTTAAAGCAAAACAATGTTTATTCTATGAACTCAAGTTAACCTTTTTAAAACATAGTGAACATCTTAGCAACCATCGATTCAAATACAACCCCCAAAGAATACACTACGTAATCCTTAAGCTGTCCTTTTAACATCCATAAGACTTAAAAAATAAATTTTAACAGAAGCACATCAGGTTAAAGTCACTACTGAGAGCAGTTATTAGTTTTAAATCACCAAAGGATCGATTTACAGTCTTTAGATTACAGAGAGAAAGACTAATACCCCTTCTGGCTGTGACTGCAGCTATCCAGCTCTGAAAAGGAAACTAAAACACACCCTGCAGCAAACAGCCTAAAACAAAAGTAAAAAGCTGACAGACAGCCCAGCTCCACCCACGCTCTGACATCATTGATAAACACCCATTTCTTAAAGGTACTCTCACATGACAGAGTGCATAACATTGGAAAGAATGCCACTGAGAACCTTTAAATAAACATTTACCGATACTATTCGGGGTGCTCTGGCACTGACATGTCTCGACTGGCTGTTTGTGTCCTGAGCCAATATCTTCCTCTCTTAAAAGCAGATTATCTGGTCATTATCTCATTACTGTTTATGGGAGCTTGCTGTGCGCAATTAGTTGCCACTTTCCCCCGACATTGCAACAGTGGCTACATTTCCAACACTTCACTGGCTGCAAAGTGTTTGGCGCATACTGAGACCATGAAAGATGCACAATGATTCTTTATTCCATCCCCCCCCCCCGCCCCAAGTTTCTGATCATCTTCATTGTCCACTTTTGCACTTTTTCAGATATCAGCATCTGCCATTTGCACAGTCGAATCTTGCCACTTCCTGGTTGTGGATGTTGATTGCAAAGATTACACCTCAAAGGTCTCCCTTGGCTTGGAGGGCCAAAGGGCCTGTTCCTGAGCTGTATTGTTCTTTGTTCCCTCTAGCAAGTGGGGATGGCCTTGCACTGCAGTGATCACACAGTTCTAGCTGGCCGGGAAACTCTCCCACGCTTACCAATTGCCAGAGATGTGTGCGAAAGATTTACAGGGCAGCAATCACTTTGTTTGGCCACAAACACACCTTGCTTGGCCATTACGTCCAGGGGTGAGACTCGAACAGGGAGCTTTAGCCTCAGAGTTAGGAACACTACTGTTAGAAATTGGCTTTTCTAGTTCGATATAGATGATAACGGTAAAAGGCATATTAAGCATTATTTGAGTGCAGCAATAGCTGGAGACACATTAAGGGTTAATCCAGATCACACACTTTAGTTTTCTTTCCTTAAAATTAGACTTTAACATTTTGCAAGTTGCTTGAGGCCTGCTCGAGACTGAAGGAACAGTGACGTCAGCTGACTTAAAGGCCCCATTGTGTGAAAGAATGGGCAGTTCCATTTAGAACATAGAAAAATACAGCACAGAACAGGCCCTTCGGCCCACGATGTTGTGCCGAAACTTTGTCCTAAATTAATCATAGATTATCATAGAATTTACAGTGCAGAAGGAGGCCATTCGGCCCATTGAGTCTGCACCGGCTCTTGGAAAGAGCACCCTACCCAAGGTCAACACCTCCACCCAACACTAAGGGCAATTTTGGACACTAAGGGCAATTTATCATGGCCAATCCACCTAACCTGCACATCTTTGGACTGTGGGAGGAAACCGGAGCACCCGGAGGAAACCCACGCACACACGGGGAGAATGTGCAGACTCCGCACAGACAGTGACCCAAGCCGGAATCAAACCTGGGACCCTGGAACTGTGAAGCAATTGTGCTATCCACAATGCTACCGTGCTGCCCTTAAGAACAAATTAATCTACACTACATCATTTTCCCGTAATCCATGTACCTATCCAATAGCTGCTTGAAGGTCCCTAATGTTTCCGACTCAACTACTTCCACAGGCAGTGCATTCCATGCCCCCACTACTCTCTGGGTAAAGAACCTACCTCTGACATCCCCCCTATATCTTCCACCATTCACCGTAAATTTATGTCCCCTTGTAATGGTTTGTTCCACCCGGGGAAAAAGTCTCTGACTGTCTACTCTATCTATTCCCCTGATCATCTTCTAAACCTCTATCAAGTCGCCCCTCATCCTTCTCCGTTCTAATGAGAAAAGGCCGAGCACCCTCAACCTTTCCTCGTAAGACCTACTCTCCATTCCAGGCAACATCCTGGTAACAAACAGTCTAGGGTGATAAGTCCTGGCGAAGAATGTGTTTTTCTCAAGCAATGATACGGGAAAATTAGTACCTTTATATTTAAATACAGATATCTCTTAAATTGACAGACAGACACTTTGGCTGAATTGAGAGAATTATAAATTAGTTAAAGCCAATCAGAGGTGAAAAGAAGGCAAGACTTTAAGATAACAATCTCCTTAAGAATCACTTGTCAAAATGAAAAAAATCCATTCCGGAATCAATCTATCTCTTTCTGAAACCTATTTTCTTTGCTTTCTTTTGCTAAATTGCCATCTTTCTTTTGTTTAAATCATTCAGTCATTTCATACTGTGTATGATTTGAAGAATTACCATGATTTGAAATTGAATGAAAACTCAACGACTGTATTCGCTAAACACAATCAATCTGACCTAATTTTGTATTGACTAATAAAGTTTCCCAGTGGCACAAGCTGACAAATAAGGTTCAACTGAGCTTTGCCAACAAGCACAGACTTGATCTCTGTTATTTGGGAACGAAGAAGGGATAACGGATATCCAGGGTTCCGAATAGACACAGAGATCCATCAACTATCCATTGCATCATGAGACTGCACACTGAGGGCAGCACGGTAGCAAAGTGGTTATCACTGTTGCTTCACAGCACCAGGGACCTGGGTTCGATTCCTGGCTTGGGTCACTGTCTATGCGGAGTCTGCAGGTTCTCCCTGTGTCTGCGTGGGTTTCCTCCGGGTGCTCTGGTTTCCTCCCACAAGCTCAAAAAGACGTGTACTTTAGGTCATTTGGACATTCTGAATTCTCCCTCTGTGTACCCGAACAGGCGCCGGAATGTGGCGACTTCACAGTAACTTCATTGCAATTTTAATGTAAGCCTACTTGTGACACTAATAAAATATTATTACTACTTCATTGGCTGTAAAGACATCTTCGACTTGTGAAGGGTGCTGTGCAAATGCAAATCCTTTATTTTTGAGGATTGAGAGGTTCCTTAAACATTGCCTGGAATGTTGAAATGTGGATGCCCAATGACTTCCTCTAAAGTAAGTGACACACGAGGATAATTCAGAGCCAGGTTTGTCCATTTTTTCACATGTGGAGCCACGTGGCCGGTGAGCAAATTTCGGAAAGGAAGAAAAGAAACAAGTTGCTGAGCAAGGATAAAGAAATGTCAAAGCAATAAATTGATAAGTTAAAAAAAAGTGTAATTAATAAAGATGAGTGTTAGAGCGTGAGAGTGTGTGTGCCAGGCTCACTCCTCGTCTCAGGGTACTCACTCATTCACTCACCCACACCCATTATGAATATGTTAAGAGTGAGAAAACTGTGAGTAAGGCAGACACACACTCACCCTCTCACTCCCACACACAGGGACACACACAAGCTCACACACACATTCTCCCACACACACTCACTCATACACACTCACTCTCTCTCACACACACACTGACTCCCCCCACACATACACATGCTCACTCTCTCACACACACAACCACTCATTCTCTCCCTCCCTCCACACAGACACACTCTCTCTCACTCCCACACACACTCACTCTCTCATGCACATTTGCGCTCCCACTCCCACACACACATACTCACTCTCTCTCTCACACACACACTCTCACTCCCCCACACACACTCACTCGCTCACACTCATTCACACACTCTCACTTCCACACCCATACACACTTTCTCACACCCACACACTCCCTCTCTCACTCCCTCACAAATACACACACTCTCTCACACACATACACACTTATTCTTTCACACCCTTGCACCAACACACTCTCTGTCTCCCCACACACACACACTCATTCCCCCACACCCTCACACACACACTCTCTCTCTCCCACACACAGTCACTCTCACTCCCACACAAATACGTACTCACTCTCTCACACACATACACACTCTCTCTCCCCTACACACACAGTCACTCACACACACACACAGTCTTTCTCTCACTCCTACACACACACAGTCACTCTCTCACACACGCACACACGGTCACGGATGTGTGAGGCGTGTAAGAAGGATCCAAGCTGATTGATGAAGCTTTTCTTGTTTGAGAGAATTTATTGACTTATTCAGACTCACATCTCTGCTCTCAACCCAGTGTCCCAGTTATCCCCTGTTTATCGCTGTTTTTGGCGCATGGTGGCACAGTGGTTAGCACTGCTGCCTCATAGCACCAGGGACCGGCATTCAATTCCCACCTTGGTGACTGTGTGGAGTTTGCACTTTCTCCCCATGTCTGTGGGGCTTTCCTCCCACAGTCCAAAGATGTGCAGGTTAGGTGGACTGGTCATGTTAAATTGCCCCTTAGTGTCCAAAGGTGGTTAGGTTAGGCGGGGTTACAGGGATAGGGCAGTGGAGTGGACCTAGGTAAGATGCTGTTTCAGAGGATCGGTGCAGACTCGATGGGCTGAATGGCCTCCTTCTGCACTGGAGGGATTCTGTGGATTTTTGGATCTATGGAGTGAATGTTGCAGGTGGTGAACGGGATGGGGTGTTAATCAAGCGGGACTGCTTTGTCCTGGATGGTGTCGAGCTTCTAGAGTGTTGTTGGAGCTGCGCTCATCCAGGCGAGTGGAGAGTATTCCATCACACTCCTGACTTATAGATGGTGGACAGACTTTGGGGAGTTGGGAGATGAGTTGCTCTCTGCAGAATTCACGGCATTTGTGTTAACATCAGAGATTAGTCAGAGAGTACAACTGGAAGATTAATATTGTTTCCATCCCATATCAGAAATGAGTATCGAGGTAACAATAATCTTTATTGTCACAAGTAGGCTTACATTATCACTGCGCTGAAGTTACCGTGAAAAGCCCCTAGTCACCACATTCCGGCGCCTGTCCGGGTACACGGAGGGAGAATTCAGAATCTCCAATTCACCTTCGGGACTTGTGGGAGGAAACCGGAGCCCCCGGAGGAAACCCACGCAGACACGGGGAGAAAGGGCAGACTCCGCACACAGTGACCCAAGCCGGCAATCGAACCCGGCGTTGTGAAGCAACTGTGCTAGCCACTGTGCTACTGTGCTGCCCATATTGGTCAAAACCCAGACAGTGGCATTTAATTCTCTGGGATTTTCGATCCTCTTGTGATATTAATTACATAACAGTTAAACTATCAAGGTAATCATTGTCATGTCTGGAGGGCGGGCAAGAAGGAACACTTTTCGATGTGCACTCTGGGCAACGTGTGATAAAACTCACAGAGAGGCTTCCGCAGGATTTACCAGCCTCGTCACACCTTGCGAGAACTCACAAGGCGTCACAATTCGGATCCCACCCGTTAAGGTCGCGATCCAGATTTGCATATTCACGTGAGCAGTTAGACCCTGAGTGGGTGCCATTTAACACTGGTTTCCACAAAAATGGACCATCGTATCGGAACTTGGGGGGCCAGCAGGGGTCTCCCAGGCTGTCGGGGGCCTCTGGGCAAGGTGGTATTGTGGCATTGCCAGCCTGGCACCCTGGCAGTGCCACCCAACGTTTGGCGAGCAGAGCTTGTTCGTGCAGGAAATGGGACTAAGTGTGACCTCAGAGGGGCGTTCCTCGCCAGAAGTGAAGCAGAGTCCTGTTTAATAGCGGGGCCGTTCTCAGTGCCAGTGCCTGACCATGGGACTCTGTTTCAATTCCATGAAATCGCGCCCAATATCTTTAGTTAAATAAGGGAATGAAAATTGCTCCGGATGTGGTCAGTATTTCAGCCTTGTACAGTTGCAGCAAGATTGCCCGACTCTTATACTCCAACCCCCTTGAAATAAGGGCTAACATTCCATTAGCCTTCCTGATGACCTGCTGCCCCTGTGTGCTAGCTTTCTGTGTTTTGTGCACAGGTCCCCCCAAGTCTTGAGGGCAGCACGGTAGCACAAGTGGATAGCACTGTGGCTTCACAGCGCCAGGGACCCAGGTTCGATTCCCCGTGGGTCACTGTCTGTGCGGAGTCTGCACGTTCTCCCCGTGTCTGCGTGGGTTTCCTCCGGGGGCTCCGGTTTCCTCCCACTGTCCAAAGACGTGCAGGTTAGGTGGATTGGCCATGCTAAATTGCCCTTAGTGACCAAAAAGGTTAGGAGGGGTTATTGGGTTACGGGGATAGGGTGGAAGTGAGGGCTTAAGTGGGTCGGTGCAGACTCGATGGGCCGAATGGCCTCCTTCTGCACTGTATGTTCTATGTTCTAAGTCCCTTTGTGTTGCAGATTTCTGCAGTTTTTCTCCATTCAAATAATATCTGTTCTTCCTTCCAAAATGAACAACTTCACATTTTCCCCACATTCTACTCCATTTGCCAACTTTTTTGCCCACTTAACTTAACCTATCAATATCTCTTTGTTGGGAGCCCTCTCGCAAGGCCATGTTTGATTGCCTTGTGTCTGTAAGAGACCAGGCTATACGAATCTATTGCTTAACCATAATAGTTATTATTTGTTACTGATGTGCGAGTAATGAACTTGCATTTGGGGAACACATTTAAGCTTGAATTGCCGAGGAATCATTTAATTTAGTTTGAGTGATTTCTTAACGCCCTTCGAATTTTCTGCTGGACCAAAATACCAACATTTATCCGTTTAATGTATGTGGATATGGTATATATTATAGATTATATATAGATAGATATATAGATTATATATATTGTTATGGGCCAGGGTTTAGAAAACTCCAAAGTGTATCATGGAGTTCACCTGACCTACAACTGTTTATAGATTTTGGTTGCGTTGAGCACAAGAGCCTGCCCTTCAGGTGTTATTTATCAGAGGCGTTAAGCACTTTTAATTAAAAACAAAGCTTATTCTATGAATTTATATAAACACACTCAGTCAGCATTTTTGTCAACTACCAACATAAATACCTCACACAGCTACAGTACTCTATATATAACCCTCAATAAATTCCCCTTAACTATTTTAATTTAATAACAACATCCCATAAACGAAAAAAAAAACTTTTACCAAACAGTACTGTAATTATTGGTCTGCCTTGGAATTGAAAATAAAGAGACAGGCCAAAATACTTCTCTTTCTGATCCTACAGCAGCCAAATGTGCAAACGCAAGTAAAAACCCAGCGCCACAGCCCAGCCCCACCCACACAATGACATCACTGAAGCCATGTGATAAGACAAAAACATTTCTTAAAGGGACACTCCCATGAGACTATAATGCCAATGAGCTGTTCTCTGCTAATCACAATTAAGGGAGATGTGAAATCAACCATTGCAACATCAGTCGTGTAGAATTAAATAAATCCTGGAGGTAGTCGGACTGGGAGGCAATTGATTGGCGGCGTGTTAGGGCCACCAGTGATTGAAGTTTCAGTGTGGAGCCTGTGACATTATCAAAAATGTAAGAACTGCAAAGGTTAATGAAATGTCTACATCAACCACTAGAGGGAGTTAGATGTACAAGTATATAAAACATTGATGCTAAGCCTTAGGGGTGAGAGGTTGAGGAGAAAGCTGGAGAACAGACTGAAGGAAATATAGTGTGAGTGAGAGCAGATCATAGATAATGTAATAGTGTAGAGATTAGTAGTAGATGAGTGTAGATTATATGCTTATTATCAACTGTGTATTATCTAAACATAGAATTTACAGTGCAGAAGGAGGCCATTCAGCCCATCAAGTCTGCACCGGCTCTTGGAAAGAGCACCCTACCCAAGGTCAACACCTCCACCCTATCCCCATAACCCAGTAACCCCACCCAACACTCAGGGCAATTTTGGACACTAAGGGCAATTTATCATGGCCAATCCACCTAACCTGCACATCTTTGGACTGTGGGAGGAAACCGGAGCACCCGGAGGAAACCCACGCAGACACTGGGAGGATGTGCAGACTCCGCACAGACAGTGACCCAAGCCGAAATCGAACCTGGGACCCTGGAGCTGTGAAGCAATTGTGCTATCCACAATGCTACCATGCTGCCCACTCTAGGAGTAAGTGCTGAATCCAAATTAGTAGTGTTAATACATTTATAGCTTTGTTCAACATAAAGCTATTTGTGGTCTTTGTGAGTGCTACACCAACCATCCTGAATTTAGCAGCACAGCCAAGAGGAGGGTCTGTTGCACCTTATTGTCCTCTTTAAGGACAGCAAGGATTGGATGCCACGCACAAGAGAAAAGACAATGACTTGTATGTCTCTGTGGGTCTGTGTACATCAGCGTGGATGTGTCAGTGTTTACTCTCTGTGTGTCTCTGTGGAGCTGAGTGTGTCTCTCTGTGGTTTTGTGTGTCTCTGTGCATTTGTGGATCTGTGTGTCTCTCTGTGGATCAAATCATTATAATATTTATTGTCACAAGTAGGCTTATATTAACACTGCAAATGATGATACTGTGAAAAGCCCCTAGTCGCCACAGTCCGGCTCCTGTCCAGGTACACAGATGGAGAATTCAGAATGTCCAATTCACCTAACAAGCACGTCTTTCGGGCCCTGTGGGAGGAAACCGGAGCACCCGGAGGAAACCCACGCAGACATGGGCAGAGCGTGCAGACTTCGCACAGACAGTGACCCAACCGGGAATCGAATCTGGGACCCTGGCGCTGTGAAGCAACTGTGCTAACCACTGTGCTACCGTATTTGTGCGAGGCTGTGGATCTGTGTGTGTGACTGTGGATCTGTGTGTGTCTCTCTGAGTTCGCGTCCATCTATTATGACAGCATGTCGGATGTATTCTGCAGTCAATTGAAAGCCAATCTCACAAAGGAACATGAAATAATCTCTGAGACATAATTGGTATAGGATTCAGGGCTAACAACTGATTGGCTGGTGCACTGAGGGTGGAGGATGGGCATGAGCCCTGGCATAATGCAACTATGACTAATCCCCTAGGCACCTCGGATTGAAGGAGATGTTTTGGCACAGTGGGTTAGCGTCCTTGTCTCTGAATCAGAGTTTCCGGGCTCGAGTCCCACCCCAGGACTTGATGGCCAAGGAAGGTGCGTCCATAACGTGGCCAAAACAGGTTGAGGGTCAATCTGGAAATCCTTCCAAACACGGCAGTGGCTGGCGGTGAGAGCGGGAGAGACTCCTGGTCAGCCACGCTTGATGTGGAGTGGCGCCCCTCAAGCTGTAAGCCTCTGGCAAATCAGTAACCTGTTCTGGGAATAACTAACTGCGGAACCAAACGGAAGTCTGTCTTAGTGCATCGCTAAGTGCGGGTCGAGCATTGCAATGGGCCTAGAATTTAACGGAATCCCAGAAAAGATTGTAACTTTTATTTACTTTTATAATCCATGGAGGATCAGAGTCACAGGACCGTTAATTAGTCTGAACAACAAGAAAAATATCATTTAATAAACATGAAAACATTGGACTTCTGGTGGCTGCCATCGCGAGGGTGGTCGTACATTTGGTAGCTCCCGCGGAATTTTGGACTTTTCCTGCCTGAAGGGCGTAGTATTTGAGGGCAAAAGGTATGGGAGTGTCTGGGGATGTCTTACTCCTCTGGTGTGGTTGGTGGATGGATCCACGGAACCCCCGCCCCCCCCCGACCAAGCTGGTTATGTGGAACGTGAGGGGGTTGAATGGGCCGGATAAATGGTCATGTGTGTTTGAGGGCGGACATGACTTTTTTTGCAGGGGGCACACCTGATGTTGGGGGATCAGACGAGGCAGAGGAGGGGATGGGTGGGGCAGGTGTTCCATTCGGAGCTGGATGTGAAGACAAGGGTGGTGGCTGTGTTGGTTAATGAGCGGGTTGCGTTCGAGGTGAGGGGCATTGTGGCCGATCTTGGTGGGAGATATGCGATGGTTTGTGGGAGGTTGGGGGGGTGCCGGTGGTTCTGGTGAATGTTTATGCCCTGAATTGGGATGATGTGGATTTTATGAGGGAAGTCCCGGACTTGGACTTGCATCGGTTGATCCAAGCTTGGACCGGTCGAGTTCAAGGGTGTCGGAAGTGGTGGAGGATCTGAGAGGTGTTCATGAGTGCATGTTGGCGCGGGGGGGGGGGGGGGGTGTTGGACAAGGTGTCGCTGGTGGGGTTGGTCAACTCGGAGTATTCGTCGATTGTGGCTTTCGACCATGCGCTGCGGATTTGCGGGTGGCCCGGGGGGGGGGGGGGGGGGGAGTCCAACAGTGGAGACTGGGTGTTGGGTTGCTGGCGAATGAGGAGGTGTGTGCATGGGTGTTGGCTGCCATTCGGGCCTATGTGGAGCTAAACGACACGGGGGAGGTCACAGCTGCCACGCCGTGGGAGGCACTCAAGGCTGTAGTCTGGGGGGTGTTCATATCAATTCGGGCAGATAGAGAGAAAACAGAGCGGGGGGGTTGCTAGAGGGCAAGGCTGATGGATGAGATTTTCAGGGTGGACAGGAGATATTCGGAGGTGCCGGAAGCAAGGTTGTTGAAGGAGAGGCAAAGGCTCCAGATGGAGTTTGGGCTAGATTCTAAGGGGAAGGAGATGGGGCAGCTGTGGGGGGCCAGAGGGGCAGTGTATGAGTACAGGAAGAAGGCGAGCAGGATGTTGGCACATCAGTTGAGGAAGCAGGAGGTGGCGAGGGAGATTGGTAGAGTTAGGGATGGTAAGGGTAAGGTGATGATGGAGGGGGTGAATGGGGTATTTGAGGCCTTTTATAGGAGGCTCTACGAGTCAGAGCCCCCGACCGGGGAGGAGGGGACGCGATGGTTCCTGGATGGGTTAGAGTTTCCCAAAGTGGAGGATGGACTGTTTCAGGGAATGGGGCTCCAATGGACTGAGCGAGGTGATGGATGGCATGACGGTGCAGGCAGTGAGGGCCCCAGGGACGCACGGGTTTCCGGTCGAGTTTTATAAACCGTTTGGGGTGGACCTGGGCCACTGCTGCTGAGGGCGTATAATGAAGCGAGGGAGAGAGGGGCGAACTCCCCCTACATTATCGCAGGCTTCCATCTCCCTGATTTTGAAGGGGGAATAGGACCAGGAGCAATGTGGGTCGTACTGCCCGATATCACTATTGAATGTGGACACCTGGGGTGACATTCTCTGACCCCCTGCCGGGTCGGAGAATCGCCGGGGGCTGGCGTGAATCCCGCCCCCGCCGGTTGCCGAAGTCTCCGGCACCGGATATTCGACGGGGGCGGGAATTGCGCCGCGCCGGTTGGCAGGCCCCCCCGCTCGATTCTCTGGCCCGGATGGGCCGAAGCCCCGCTGATAAATTGCCTGTCCCGCCGGCGTAAATTAAATCACCTACCTTACCGGCGGGACAAGGCAGCGCGGGCGGGCTCCGGGGTCCTGGGGGGGGCGCGGGGCGATCTGGCCCTGGGGGGGTGCCCCCACGGTGGCCTGGCCCGCGATTGGGGCCCACCGATCCGCGGGCGGGCCTGTGCCGTGAGGGCACTCTTTCCCTTCCGCCTCCGCCACGGTCTCCACCATGGCGGAGGCGGAAGAGACTCCCTCCACTGCGCATGCGTGGGAAACTGTCAGCGGCCACTGACGCTCCCGCGCATGCGCCGCCCCGAGATGTCATTTCCGCGCCAGCTGGCGGGGCAACAAAGGCCATTTCCGCCAGCTGGCGGGGCGGAAATTCCTCCGGCGTCGGCCTGGCCCCTCAATGTTGTGGCTCGGCCCCCAAAGATGTGGAGCATTCCGCACCTTTAGGGCGGCACGATGCCCGTCTGATTGGCGCCGTTTTGGGCGCCAGTCGGCGGACATCGCGCCGTTTCGGGAGAATTTTGCCCCAGGTTATTGGCAAAGGTGTTGGCATGGCATTGCGAATCGAGGACTGTGTGTGAGTGTCGGTGGGGGGGGGGGGGGGGGGGGGGGGGGGGGGGGGGTGATCGGCGAGGATCTGACGGGTTTTGTGAAGGGGAGGCTGTTGTCGGTGAATATGCGGAGGCGACTCAATGTAATCATGATGCCTTCGGAGGGGCAGGAGGTGGAGGTAGTGGTGGCGATGGACGCGGAGAAGGCGTTTGATCGGGTGGAGTGGGCGTATTTGTTGGAGGTGAGGTTTGCGGATTGGGTCCGGTTGCTGCACAAGGTGCCGGCGACGAGTGGGCGGACGAACCGAGTGAGTTCAGCGTACTTCGGGCTGCATCAAGGGATGCGGCAGGGGTGCCCGCGCCCCCAGTTGCTCTTCGCCTTGGTGATAAAGCAATTGGCAATAGCGCTTCGGGCATCAAGGGGCTGGCGAGGGAAGTTGCCGTTTAGGGTGGTGGGGGTGGGTTTCAGGTGTTTGGGTATCCAGGTGGCGCAGAGCTGGGCGCAGGTGCATAAACTGAACTTGTCTCTGCGGGTGGATCAGGTGAAGGGGGACGTTAAGAGGGGGGATGTGCCACCCCTGTCGCTGGCGGGGCGGGTGCAGACAGTGAAAATTACCGTGCTGCCGAGGTTTCTGTTTGTATTTCAGAACCTCCCAATCTTTGTTCCCAAGTCGTTTTTCAGGAGGGTCAATGGGCTGATATCTGGGTTATATGGGCAGGGAACGAACCCGTGGAGGGCTTTCCTGCAGCGGGGGCGAGAGGGTAGAGGCTGGCGTTGCTGAACATGATGAGCTCTTATTGGACGGCTATCATTGCTATGGTAAAGAAATGGGAGAGCTTTGTTGTTGGCGCCTTTCCCGTTCTCTCAGGCCAGGTACTCCGTGAGCCCAGTGATGGTGTCGGCCCTAAGGGCGAGGGGGCAGTGGAGGCTGCACTTAGGGCTGGAGGGTGCCTCGGTGTGGGTGTCGATCTGCAATAACCAGAGTTTTGTGCCGGTGGGGCTGGATGTGAGGTTTGGGGGGGGGGGGCAGCAGGAAGGGATTGAGCATTTCTGGGACTTGTTGACGGGGTACATCCGCAGGGCTGGAGGACCTGGAGGAAGAGAATGAGTTGCCCAGGGGGAATGGCTTTAGGTACCTGCAGGCACGGGACTTTGTAAGGATAGAGGTGCCGTCCTTTCCTGGGCTGACCCCCCTGGCTGTCGGAAATCTATAAGGAAGTTGGTGGAGTGGGAGGGAGCCCTGGTTGGGGATATTAAGCGTAAATGGGAGTAGGAGCTGGGTGGGGAGGAGGGGGCTGAGACCTGGAATGAAGCCTTGCGGAGGGTGAATGCGTCCTCGTCATGTGCGAGGTTAAGCCTCATCCAATTTAAATTGGTACATAGGATTCATATGACGGTAGCAAGGATGCGTAGGTTCTTTGCCGGTCGGGGATAGGTGTGGGCAGTGCGCCCGGGGGCCCGTGAATGATGTTCACATGTTTTGGGCGTGTCCAAGACTAAAGGGGTTCTGGCAGGGGATCTTGGGCGTGATGTCTGAGGTGCTGGGTATGTAAGTGTTTCCGAGTCCAGAGGTGGCGATATTTGGGGTGTCGGAAGACCCGGGAGTCCAGGGGGTGAGAGAGGCCGACGTTTTGGCCTTTGCCGCCCTGATAACCCGGAGACGGATTTTGCTCGGGTGGCGGGACTCGGAGCCGCCGAAAGCGGGGGAGTAGGTGAGCAGCCCGGCAGAATTCCTGAGTTTGCAAAAGGCCAAGTTCGCTTTGCAAGGGTCGGCAGAGGGTTCACCTGGAGGTGGGAACCATTCATCAATTTCTTTAAGGAGGATTGAGGGGTCAGCAAGGGGAGGTGGTGGTTGGGGGGGGCAAGGGGGTTAAAATAGGAAAGGTGGTATGGGAAGCAGGTTTGGCATCAAGTGGGCAGGTGGGTGTGGTTGTTTATTGAGTTATTCCATTGTTCTGCTTTTCTGTGTGTATATATGAAAATGTCTTGAATAAAATATTTTCTTAAAAAACCATGAAAAAATTGGATTATGATGCAATACACCTTTACTGCCCCCTTAGTTTAACGATTACACACGGGTTTTAGGATTAAGTTGGATGACAAAGAACATCTTATTATACAATGCTCTCAAAACACAAAGTCCCTTTTAAGCACACAAGATGACAGTGGGCAAATACACTCTCCACTCTGAACCTCAAGTGAATGTTTGTGGATGTCTCCTCGGAACCCCTCCAGGTGACTGTCATGTGAGAGCTTTCAAACTCCATTCCCAAAAACACACTTTAGCATCTTCTCTTACAAGTATGCTTTCCCTTAGCGGTTTGCAGTCCGAAATCCAGACCAGGTTTTCCAAATGACACTGTTAAGCAAAGCTTCCGCTCCACTTTTAACAGTGAATTCAGTCCGAGATTTTACACCACCCACCCTTTTCGGATTTATTTTGTCTTAAAGGCCTTTACACAAACTCCAAGGCCCAGCCACTGATTTCCATAGTTATTTCAACATGTTCCGCAGGCTGAAATAAACTCCCACAAACCTGAAAACCACTTCAGATATCTTTCTGGTGTCTCAGCCTTCTCAGCTCTGTCTGTCTTTGCTGAACAGTTCATTGTTCTAGTACCTTTAACATCAGACCTCTCGGAAACTTCTCTTCATTTCTCTGATTTCCTTAACTAGCTGCTCTTCGAATCTCTGCACTTGTTTCCTTTTTTAAATAAATTTAGAGTTCCCGATTACTTTTTTTTCAATTAAGGGGCAATTTAGCGTGGCTAATCCACCTACATCTTTGGGTTGTGGGGGTGAGACCCACGCAGACTCGGGAGAATGCGCAAACTCCACAAGGACAGTGACCCGGGGCCGGGATCGAAGCCGGGTCCTTGGCACTGTGAGGCAGCAATGCTAACCACTGCACCACCGGGCCGCCCCTGCACTTGCATTCTTAACCATTACTCCATGGTATGGCTTTTCTTCTAGCACAGAAGAGATTTCCCGCTCTAGCCGTCTAAAACCAAGTGACTCTTGCCGAGCTGTCAGAGCTGCCTTCTCTCTCACTAGCTATCTCCAAATCTGCAATCATATTGGCTAAAATAAAAACTAATAGCGTCTCTACCTTACAAGGCCCCAGTTGCTAAGCAATACCCACACACCTCTGCTGGCTGTTTTATTCTTTACACTGTAGCCCTCTCTAAGCGCAATACAATTACAGTTGGAATTGCAACCAAACCCCACACACACAAACACCTCTGTCCAGCATGAATCTAACTATAGGTGCCTTCCTGCACAGAAACATTAAGTTAAACCCACTTACAAGCGTACCTTTTTTCTATTGCTTACCAATACAAATATAAATCTCTTAAAACTACCTTTGTTTACCTAAAGCTATACCCACTGTGTCAAATCCGTTTATTGTTTTAAACATTTGATTGGATCCCCTCTCAATCACATATTCAGTTTCATGAAACATGCCCTGAAACCCAACACGGTTAATACGCAGGCGAATTTCGCAATCCCACCAGCGTCACTGATACTGGCCTGAGGTATGGTGCCGAAAACCGATCGTGAGGCTGTAGATGGGATCTGGCAAAGGTTCTATGTAACTGAAGCTTGCTGCCTCCCTTTTGTATTCTACCCATTTAATTCGCTTTTGCTTAATATTCACTTTAATCTTCCATCAGGCAGAAGATACAGAAGTCTGAAGGCCCGCACATCCAGACATAGGAACAGCTTCTTCCCCACAGCTACAAGACTCCTCAACGACTCCCCCTCGGACTGATCTGTTCCCTGTAAGAACACTATTCACGACGCCCTATGCTGCCCTTGCTTATGTATTTGCTTTGTTTGGCCCCTTGTTCCGCTCTATAACCAATCACCGTGTGTTGATGTACCATTTGTCAATGTTCTCTGTTGATTATTCTTTTACTCTACTATGTACGTACTGTGTACGTTCCCTCGGCCGCAGAAAAATACTTTTCACTGTACTTCGGTACATGTGACAATAAATCAAATCAAATTAATGAACTTTCCTCTGATTCAAATTTAGCTAGCAGAGAGAGAAAGGTGGCTGATTTCTGGTCCCTCAGTGGCAAAGGGACCCTCGTTAGGGAACCGTGGATAATTTGTTCCGATTGCCATCATTTTATTCTCCCAAAATGTACTTTACTCTTGATGTGTGTAAAAGCATAAACCAAAAACATTTCAAATTAAATGGAGTGCAATGGAATAGGACTTTTTTCGTACAGCATGTTCCAATCTGAGGTGCTTCAATACAATTTCGATATTAATATGTACAGTATTCAATCCATGTCAGGCATACGACCCTAGGGATTCCATACAGTTTCCAACCCCTCAGAGTACAATGGCTGAAAGGCCTAAGATGGCGGCTTTCTCCAATGTTTGGCGCATCCCTCGTCACGTGACTCCAGACCTTAGAACGTGCCAATCAGCAACACGCGGTCCAGCACATTGCTTTGCCCAGGAAGACCAGAACGTTTTGGCCTTTCGCAGAGTTGATGGGCCTCCGGCTGGAGTTGATGCTCGTCCCGGTGCACCTTCCTGGGGACAGCCCGTACAGCACACCTGCCCCACATCGCGGAGCTGCTCGGGATGAACCTCGACAAAAACCCACTGCATCCCTTTTAACAAAAATCTTTATAAACAATTATGTACATTGTTGGCCGTGTTTATTCATTGTACGATACAGCGAGGTTTGTCTTTTCCTTCCCTTGAGTTCTCCTATTTACATTCTGCCACCATCTGGCTCGGCATGTGGTCCCTCCCACGTTACCCCCTCCCTCCCGCGTTGTCCCTTTTGTGTCTCTCCAGCCTTCTCTCATCTGCCTCCCCCCAGGTTGCGCGTTGCTATGGTTCCGCTCCCCCCCCCTCCCCGTCTTTCTTTCTCTTTTTTCTCACCCTTTTCTTTCTAACTTTCCCGTTTCCCCATCTATTGGTTGTTGCTGGCCTCGAACGGGCTCTGGAACAGGCTGACAAACTGCCCCCAGGCGTTTAGGAGGCCTTCCTCTGACCCTCGGGTGGCGTACTTAATCTTCTCCAGGTGGAGAAATTCCGAGAGGTCGGCGAGCCAGTCTGCAGCTGTGGGTGGTGCTGCCGATCGCCAGCCGAGCAGGATTCTCCGGCGTGCGATGAGGGAAGCAAAAGCGAGGGTGTTGGCCCCCTTCCCCATGTGTAACGCATCTCTTTTTTGACCCTCTTTGCAAAGGCACAATCCAGAGGGAGGTGGGTAACAGTGTCTTCCCCACCACATCCAACTCTAAGGGGCAAAGCATGGAGGGAGGAAGACTCCTGACAGGGGAAGCCTTTCTCACTACCAGCCAAGCTCCATCTTGGTGTGTCTTGATGACCATAATTGGCGCATTATATATTGCTCCTGGGTACAAGCTCTCACTCTACCCCCATCTCCCCCCCCCACAACAAATTATTTTTTCTCCCCAGTGATGAAGACAATGACACACAAAGAGGTGTGAAGGAGGGTTGGCAGAGGCGTTGGGGGTGAGAGGACCCCGTAACTTGTCAACGAGCAAGAGTCACCATTTAATGACTTACATTGGGAGCCCGAGGGAAGTTGATGTCCCAGTGAAATACATTTACATTTGGGGCAGAACGGTAGCATTGTGGTTAGCACAATTGCTTCACAGCTCCAGGGTCCCAGGTTCGATTCCGGCTTGGGTCACTGTCTGTGCGGAGTCTGCACATCCACCCCGTGTCTGCGTGGGTTTCCTCCGGGTGCTCCGGTTTCCTCCCACAGTCCAAAGATGTGCAGGTTAGGTGGATTGGCCATGATAAATTGCCCTTAGTGTTGGGTGGGGTTACTGGGTTATGGGGATAGGGGGGAGGTGTTGACCTTGGGTAGGGTGCTCTTTCCAAGAGCTGGTGCAGACTCGATGGGCCGAATGGCCTCCTTCTGCACTGTAAATCTATGATAATCTATGACAAGCATACAAGGCATGTAAACGTAAAAAACTTCTATTCGACCCCACAAAGACAGCCAATCGTTTAATAGCCTTTTTCAACTGACAATCATACTGTGAACTACCAACCCCCTGCTGAGTTAACACTAGTTTTGAAACTCAGCCAAACATTCATAAATGACCTAAATAAGGGGCGGCATGGTAGCGCAGTGGTTAGCACTGCTGCCTCACGGCACCGAGGGCCCGTGTTCGATCCCGACCCTGGGTCACTGCTGTGTGGAATTTGCACATTCTCCACGTGTCTGCGTGGGTTTCCTTCTGGTGCTCCAGTTTTCTCCCACAGTCCAAAGATGTGCAGGTTAGGTGGATTGGCCATGCTAAATTGCCCTTGGTGTCCAAAATTGCCCTTAGTGTTGGGTGGTGTTACTGGGTTATGGGGATAGGGGGGAGGTGTTACCCTTGGGTAGGGTGCTCTTTCCAAGAGCCGGTGCAGACTCAATGGGCCGAATGGCCTCTTTCTGCCCTGTAAATTCTATGATTGACATTAAAACAGTGAATGTATGGGATTAAAAAAAGGGGGTTTAAAATGGAGGAGAAAGATGTCAGTTCAAAGCTGTTGAGCTCAATGTCGGCACACCTCTTGTTCTTAAGTTTGCTACATCTTCTTACAATCTTTCTCAGCTACACTATAATATCTAACACATTCTCCCTCTCTTTAGTTATGATTAAGAGTCAAATAGGTTCGAAACGTTAAATTATTTTTGTCCATAAGACAACAGACCATAAGACATAGGAGCAGAATTAGGCCACTCGGCCCATCGAGTCTGCTCCGCCATTAAATCATGGCTGATATTTTCTCATCCCCATTCTCCTGCCTTCTCCCCATAACCCCTGATCCCCTTATTAATCAAGAACCTATCTATCTTTGTCTTGAAGACACTTAATGATTTGGCCTCCACAGCCTTCTGCGGCAAAGAGTTCCACAGATTCACCACCCTCTAGCTGAAGAAATTCCTCCTTATCTCAGTCCCTACAGATGCGGCCAGACCGGCTGAGTTTTTCCATAGAATCCCTACAGTGCAGAGGGCCATTCGGCCCATCGAATCTGCACCGACCCTCTGATAGAGCATCCTACCTCGGCCCACTCGCCCACCCCATCCCCGCAACCCCATCTATTCCTGTAGCCCTGCACGTTGTTCACGGTCAATCCACCTCGCCTGCACACCTTTGGACTGTGGGAGGAAACCTGAGCACCCGGAGGAAACTCACGTAGACACGGGGAGGATGTGCAAACTCCACACAGACACTGACCCAAGGTTGGAATTGAGCCCGGGTCCCAGGCGCTGTGAGACAGCAGTGCTAACCACCAGGCCGCTTCATATCCCTACTATGTTGCTCATGGAAATAGTATGAGAAAAGGAAGAGGGAAAAATTACAATTGTCTAATAAAAAAAGGATGATAATTTGAAGGAATAATCAACCTTAATTTCTTTCCCTCTGTCTCCAGCTTTGAAGGAACCAGCATCAATTACTCATGTGACTGGCAGAGAGAATCAGAAGTTGTCAGGAAGCTTATTGTCGCTCCTTATGGTTGTCTGTCTGCTGAAGGTGATATCGCGTAGGCTGCCACACATCGTCCAATCTCCCGCTTGCAAACATTCTCACTGATCTGATGACTGAGGTAAGTAAACGTGCTTTTGTATCTGCGTCGTTGGTGCTCGGTTCAGTTCCTGCTCTACTCTCCCTTTCCAGGTAGAAACCTTCAGGCCTTTAACCGAGACTTTGTCAGCCCTCAAAGAGGAGCATGGGAGCTCTCCTCAAGGCCCTGGCCAATACTTACCCCTCACCCAACAGCGCCAGAAATTAAATTGATCCTGTCACGGTCACATTTCCGTTCATGGGAGCTTGATGTGTATACGATTGGCTGCCACTTTCCCAACATTACAACAGTGACTACGCATGCCAAGTCCATCGCTGGTTGAAGATCTTTGGAAGAAGCGCTATTTAATTGCCAGTTCTTCCTGATATCTCAATATGGGGAAAGGGTGGATTGTGGTCATTTCACTGTACTGGCAGCCCACAGACCAGTTTTAACGCTCTGGGGACATGGGATTAATTCACACCGTGACAGCTGACGGGTTTTAAATTCTGTTGATAAAAAAATCTGGAATCGAATGCTCGTCTCGCTATGAAACTATCATCGATTGTTGCTAAAAACCCATCTGGTTCACTAGGGGATTTTCACAGTAATTTCATTGCAGTGTTAATGCAAGCCGATTTGTGACAATAAAGATTATTATTATTATTATTAATATCGCTTCAGGGAAGGAAATCTGCCGTCCTTACCCGGTCTGGCCTACACGTGACTCCAGGCCCACATTAGGGTTAGGATTAGCAATGTGGCTGACTCTTAACTGAAACAACCTAGCAAGCCAGAAGAGGTCATGCCCGGGCCCTGTTCGCGCTGTCGTGAAACACAACGGCGTTCACGATGGCACGAACGCTTGGCCTCCATATCGGAGAATTGCCCCCCCGGAGGTTAGGTGGATTAGCCATGATAAATTGCCCCATAGCGTCCAAAGGTTTAGGTGGGATTACTGGGTTACGGGGATAGGGTGGGGACGTTGGCCTGGGTTGGGTGCACCTTCGGAGGGTCGGTGCAACTCAATGGGCCGAATGGCCTCCATCTGCACTGTAGGAATCCTATGGTTCTACGAATTAGATTCCATTCCACCATTAGCGCAGTCATGTGTATATTTATATATTAAATTAGGTACAAACCATCTGAAGTCTTTGATTAGACACCAGCTTCTAACCTACCCTTGTGTCTCGGTTACTCTATAGATAAACCACTCAAAGCTGTCGATTAGATACCGGCCTGTTGTGTTCAGAACGCACTGATTAGACATCTGCTGGAATGCCTTTTCTCCTGTTTCCTGTCAGGTTCTGTCTGCGAGCGGAGCCTTGCGCACCCTGGCCACTGAGGAACATCCAATGGGAGCTGATGGGATGTACGACAAGCTACGGATGTTGAACGTCCAGACAGGGAGCTGGGGCGGTCGGCCAGGCTGGTACCAGGGAAGCTCGGTAACGGGGCAAGGGAGCACAGGTAACGCAAACAGCATGTTGCATGAGAGCATCTGTTTTGTAGACCAGAATGCATTTGATGGATGTGCTCACTCTTCCCGGGGTCTAATGCCCCCAATGGCTCAGTGGATCGAACATATGCCTCTGATCTAAAAGGTTGTTGGCTTAAGACACTCAGGCACAAAGTTCTATACTGACACTCCCAACGCAATACAGAGGGAAGGCTGCCTTTTGGAGGAGATCTTAAAATGAGGCCCTGTGAAAGGTGCTACATAAATGCAAGGCTTCCTTTTAAATCTGATTATTTGCCTTGATTCACAGTGAACAAGGCCTTAGGAGGTTTGCGAGCCAATAGAATATAGATAGTGTAAAGTCCTTCCTGTTTATTTTCTTTGTACCCATTTATTTTATTTTATCATTTTGGTCCCTGGACCTATAATCAGGGTACATTTAAGCAGAAGGCTCAAAGTTGAAACAGCCTGCTTGCTGGGACACTGTGTTCCCAGGTTTTGTTTGTTGAGAGGAGACGCCAGACTCCTCGGCACTGAGTGGATCTGAGGAATCGGTTGTGGAGGGAGTCGGTTTGATTGGTTAGCTGGCAACTGGTGGGTAGGCCAGGAACAGTGTTCTGCCTGACAATAGTCAGTGATTGGTTCCTGCTTGAGGGTTTCTGAGCGAACTGAGCAGTGTTATTCTTTGGAAGTGAAAGAAATGCTCTCTCTCTTCATGCTTGCTGAAGTGAAACACCTGCTCTATAGTTCTGAAAACAGTGAGTGCCTGGCACATCCTTTGCTGTGAACCTGAAATGATGCTGAGTCTGCAGAGAAAGTAGACAACCTCGCCAGAGAAAACCATCTCAAGCCAAGAAGGATGAAGTACCAAAAATGGGCAGCACAGTAGCATAGTGGTTAGCACAGTTGCTTCACAGCTGCAGGGTCCCAGGTTCGATTCCTGGCTTGGGTCACTGTCTGTGCGGAGTCTGCATGTTCTCTCCGTGTCTGCGTGGGTTTCTTCCGGGTGCTCCGGTTTCCTCCCACAGTCCAAAGATGTGCTGATTAGGTGTATTGGCCTTGCTAAATTGCCCTCAGCGTCCAAAAAGGTTAAATTACGGGGATAGGGTAAATAGGGCTTGAGTAGGGTGCCCTTTGTAAGGGCCAGAGCTACTCGATGGGCCAAATGGCCTCCTTCTGCATTGGAAATTCTATGATTCTGTGAGAACGCCAGCCTGAACATCAGAAAGACATTGACTGGAAGTCATTCCAGAGTGTCAAAGATCCTTATCCTTTTATTTTTATTAATATTTTCTTTCCCTTTCCACCACCCTTTCCCCTCTGTGTTGTTTCTGTGTGTGTGTGTGTAGACAGTGGGGTAGTTAGGAAGGGAGGGTTGGGAAAGGGGTGTTGGATAGTCATTTTCTGTCTGACTGTCAGGTGTCTGTGGAGAGAGAAGGAAGCTAACGTTTCGAGTCTGGGTGCCTGTTTGTCAAAACTAGAGAGAACTGGAAATAGGATCAGACTTGTACTGTTTGGGGATGTGTGTTGGGGGGGGGGGGGGGGGGGGGGGCGCGTGGAGGAGTGGGGCTGAATAGAGGGCCAGCGATAGGTGGAGATTGATGAAGATGTCGTGGACAGAAAGACAAAGGGAATGTGATCAAGGTGGTGATCAAGGCTAAGAAGGACCCTGATCAGAATGTGCTATTCTGACCAAACCTCCAGTCAACTCAGCTAACCAGCCCTCACTGAGCGAATATACTAATTGAACTAGTGTCCTTTGAGTTATTTTGTTAGTTGATGGTCACACGGCCATTGTTTGCAGCTCACTATGACCTCTCAATCGCCCAAGGGAAGATTAGAAGAAAATGTTGAAAATACACAAGCTTAATTGCTATTGAGCCAAGGCTGCTACATAGAAACATAGAATTTAGAAGCAGGAGGAGGCCATTCAGCCCTTTGAGCCTGCTCCGCCATTCATTACGATCATGGTGGATCATCAAGTTTAATACCCTGATCCCGCTTTCCCCCCCATATTCCTTTCGCCCCAAGAGCTGTATCTAATTCCTTCTTGAAATGACACAAGGTTTTGGCCTCAACTACTTTCTGTGGTAGTGAATTGCACAGATTCACCACTCTCTGGGTGAAGACATTTCTCCTCACTTAAGTCCACAAATGTTTACCCCTTATCCTCAAACTATAACCCCTAGTTCTGGACTCCCCCACCATCGGGAACATTCTTTGTGAATCTACCCTGAATCTACCCTGTTAGAATTTTGTAAGTTTCTATGAGATCCCCTCTCACTCTTGTAAACTCCAGTGAATATAATCCTAACCGATAGCATCCCGCTTTTCCAATTGGCAGATGAACGTATTTGGTGCCCAGATATCGGCCCTGCTCTCCCACAGCCCTGCCCTGTCTCGGCCTCGAGGTCTGATATATTTCAGATACGCGGTTCGGCTGACCCTGAGCTTTGTGCCTTAACGAGATTGCCTTTGTGTCCTTATCTTCCCCAAACCTCGCCCACCCACCCACCAAACAGACAGCTGCCAGCAGCTGGAGGTCAGAGGTGAAAACGGCAGCGGGGCTAACGTCAACGGAGATGATTCCGATGAGTCCCAGATCCGCCTGCAGCTGAAGAGGAAACTCCAGCGGAACCGAACATCTTTCACGCAGGATCAGATCGAGGCGTTGGAAAAAGGTACCCCGACCCAAGTATGAATAAGTGTTGGGAACGTCCTGGGAGCCTCTCCGGCACTCGTAACTTTTCCGTAACTCCATTGGGACCCCAACAGATGGGGCTGGAGTCTCGGAGAAAATTCATACCCAAACATTCATAGTCATAGGCCGGAATTCTCCGGACATTATGATTCACTTTTCCTGTCAACAGGCTTCAGTGGGAAATCCCATTGACAAGCGGCGGGAAGATAGAATCCCACCGCCAGTGGACGGTGAGCTGTCGAGTAACATGCAGCTGCGGAACCGGAGAATCCATCCCATAATGATAGATATTTGCTTTGTCCCTTCTTTAAACTCTTGTTCTTCTTTTCCACTTACTCCTCCTTCTCTTCTTCTTCACTGTAAATAGATCTTGGTCTTCTCTCAACTATCAGTGCCGATGTTCCTGGGGTACGATGAGGGAGCTCGGGTGGTAGAAGGTTAAATTTCCCCGGGGTTGGTTTTTTCTCACCCGTCACTTTCTGTTTCAGCATCCCAACTGTGCGTAGTTTAACGTTTCCCTTTCATTTTCTTCTTTCAAAGAATTTGAACGCACTCACTATCCAGATGTCTTTGCCAGAGAACGGCTTGCAGCTAAGATCGACCTGCCTGAAGCCAGAATACAGGTAACTGGAGAAGTGATGTATCTGTGCCGTTATGTGACACCGTAGGTATCACCAACTTTCTGCTGCAGTCTAGGGTGTGGCAAATAGAGCTGGATCTGATAGATCCTAATTCTGAGCCACTACGTAAGCCGTGGTGATTGGACTTAACACACATTGGAACGGAGAGAAATAATTATCTCTACATCTGACCCATGTCGTACCCATCAGTGTCAATCTGTTAAAGGTATGTTTGCCTTTCAATTCTCTGCCCGATGGTAGGTCTGACCCACTGCCCTGACTGCCACCACGGGTGGGGCAAGGTGGCAGTGCCTGAATCCACGCCATAGGATCCAAGCTGGATGGTGAACATTTCTTCATTGGGAGAGTTTTACCAACTTGTTCAATCTCACGGCTCATCTCTCACGCAATCCCAGCTATCCGCTATTTATACCTGCGCAGAGCCACTTCATACCCATCATCTGCTTCTCTTAGCCATAACAATGTAATCGCCATGATATCAACAGCCAGAACAGGGGATTGAGTCTCGTGCTTGGCATCATCTGATCCTCAGCCAACTGAGTCAACCGGCCTCTCAGGGAGTCCAGATTTCTGTGGTAGCTACTGCATTCACGCTGTGGTGCGGAGCTATGGATAGTGGCGATAGAGAATCCAATTTCCTTTCTAAGCCAAGCTTGACCAGGAGTGTCTCTCCCGCTCACACTGCCCGCCATTGCCATGTATCAGAGGGATTTACAAGTTGATAATCGGCCTGTTTGGCCGTGCCCTTGGCCATCAAAACCTGGGGTGGGACTCAATCCCAGAGCACCTGACTCAAGGGCAGGGACGTTGCTCCAAAAGACCACCCACATCAAACCTCCTCCTCACCCGCCATTAATCATAGAATCCCTACAGTAAAGAAGGAGGCCATTCAGCCCAGTGAGTCTGCACCGACCCTCTGAAAAAGCATCCCACCTCGACATACTTCCCGCCCTTTGGACACTGAGGGGCAATTTTTCATGGCCAATCCACCTAACCTGCACATCTTTGGACTGTGGGAGAAAGCCGGAGCACCCGGAGGAAGCCCACACAGACACGGGGGAGAACGTGCAAACTCCACACAGACAGTGACCAGAGGTTGGAACCGAACCCGGGTCCCCGGTGCTGTGACGCAGCAGTGCTAACCACTGTGCCACCGCGCCCCCCAATGGGTTATGAGGTTCCACACAAGTGACCTGATTTCTGGAGACTGCCACAACATGTGGGCAGGAGGAGGACCTTCAAACCTGATCCACCATTCAATGTTATGGCTGATCTGTGATTTAGCTCCAAACTTCAGCTTGCCCCGTAACCCTGAGCGCCTTTGGCTCCCAGAATCTATGGAGAACCACATGTTCATGAGACTAAAGAGATGCAGTTGGGTCGACACGGAGAACGTGGACGTTTAAAAGCCTGAATGAAGGTCGACTCCCATTCTAGAATCACAGATTCTGTTATGGTGCAGAAGGAGGCCACTCGGCCCAGCATGTCCATGTTGGCTCGCTGAATGAACAACTCCCCATTCTCCCGCCTTCTCCCCATAACCCTGCCCATTCTTCATTTTCTAATAGCAGCCTGATTGCCTTCGGATAAATTCAGTGGGAAAGTCTTGGAGTTGTTATTCTGGGACCGCGTGACCACCGCACGGGACGCAAACATTGTTGGCGAGTCCAGCCCCATTTGAGGGACTCGCTCGGCCATTTCAGAGGGGCAACCTCATGGCTGTAGGCCCGGAGTCACATGTAGGCCAGACCGGGTAAGGAAGGCAGATTTCCTTCCCTGAAGGACTTTAGTGAGCCAGACGGATTTTTTTTTACAACAATCGACAATGGTTTCATGGTCGCCGTTACTGAGGCCAGCTGATAATTCCAGATTTTATTAATTGAATTGAAATTCCACCAGCTGCCGCGGTGGGTTTCGAACCCGTGTCTCCCAGAGCGTTAACCTGGGCCTCTGGATTCCTCACCCAGCTGATCTGATCATTAACCTGAGTGTGCAAATTAGCTACTGAATGTTGTACGTTGCAACAGTGACTACAATTCCAAAGTATTTCACTCACTACAGAGTGCTTTGTAACATCCTCAACGTTAATGTGAGACTTTCTTACTGATTGATTGATAAGACGATTCCTGTCAGTCCTCTCTTATTAACGGGACGATGTTAACGACTATGTTTCTGCTGTCTGGACTGTGTTATTTCTCAAAAAGACCTTTGCGTTTGGATTCTGAGTGGGATTTTCCACTCCCGCCGAATCGGACCCCCCCCCCCCCCCCCGGGTCCTCTGCAGTGGGTTCTCCAGCAACGAGGACAGGCAATCCATGCAAACGCCCCGGTCTTTGGTGGGACCGAAATATCCTGCTGGCGGGCAATAGCATGCCGCGTCCACGCGGGGGAACCTGCCGAGGATGGACGGGGAGGGGGTGGGGGGGGGGGGGGGGCTGGGGGCAGAAAATCCCAGCCCAGAGCGTTTAGCATGATCGTCATTCTCCAAACCCTCGACGCTTTGCGACCGCTCCGGGCAATTGCATTTCTCTTTCTCGCCTCAAGGTTTGGTTTTCAAATCGACGTGCCAAGTGGAGGAGGGAAGAGAAGCTCCGGAATCAGAGGAGGCAGGCGTGCAGCGGCCCGAGCCACGTGCCAATCAACAGCAGCTTCTCGCCAACACTTTACCAGTCGATCCCGCAGCCCGCCACCTCAGGTCATTATCTTTTTTTAAAAGAATTATGTTTATTAAGAGTTTTTTAACAACATTTTCAACCATACAAACAACCCCCCCCCCCCCCTCCGCCCCCAGTAACAAAAAAGAAAGAAAGCTCGCATAGCAAGACATGAACATGGCAAGTCAATATGATACAGAACTTTGTACATTGGATTCCTCCCGTACATGTCAGTTTTCCAGATCATTCATGTGTTTTCTTGCTCAAATGCCCCCAAGGAAACCCCCCCTTCCCCCTCCCTCCCTCCTTCACCCCCTCCCCCCCCGAAAGATATCCCCCCTCCCCCCCACCCCCTCCCCCCCTGGGTTGCTGTTGCTGCTGTGCGACCTTCATCAAACGCTCCGCGAGATAGTCTAGGAACGGTTGCCACCGCCTGTGGAACCCCTGCGCAGACCCTCTCAAGGCAAACTTTATCCTCTCCAACTTGATAAGCCCTGCCATATCATTTATCCAGGCTTCCACGCTGGGGGGCTTCGCCTCTTTCCACATTAACAAGATCCTTCGCCGGGCTACTAGGGATGCAAAGGCCAGAATGCCAGCCTCTTTCGCCTCCTGCACTCCCGGCTCGTCCACTACTCCAAATAGTGCTAGCCCCCAGCTTGGCTTGACCCGGACTTTCGCCACCTTAGATACTATTCCCGCAACTCCCCTCCAGAACCCCTCCAGTGCCGGGCATGACCAAAACATATGGACATGGTTCGCCGGACTTCCTGTGCACCTCCCACATCTGTCCTCCACCCCAAAGAACCTACTCAGCCTCGCCCCCGTCATATGCGCTCTGTGAACTACCTTAAACTGTATCAGGCTAAGCCTGGCTCACGAGGAAGAGGAATTAACCCTACTTAGGGCATCAGCCCTCAGCCCCTCCTCAATCTCCTCCCCTAGCTCCTCTTCTCATTTACCTTTCAGCTCCTTTACCAAAGCCTCCCCCTCTTCTTTCATCTCCTGGTATATCGCCGACACCTTGCCCTCCCCGACCCATACGCCCAAAATCACCCTGTCTTGAATCCCCTGTGCCGGGAGCAGCGGGGATTCCCTCACCTGCAGCCTCACAAACGCCCTCACTTGCATGTACCTGAATTCATTTCCCGAAGATAGTCCAAATTTCCCCTCCAGCGTCCCTAAGCTCACAAACGTCCCATCGATGAACAGGTCCCCCATTCTTCTAATCCCTGCCCGATGCCAGCTCTGAAACCCCCCGTCCATCCTTCCTGGGACAAACCGATGGTTATCTCTAATCGGGGACCACATCGAGGCTCCCAACGCTCCCCTGTGTCGTCTCCACTGCCCCCAGATCTTTAGCTTTGCCGCCACCACCGGGCTCGTGGTGTACCTTGTCGGCGAGAGCAGCAGCGGTGCCGTCACCAGCGCCCCCAGTCTCGTTCCTTTGCAGGACGCCATCTCCAACCTCTTCCATGCCGCCCCCTCTCCCTCCATCACCCACTTACGGATCATCGCCACGTTGGCTGCCCAGTAGTAGCCACCCAAATACGGCAACGCCAACCCTCCTCTATCCCTGCTACACTCCAGGAACCCCCTCCTTACCCTCGGGGTCTTGCTCGCCCACACGAAACCCATAATGCTCCTGCCTACCCTCTTAAAAAAGGCCTTGGTGATCACAATTGGAAGGCACTGGAACACAAAAACAAACCTTGGGAGGACCACTATTTTAATTGACTGTACCCTGCCCGCTAGCGAGAGTGGCAACATGTCCCACCTTTTAAAATCCTCCTCCATCTGTTCCACCAGCCGCGTCAAATTAAGTTTGTGCAGTATCCCCCAGCTCCTAGCTACCTGAATCCCCAAGTATCGAAAGCTCCTTTCCGCCCTCCTCAACGGTAGGTCGTCTATCCCTCTTCCCTGATCCCCCGGCTGCACCACAAAGAGTTCACTCTTTCCCACATTGAGCTTATAGCCCGAGAAGTCCCCAAACTCCCTTAGGATCTGCATGACCTCAACCATCCCCTCCACTGGATCCGTCACATACAGCAACAGGTCGTCTGCGTACAGCGACACTCGATGTTCCTCTCCCCCTCGAACCACCCCCTTCCATTTCCCCGACTCCCTTAACGCCATGGCCAAAGGTTCAATTGCCAATGCGAACAGCAGAGGGGACAGGGGGCTGTATTGTCCCTCGATACAGCCGGAAATACTCCGACCTCCGCCGGTTCGTGACCACACTCGCCACCGGGGCTCTGTACAGGAGCTTGACCCAACTAATAAACCCTCCCCCGAACCCAAACCTCTTCAACACTTCCCAGAGATACTCCCACTCTACTCGGTCAAAGGCCTTCTCCGCGTCCATGGCTGTCACTATCTCCGCCTCTCCCTCCACCGATGGCATCATAATCACATTTAGGAGCCTTCGCACATTGGTATTTAGCTGCCTACCCTTTACGAATCCCGTCTGGTCCTCGTGAATCACCCCCGGGACACAGTCCTCAATCCTCGTAGCCAACATATTTGCCAGTAAGTTAGCATCTACGTTGAGGAGTGAGATCGGTCTATATGACCCACATTGCAGTGGGTCCTTATCCCGCTTCAAGATCAAAGAGATCGTCGCCTCCGACATTGTCGGGGGCAGGGTCCCCCCCTCCCTTGCTTCATTGAAGGTCCTTACCAGCAACGGGGCTAACAGGTCTACAAACTTCCTATAAAACTCCACCGGGAACCCATCCGGCCCCGGGGCCTTCCCTGCCTGCATGCTCCCCAGTCCATTAACCAGCTCCTCCACCCCAATTGGCGCCCCCAAACCAGCCACCTCCTGCTCCTCCACCCTCGGGAACCTCAGTTGGTCCAAGAATCGTCGCATCCCCTATTTTCCCCCTGGGGGCTGGGACCTATACAACTCCTCGTAAAAGGCCTTGAATGCCTCATTCACTTTCACCGCACTCCACACCGTAGTTCCCCTGCCATCCTTGATTCCACCTATTTCCCTCACTGCCATCCTCTTACGGAGCTGATGTGCCAGCATCCGACTTTCCTTCTCCCCATATTCATATATCCCCCCCTGTGCCTTCCTCCACTGTGCCTCTGCCTTCCCTGTGGTCAACAGGTCAAACTCCGTCTGGAGACTTCGTCTCTCCCTGAGTAGTCCCTCATCAGGAGCCTCTGCATATATCCTGTCCACCCTTAAAATCTCCCCCACTAACCTCTCCCTTTCCCTGCCCTCTCTCTTCACCCTGTGAGCCCTGATGGAGATAAACTCTCCCCTGACCACCGCCTTCAGCGCCTCCCATACTACTCCCACCTGCACCTCCCCGTTGTCGTTTGCCTCCAGATATCTTTCAATACACCCCCGCACCCTCCCACACACTTCCTCGTCTGCCAGCAGTCCCACATCCAACCGCCACAACGGGCGTTGGTCCCTTTCCTCCCCCAGCTCTAGCTCCACCCAATGCGGGGCATGGTCTGAAATGGCTATGGCCGAATACTCCGTTCCCTCTACTTTCGGGATCAATGCCCTGCCCAGAACAAAAAAATCTATCCGGGAGTAGGCCTTATGTACGTGGGAGAAAAAAGAAAATTCTCTGGCCAAAGGCCTTGCAAATCTCCACGGATCTACTCCCCCCATCTGATCCATAAACCCCCTGAGCACCTTGGCTGCAGCCGGCCTCTTCCCCGTCCTAGATCTGGAACGATCTAATGCTGGGTCCAGCACCATGTTAAAACTCCCTACCTCCAGGTCCGGAATACGCCCCAACATCCGTTTCATGAATCCAGCATCGTCCCAGTTTGGGGCATATACATTCACCAGTACTACCTCCATCCCCTGCAACCTACCGCTCACCATCACGTATCGGCCCCCATTGTCCGCTACTATGTTCTTGGCCTCAAACGACACCCGCTTCCCCACCAATATTGCCACCCCTCTATTCTTCGCATCCAGCCCCGAATGGAACACCTGTCCTACCCATCCCTTCCTTAACCTGATCTGTTCTGCCACCTTCAGATGTGTCTCCTGAAGCATGGCCATGTCTGCCTTCAGTCCCATTAGGTGCGCGAACACTCGGGCCCTCTTAACCGGCCCATTTAGGCCACTCACATTCCACGTGAACAGCCGGATTGGGGGGCTACCCCCCCGCCGACTAGCCATCTCCTATCTTAGGCCAGTCCCGTGCCCGCGCCTCCCGCACCCTCCAGTCCCCCAGACGGGGAACCCCCGCCCCGACCATCTCTTCCATGTTCAGTTCCCCCTCGGACTGTGCAGCAGCAACCCTAATGTCCCACCCCTCTCCCCCGCCCCTTACCCGCTAGATCCGCATCTAGCACTTTTGCTCCCCCCATTTTACTTCCGTGAGTCAGCTGACTTCTGTTGACCCCGGCTTCCCCCGCCTTCCCGTTGATCTCCTCCATGTGGGAGTCTCTCTTCCGCCTTACCTTCCTCCATGCCACCCCACTAGCGCGGGAAAAAGCAGCCCCGCCCCCTGTGGCACAGCTCCTGTTGCGGCCATTGTCCCAGTTCCCCCATCCCCGAGTCTCACCTCCCTCCAGCACCGACGCCCACATTCCCCACCATCTCGTCTACAGAAAAAAAAAAGAATTTTAACCAGAACTCTACCCACATCCCCATCCACCACCCCCCCCATGAAATATTCTTTACTCATATTTACAACCCCGTATACAACCAACATCCCCCCCCCCCCACAACCACAGCCCCTCAGTTTGAGTCCAATTTTTCCGTTTGGATAAAGGTCCAAGCCTCTTCTGGCGTTTCAAAATAATGGTGTCGGTCCTGATAAGTGACCCACAGTCGCGCTGGCTGCAGCATGCCGAACCTGACTCTTTTTTTGTGCCGCACCGCCTTGGCCCGGTTGAAGCCAGCTCTCCTCCTTGCCACCTCCGCGCTCCAATCCTGGTATACTCGGATCACCGCATTCTCCCATCTACTGCTCCGCACCTTCTTGGCCCATCTCAGAACACTTTCTTTGTCCGCGAAGCGATGGAACCTTGCCACTATCGCCCTTGGCGGCTCATCAGCCTTGGGTTTCCTCGCCAGGACCCGGTGAGCCCCTTCCAGCTCCAGGGGGCTCGGAGAGTCCTCCGCACCCATCAGCGACTGGAGCATCGTACTCACATACCCCCTGGCATCAGCTCCCTCCACCCCTTCGGGGAGACCCAGAATCCGGAGATTCTTCCTCCTCGACCTGTTCTCCAGGACCTCTTGTCTCTCGGCCCACATCCTGTGCACCGCCTCGTGCGCCTCCATTTTTACCGCCAGGCCCAGGATCTCGTCCTCGTTCTCATTCGTTTTATCCCTCACCTCGCAGAGCTCCACCTCCTGGGCCTTCTGGGTCTCCTTCAGCCCCTCGATCGCCAGCAGCATTGGCGTCAGCACCTCCTTTTTAAGCTCCTCCACACAGCGCTTAAGGAACTCCTGCTGGTCCGGCCCCCATGCTGCTCGATCTCTGCCCTCCGCCATCTTGTTTTCCCCCCCTCGTTTTTGCCACTGCTCCAGAGCCTCTTTCTCCGACGCTCCACCGCTAATTTCCGCCATACAACGTAAGGGGGGGACCTTACTTCACCTTCCCACACGGGATTAAATCAAAAAATTTCCGTTGGGGCTCCTCTGGAGAGCCCAAAAGTCCGTTATAGCGGGAGCTGCCGAAATGTGCGGCTTAGCTCCGCATCGCCGCAACCGGAAGTCCCTACCTCAGGTCATTATCACGCGACCGGTCGTCCTCCTAACGCATTCCTAATGACCCTTGGAAGTCAGCTTGTTAATTGGCCCTCCTTTTGCGTTCCCGCCACTAAATTTCTCTGTCTTTGAAATGAGATGTTCTGTGGAATCCCTACAGTGCAGAAGGAGGCCATTCAGCCCATTGAGTCTGCACTGCTCTCCGAAAGAGCATTCTACCCAGGTCCACTGCCCCACCCTAACCCCGTAACCTAACCTGCACATCTTTGGACACTAAGGGGCAATTTATCACGGCCAATCCACCTAAACTGCACATCGTTGGACTGTGGGAGGAAACCGGAGTACCCGGAGGAAACCCACGCAGACACGGGGAGAACGTGCAGACTCCACACGCTGTCCACCAGAGGTTGGAATCGAACTCGGGTACGTGGAGCAGTGAAGCAGCAGTGATAACCACAGTGCTACCTTGCTGCCCATAATGTGATGATGTGCCCCGGATTCATGCCCTGGCACCAAGTTTGTGTCTTCCGGGCAAAATTCTGAAAAATATGAAAAAAACTATGTTCCAAAACTTAAGGCCAAGATAGAATGAATTGGAAAGAAATTGCCCGAACCTTCTTAAGCCATCGGGTTTTACGGGCAACCATAGCCACGTGTGGGAGGGGGAACAGTGTGGGTCAACAGGCCATTTGGAATTGTGGGGCATCACAGTGGACACCTTGTCCGTGTCCAACTGTCCATACATGGGCACTCTCTACCAGATGCACGTCAATTGGGCACGGGAATCCTACGTGACTCCTTCCCTCCGTAGTCCAGTATTGGCGATGACATTTTTGCCACCCCCAACCCCTGCTCACCCTCAGTCAGGTAAAGCGTGAGTTATTATTGAGATCATTTGTTGTTTATTTTTCTTTCTCTCTCTCTCTCTCTCTTCAGGACCAATGCTGGTGAGAAATGAAACCTCTCTCACAAACAGTTACAGCGGGCTCCCACCGATGCCAGCCTTTGCCATGGCAAATAATCTTCCCTTGCAGGTAATACCTAGCGAGGTGTGAATGGTCGGAGCCCCCACTGGTACCATGTGGCGCGCGATGCCAGTTTAGCACAGTTGTCGGCAGTGTTGAGAATGGCGTAACCCACTCTTAAGAGTTGGCACAAAATCTAGGCTGGAATTTACAACATCAGACATTCTGCCTTTTGGGTGAAATATTAAAACCTTTTCCGCGTCTGTCTGTGGTTCAAGTAAGCCACACACAAAAAAACAGTTGACACTATTTTAGGAAGTTCCCCGTGTGTCCTCCCTCAAACAACATCACCAAAAATGGAACACTTGGTCATTTATCTGGATATCTGTGAGACTTTTCTAAAAATTGGTTGCGTGCGTTTGTCTGTACGCCGGTCGGTTGCTACACTTGAATAGTAACCTTGGTGTTTGCGAAGTGCTTTGGATGATCTTGAGAGGATGAGCAGGCTTTCTATAATGAGTAAGACATCATGGGGGTGCCAGGGGGCAGTGCCAGGTTGGCACTGTCAAGGACCAGGGCCTGAAGAAGGGATGGGGAGGGGCAGAGGGGGAGGGGTTGGGTGCATGGAGGAGGAAGCTGAGCCTGGGGCCCCGAATCCCTACAGTACAGAAGAAGGCCCTTCTGCCCATCGGGTCTGCACTGACGTTTCAAATGGGCACTCTACCCATATCCACTAGCCCCCCCTCCCCCCCCCCCCCGCCCCCCCCCCCCCCGCCCCCCCCCTCCCAGTTCACCTTGCCCTATCCCCGTAACCCCACCTAACCTGCACAGCTTTGGACACTGCGGGGCAATTTAGCATGGTCAATCCACCTAACCTGCACATCTTTGGACTGTGGGAGGAAACCGGAGCACCCGGAGGAAACCCACGCACACACGGGAAAAATGTCCAAACTGCGCACAGCCAGTCAGCCGAGGCCGGAATGGAACCGGGGTCCCTGGCGCTGTGAGTCAACAGTGCTAACCACTGTGCCCCACCCCGATGGTCTCCATCCCAGGGTGTTGAAAGAGGTGCCTATAGAGATAGTCGATGCATTAGTGGTCAACTAGTTCCACAGATTCTGAAATGGTTCCTGCAGATTGGAAGGTAGCAAATGTAACCCACTATTGAAGAAAGGAGGGAGAAGAAACAGGGAACTCCGGCCTGTTGGTCTGATGTCAGGAGCAGGGAAATTAATGGGTGTGATAACTGAACACTTAGAAAATAGTGATCTGATTGGGCTGAGTGAACATAGATTTATGAAAGGGGAATCAAGTTTGATAAACCTGTTGGAGTAACTTTGGGATGCTACTAGCAGAATAGATAAAGGGGAGCCAGTGGATATGGTGTACTCGGATTTTCAGAAGGCTTTTGATAAGGTCCCGCACAAGAGGTCAGTCAACAAAATTAGAGCTCATGGGATATATATATTTAAAAAGTAATTTTCCCGGGATGTGGGCACACTGGCTAGGCCAGCATTTGTTGCCCATCCCTAATTGCCTCTTGAGAAGGTGGTGGTGAGTCGCCATCTTGAACCGTTACAGTACATGTGGTGTAGGTACATCCACAGTGCTGTTAGAGTGGGAGTTCCAGGGTTTTGACCCAGCGGCAGTGAAGGAACAGCTGATATATTTCCAAGTCAGGATGGTGAGTGACTTGGAGGGGAACCTCCAGGTGGTGGGGTTCCCAGATACCCTTGTCCTTCTAGATGGTAGCGGTCGTTGGTTTGGAAGGTGCTGCCTAAGGAGTCTTGGTGTAATCTACTGGCATGGATTGAGGATTGATTAACAGAAAGAAAACAGAGAGTAAGAATAAGTGGGTCATACTCAGGTTGACGCTGTGTCTATTGGGGTATCCGCAAGGATCAGTACTTTGACCGCAGCTGTTTGCAATCAATGTTGGATGTAGGGACCAAATGTCCTGTTTCCAAGCTTGGGGATGGCACAAAACTAGGTGGGAATGTGAGTTCTGAGGCTGATGCAAAGAGGGTTCAAGGGCATATTTACAGGATTAGTGAGTGGGAAAGAACATGGCAGATGGAATATAACGTAGATAGGTGTGAGGTTATCCACTTTGGTAGGAGGAACAGAGGGGCAAAGCATTTCTCAAATGGGGAAAGATTGGGAAATGTTGATGTCCAGATGGACCTGGTGTCCTTGTTCACAAGTCACTGAAAGCTACCATGAAGCTGTAGCAAGAAATTCAGAAGGCAAACGGCATGTTATCAGAAGAGGATTCGAGTATATGAGCTCCTTGCTTCAATTCTATAGAACCTTGGTTAGACCTCACCTGGAGTACTGTGTACCAGTTTTGGTTCCCTTATCTAAGGAAGGATATACTTGTCATAGAGGGAGTTCAGCGGAGGTTTACCAGACTGTTTCCTGAGATGGCGGGACTGTCCTATGAGGCGAGATTGAGGAAACTGGGTCTTGTATTCCTGAGAATTTAGAAGAATAAGAGGTGAACGCATTGAAACTTTAAACGTTCTTAATGGGCAAGAGGCAGCCAGGATGTTTCCCATCCCATGGCTGGCAGGTATAGAACCAGGAGATGTAGTCTCAGAATAAGGAGTTGGCCATTGGGACTGAGATGAGGTAGAATTTCTTCATTCAGAGGGTGGTGGATCTTCAGAATTCTCTACCCTGGAGGGCCGTGGAAGCTCAGTTATTGAGAATGTGCAAGGCAGCGATGGATAGATTTTGAAATACTCATTGTCGTGTTGTTCACCCTAGGGTAACACGGACTGCAACTGGATGCAGTTGTACTTGGAAAGCAGACACCAAACTTAGACGTTCGTTCAATACGTTTTATTGAACTTCTGGAGCAGTGCACACAGCTTGCTGTGGGTTGACACTCTACTTATCTAAGTGTGCTAACTATAACTAACTAGACCAGACTAGCTCTGAGCCACGTGTAGAAGGTGCTGACTGATATATACACCCTGTCACTACAGTTGTCGCCAGTGGAATGAGCCACGTGTAGAAGGTGCTAACTGATATATACACCCTGACTGTCACTACAGTTGTCACCAGTGGAAAGAGGCAGAGTGCTGATGCCTCATGTGTTTTATAATGGGAAACCCCACTCTAGTGTTCTGCCTGGTGATTGGTTGTGTTCTGTCCTGTGTGTTGATTGGCTGTACTGGGTGTCTGTCACTGCCTGTCTGTATCTCATTATGTGCATCAGTGCAGATCATGATATTCCCAAGGGTTATGAAGATAGTACAGGAAAATTGTAGACAATGAGCCATGATCACGTTGATTGGCAGAGCAGACGCGAGGGGCTAAATGGCCTACCTCTATGTTCCCAACTTTCTCCTTCTATTCCTTTCTCCAACGCGAACGTGTCTGGTTTCTCCTCAAAGGTTACCTGTGTGATTTGTTTAAACTATTCCAATACGCTTTGGATCCATAATAGATGATCTCCGAGCGAGAGACCTTCCCCGATTCTGTAACCTCTACAACTCTCCAAGATATCTGCTCTCCTCCAGTTCTAATCACTCTACCTTTGGTAGCCATGCCTTCAGCTATCAAGGTCCCGGAGTTCCTTCACTAGACCTTACCACCTCCCAATCTCTCTTTCCTTCTTTAAGTTGCTGCTTAAAACCCCCCTTGACCAAAGCTCTGGACATCTGCCCGAATACCTCCTCGTGTGACCTAGTGCCAAATCGGGTTTGATAATGCTCCTGTGAAGAGCTTTGGGAGGTTTTACTGTTAAATGGCGTAAAATGGTCAGAAGCCAGCTGAGAGACAATTTGAAATAAAGGATACAATTTAAAAAATATATTTTTATTCAAGTTTTTGATATTTTAACATTTTAAAACACACAACATGGTAAAGAAAAACAACACCAAGACCCAACCACGCCTCCATCACCTCAACCAAACACCACACTTTGGCCCCCCCCCCATTTAACAGTTGACGGTAACCAGCTCATTGAAATGAAGTACGGACAAACCCAATCCCTTATGGAACCCCACACTCGCCTCCCCCCCTCAAAGCAAATTTCACCTTTTCCAGATACAAAAAATCCATTAAATCCCCCAGCCACACCGAGGCACAGGGTGGGGAGACTGACTCCCATCCCAACTGGACCCGCCTGTGAGCAAACAGTGAGGCAAAGGTTAAAACATCTGCCCCCGCTCCCGTCTGCAGCTCGACACCCCAAACATGGTTCCCAGGGGAGTGGGTTACAAATCCACATACAAGACCGGCAATATGGTGTTGAAGAGCGATCTCCAAAATTTCTCCAATTTAGGGCAGGACCAGAACTTACGGCCCTCTCACGCCGCTCACAAATATCCTCCACGCATTCAAACAACCGACTCGTCCTCGACTTCGTCAGGTGCGCTCTATGTCCTGCCTTTAACTGTATCAACCCCAGCCTCGCACACGAGGTTGAAACATTCACCCTCCGCAGCATCTCACATCACAGCCCCTCCTCCAGCTGCTCCTCCCACTAGGCCTTAACCCGCTCCAGAGACACTATATCCTTCTCCAAAACCCTCCCATAGATTGCTGAGATACCCCCATCCCCCCAGCCCCTTACCGACAGCACCCCCTCCAAAATCGAGGTGGGTGGTTCCACCGGAAAAGTCGGAAAGACCTTTTTCGCGAAATCCCATACCTGCATGTACCTGAAAATGTACCCCGCGGGATCCCAAACTCCTCCCCCCAACTCCTCCAAACTCACAAACCGTCCTTCTAGAAATACATTCTTCATTTCCATCATCCCTCACTCCTTCCCTGCCCGAAACCTCGCACTCATCCTCCCTGGCTCAAACCCATGGTTCCCTCGGATCGGCATCAACTTCAATCCCACCCCAACCTAAAGTGCTGCCGAACTTGCCTCCATATTTTCAACGGGCCACCACCATCGGACTCCCCGAATATTTCCCTGGGGCAAATGGGTTGTCAGCCACCCAAAACCCGACCCCTTACAAGAGCCTGCCACCATCCTCACTCCGACCCCCTGCTCCAAACCCGCATCTTCCCCGCGTTCGCCACCCAATAAAATTACATCAGGTTTGGAAGGGCCTGGCCCCTGACTGTCACCCTCTCTGGAGCGCCGACCTCCTAATCCTTGCCACCTTACCTGCCCACACAAGTGACAAAATCAACTGTTCCACTCCCATAAAAAACGTTTTCGGCCAAAAGACAAGTAGGCACTGAAATACAAATAAAAACCGCGGCAAAATGATAATAATAATAATCTTTATTATTGTCTCAAGTAGGCTTACATTAACACTGCAATGAAGTTACTGTGAAACGTCCCTCGTCACCACACTCCGGCGCCTGTTCGGGTACACAGAGGGAGAATTCAGAATGTCCAATTCACCTAACAAGCACGTCTTTCCGGACTTGTGGGAGGAAACCGGAGCACCCGGAGGAAACCCACGCAGACACGAGGAGAACGTGCAGACTCCGCACAGACAGTGACCCAAGTCGGGAATCGAACCTGGGACCCTGGAGCTGTGAAGCAACAGTGCTAACCACTGTGCTGCCGTGCTGTCCATCAATATCCATCTTAACTGCCTGCACCTGGTCTGCCAATGATAGTGGAAGGCTGTACCATCTCGATAGATTCCTCCTTGAATCTACCCGCCAGATTTGTAAATTTGAACCTACGGAGCTGGGCCCAATCCCGAGCCACCTGCACTCCCAAGTACCTAAGGTGGGTAGTTGCCACCTGAAACGGCGACCCCCCCCACCCCAAACCTACTCCCACCCCCGGAGCAGACACCACAAAACACCCACCCTTTTCCAAATTTAACTTATAACCTGAAAAAGCCGCAAATCTCCTAAGCAGTCCCATTATATTCCCCACCGAAGAGCCCGGGTTGGAGATATACAACATCAGATCATCAACATACAGAGGAACCCTATACCCCACCCCCCTCCCTCCACTACCCCGCTCCATTTATCTGAGCATCACAGCGCTATGGCCAAGGACTCTAACACAGGGCAAACAGAAGGGGGGCATGGGGCACCCCTGCCCCGTTCCTCTCTGTCTCGGAAAATACCCCAAACTCACCTCATTCATGCGCACACTTGTGCATCAATTTAACCCATGCCACAAACTTGGACCCAATCCCAAATCTCTCCAACACCGCAGGTAAATAGCTCCACTCCACACGTTCAAACGCCTTCTCCACATCCATAAGACCATATGACATAGGAGCAGAATTAGGCCACTTGGCCCATCGAGTCTGCTCCGCCGTTCAATTATGGCTGATATTTTCTCATCCCCATTCTCCTGCCTTCTCCCCATAACCTCTGATCCCCTTATTGATCAAAAACCTATCTATCTCTGTCTTCAAGACACTCAGTGATTTGGCCTCCACAGCCTTCTGCGGCAAAGAGTTCCACAGATTTACCACCCTCTGACTGAAAAAATTCCTCCTCATCTGTTTTAAAGGATCGTCCCTTTAATCTGAGATTGTGTCCTCGGGTTCTAGTTTTTCCTACAAGTGGAAACATCCTCTTCACGTCCACTCTATCCAGCGCTCGCAGTATCTTGTACGTTTCAATAAGATCCCCTCTCATCCTTCTAAACTTCAATGTGTACAGACCCAGAGTCCTCAAACGTTCCTCATACGACAAGTTCTTCATTCCAGGGATTATTCTTGTGAACCTCCTCTGTACCATTTCCAAGGCCAGCACATCCTTCCTTAGATACGGGGCCCAAAACTGCTCACAATACTCCAAATGGGGTCTGACCAGAGCCTTATACCGCCTCAGAAGTACATCCCTGGTTTTGTATTCTAGCCCTCTTGACATGAATGCTAATACTGCATTTGCCTTCCTAACTGCTGACTGAACCTGCACATTAACCTTAAGAGAATCGTGAACAAGAACTCCCAAGTCACTTTGTGCTTCTGTTTTCCGAAGCATTTCCCCATTTAGAAAATAGCCTAAGCCTAGATTCCTCCTTCCAAAGTGCATAACCTCACACTTTTCCACATTGTATTTCATGTGCCACTTCATTGCCCACTCTCCTAGCCTGTCCAATCCTTCTGCAGCCCCCTTGCCTCCTCAACTTGCTTGTTACCTCCTCAAAGAACAACAGATTTGTCATACACGACCTCCCTTTGACAAAGCAGTGCTGACTCAGTCCTATTTTACCATGCACTTCCAAGTGCTTCGCGATCCCATCTTTAATAACAGACTCTAAAATCTTACCAATGACCGAAGTCAGGCTAACCGGCCTACAATTTCCCGTCTTCTGCCTCCCTCCTTCTTAAACAGTGGTGTTACATTAGCCACATTTCAGTCGTCTGGGACCCTTCCTGCCTCCAGTGATTCCTGAAAGGTCATCACAAATGCCTCCACAATTTCCTCAGCTATCTCTTTTATGACCCTGGGGTGTAGTCCATCCGGTCCAGGTGACTTACCCACCTTCTGACCTTTCAGTTTCCCCAGAACCTTCTCCTTAGTAATGGTCACTCACCTCTGCTCCCTGGTTCTCCGGGAGCTCTGGCATCCTATTGGTGTCTTCCACCGTGAAGACTGATGCAAAGTAACTATTCAGTTCGTCTGCCATTTCTTAGTTTCCTATTATTACTTCTCCAGCCACATTTTCTAGTGGTCCAATGTCTATTTTTGCCTCTGTTTAGGGGGCTGTTTAGCACACGGCTAAATCGCTGGCTTTGAAAGCAGACCAAGGCAGGCCAGCAGCACGGTTCAATTCCCGTAACAGCCTTCCTGAACAGGCGCTGGAATGTGGCGACTAGGGGCTTTTCACAGTAGCTTCATTTGAAGCCTACTTGTGACAATAAGCGATTTTCATTTCATTTCATTTCTCTTACCTTTTATATATTGAAAAAATCTCTTCCTATCTTCCTTTATATTACTAGCTAGCTTGCACTCGTACTTCATCTTCTCCCCCCTTATTGCTTTTTTAGTTGTCCTCTGCTCGTTTTTAAAGGCTTCCCAATCCTCTGGTTTCCCACTAATGCTCGCCACTTTGTATGCTTTTTCTTTAGCCTTTATGCGCTCCTTGACATCCCTCGTCAGCCATGGATGCCTTGTCCTCCCCTTAGCATGTTTCCTCCTCCTTGGGATGAATTTCTGTTGTGCCTCCCTAATAACCCCCCAAAACTCCTGCCATTGCTGTTCCACTGTCTTCCCTGCTAGGCTCCTTCTCCAATCAATTCTGGCCAGCTCCTCCCTCATGTCTTTGTAGTTACCCTTATTTAATTGTAATACTGTTACATCTGATTGCAGCTTCTCCCTCTCAAACTGCAAGGTAAATTCTATCATATTGTGGTCACTGCTCCCCAAGGGTTCCTTCACCTTAAGTTCCCTAATCAAGTCTGCCTCATTACACATCACCAAATCCAGAATTGCCGGTTTCCTAGTAGGCTCTGTCACAAGCTGCTCCAAAAAACCATCTCTTAGACATTCCACAAATTCCATTTCTTGGGATCCACTACCAACCTGATTTTCCCAGTTCACCTGCATAGTGAAGTCCCCCATGATTATTGTAATATTGCCTATTTTACATGCCTTTTCTATCTCCTGATTTATTTTCTGCCCCACATTCTGACTACTGCTAGGGGGCCTGTAGATAACTCCAATCAGGGTCTTTTTACTTTTGCGATTCCTCAACTCTACCCACAGAGATTCTATGCTTTCTGATCCTATATCGCTCCTTGCTATCGATTTAACTTCATTCCTTACTAACAATGCAACCCTGCCCCCTTTTCCCATCTACTTGTCCTTTCGATAGGACCTATACCCTTGGACATTTAGATCCTAGCCCTGATCCCCTTGCAGCCATGTCTCTGTGATGCCCACAACATCGTACCGGCCAATTTCAATGTGCGCAACAAGCTCATTTACCTTGTTCCGTATACTGTGCACATTTAGGTACAACACCCTCAATCCTGCACTGACCACCTCCCTTTTTACACCCTCCTCAGTCACTGTACCCTGTACTGTGGCCCTTTTTGATTTTTGACTATGGCTTCTCTGCCTTACACTTTCCCCCTTACTGCTTTTTGTTTCTGGCCCCGTTTTACTTCCCTCCGACTTCCTACATCGGATCCCATCCCCTTGCCACATTAGTTTAAACCCTCCCCAACAGCTCTAGCAAAAAACCCCCCTAGGACATCGGTTCCAGTCCTGCCCAGGTGCAGACAGTCCGGTTTGTACTGGTCCCACCTCCCCCAGAACCGGTTCCAATGCCCCAGGAATTTGAATCCTTCCCTCTTGCACCATCCCTCGAGCCACGCATTCATCCTATCTATCCTGACATTCCTACTCTGACTAGCCCGTGGCACTAGTAGTAATCCTGAGATTACTACCTTTGAGGTCCTACTATTTAGTTTAACTCCTAACTCCCTGAATTCAGCTTGTCGGACCTCATCCTATTTTTTACCTATATCGTTGGTGCCTATGTGCACCAGCTGGCGGTTCACCCCCCCCCCCCCCAGATAGTCCTGCAGCCGCTCCGAGACATCCTTGACCTTTGCACTAGGGAGGCAACATACCATCCTGGAGTCTCAATTGCGTCCGCAGATCTGCCTGTCTATACCCCTTACGATTGAGTCCGCTATCACTATAGCCCTGACATTCTTCTTCCTGCCCTCCTGCGCAGCAGAGCCAGCCACGGTGCCATGAACCTGGCTGCTGCTGCCTTCCCCTGGTGAGCCATCCCCCTCAACAGTATCCAAAGCGGTATATCTGTTTTGCAGGGAGATGACTGCAGGGGACACCTGCATTCTTGCTCTGTCTTTTTGGTCACCCATTTTCTATCTCCCTCAGTAACTTTCACCTGCGGCGTGGCCAACTTGCTAAACGTGCTATCCACGACGTCCTCAGCATCGCGGATGCTCCAAAGTAAGTCTATCCGCAGCTCCAGAACGGTCTAACAGGAGCTGCAACTGGACACACTTCTTGCACGTGAAGGAGCCAGGGGCAGTGGACGTGTCCCTGAGCTCCCACATCGCACACGAGGAGCACCACCAGCGCCACCTCCACCTCCGGCTCCCTCTCTGTGCTGGAGTGAGCACCACATTCGACAGATCCGCATGTTCGATGACAACTGCCTGACCTAGAAGGATACAATTCTAAAGGGGGTATAGGGTCAGAGAATCCTGGGTGTTTATGTGCATAAAACATTGAAGGTGACAGGACAGGTTGAGAGAGTGGTTAAGAAAACATACAGAATCCTAGGCTGCATTATTAGGGGCATAGAGAACATGAACGAAGTGTTGATATTAAACTTGTCCAAAACACATGTTCAGCTCCAATGTAGTACTGTGTCCCGTTCCTGGGATGAGGAACAGTTTTGTTGCCAGCTTGGGGAAGTTGGGACTGTTTGCCGTGAGGAGATTTGATCGAGGTGTTCCAAACCGCGAGGGGTCTGGACAGAGTCAATCGGGGGAAACTGTTCCCACTTGTGAAAGGACCAAGAACGAGAGGGGCACAGATTTGAGGGAATTGGTGAAAGAAGCAATGGAGATATGAGGATAAACTTTTTCCATGCAGCGAGTGGTCAGGATCTGGGTTGCGTTGTCTGGGTGTGCGGGGGAGCTGGATTCAATCGAGGCTTTCAAGACGGAATTAGGTTCTTATTTTAAAAAATAATAGTCTTTATTGTCACAAGTCGGCTTACATCAACACTGCAATGAAGTTGCTGTGAAAATCCCCTAGTCGCCACATTCCGGCACCTGTTCGGGTTCCCAGAGGGAGAATTCAGAATTTTCAGATGGTACGGGAATTGAACCCACGCTGCTGGCCTTGTTCTGCATCACAAGCCAGTGGTCTAGCCCACTGAGCTAAACCAGGAACATCTGAAAGGAAAGAATGTGCAGGGTTACGGGAGAAGGTAGGGGGAGTGACATTCGGTGCGTTACTCATTCAGGGAGCCGGTGCAGACACGATGGGCAGAATAGCCTCCTTCTGTGCTGTAACAATTCTGCAGCAATTGTATAAGTACAAATGTTTTGTTGCAGGTATTCAGGAAACGATTTTCATTATCTCCTGCCTTTTCAGCAATCTGTCCAGTCAGTTCCCGGCCAAACCGCCTCGTATTCCTGTATGATTCCGGCCAGCCCAGCAGTCAGTGTGCGGAGCTATGACGCCTACACTCCTCCGCATATGCAGCCGCACATGAACTCACAGTCCCTGGCTTCAACAGGAGGCTCCTCTACAGGTGAGACCCATCAGTCGCACGCGGGAAAACATTGCGAGCGCTCACATTTGAATCGGCCGTTAAGGGTATGCTGTCTCTTGCCAAGGTTCGATTGTGTGCTCCCAGCGTGGTTGCAGTTCCCTCGCCCAAAAGACTGTTTTCTCATGTGTGAACCAGGAGAGAAACTGTCAGTGGGCTGACTTTAAGGGCAGCACAGTAGCATTGTGGATAGCACAATTGCTTCACAGCTCCAGGGTTCCAGGTTCGATTCCGGCTTGGGTCACACTCTGTGCGGAGTCTGCACATCCTCCCCATGTGTGCGTGGGTTTCCTCTGGGTGCTCCGGTTTCCTCACACAGTCCAAAGATGTGCAGGTTAGGTGGATTGGCCATGATAAATTGCCCTTAGTGTCCATAATTGCCCTTAGTGTTGGGTGGGGTTACTGGGTTATGGGGATAGGGTGGAGGTGTTGACCTTGGGTAGGGTGCTCTTTCTAAGAGCCGGTGCAGACTCGATGGGCTGAATGGCCTCCTTCTGCACTGTAAATTCTATGATAATCTATGATGGAAAGCATCGTATATGGCCCTGAGCTGGTCATCAGTATCCACACATACACCAAATAACTAGCATTAATGGACTCGACAGAGTCCATTAAAACACATCCCACTGCAAACAGTTTACAAAGTCTATTTAAACAACATCCCACTGCAAACAGTCTACAGAGTCTATTTAAACAACAACCCCTGCAAACAGTTTACAGAGTCTATTTAAACAACATCCCACTGCAAATATTCAACAGATTCTATTTAAACAACATCCCATTGCAAACAGTCTACAGAGTCCATTTAAAAAACATCCCACTGCAAACATTCTGTAGGGTCTATTTAAACAACATCCTGCTGCAATCAGTTTCCAGTGTCTATTTAAACAGTTTGTTATTGGAAACAGTCGACATAGTGCATTTAAACAACTTACCACTGCAAACAATCTACAGAGCCTATTTAACCAACATCCCCTGCAAACAGTCTACAGAGTCTATTTAAAAAACATCCCACTGCAAACAGTTTACAGAGTCTATTTAAACAGCAACCCCTGAAACAGCCTACAGGATCTATTTAAACAACATCCCCTGCAAACAGTCCACAGAGTCTATTTAAATAACATCCCACTGCAAACAGTTTACAGAGTCTATTTAAACAACATCCCCTGCAAACAGCCTACAGAGTCTATTTAAACAATATCCCCTGCAAACAGTCTACAGAATCTATTTAAACATCCCACTGCAAGCAGTTTACAGAGTCTATTTAAACAACATCCCCTGCAAACAGTCTACAGAGTCTATTTAAATAACATCCCACTGCAAACAGTCTACAGGATCTATTTAAACAACATCCCACTGCAAACAGTCTACAGAGTCTATTTAAACAACATCCCACTGCAAACAGTCTACAGAGTCTATTTAAACAACATCCCACTGCAAACATTCTACAGAGTCTATTTAAAAAGAGTCTCCATGAACTACATCAAACAGAACCCATGACCTAAACTACAGCAGAATCTCCCGACAAAAGCAGGCTGCTTCCTCCAGCAAAATGCAGTGAGTGGAGGATAGTTACGTAATACAGGATACTCGTGCTCACCTCCAGGTGGCTGGCAGAGTAGAGGATGTTGTTCAGGACCTGGTTGGCATTTGGTGCAAAATTCTGGGCAGTTATAAGACAGACAGAGCCATACAAGGGGATCAGTAAAGATTCAGGGCGTGATTTAACGGAAATGAAACAGAGTCCCATGTTGAGCACGTTTAGCCGGGTATATCCGGCCAATGGCAATGCCTGTCAAACGGAACTCTGCTTCATTTCGGGTCCTTGGTGAGGAACGCCCTGTCGAGGCCGCACTTAGTCCCGTTTCCTGCAGGAAGTGATCGGGGCGTCATTTTCGCCTTGGAGAACATCCAAGTGCCAGTATGCCTGGTCCTCGTTGGTGGAGGGCAGTGCTAAACGGCGCTCACTCAGGATCTCCGGGGCGCGGGGGGGTTAGATCCCACCCCCTGGGTAACTCCAGCGAGAGCATATTCAAATGAGCCCGTTACGAGCGGGATCCAGATTGCGGTGCCTCCCGAGATCCCTCTCGCGAGATTTACCGGCTGCATCGCGTCCCGAGTCGGGCGTGGCGTGGCTGTTAGTTTGCGCCCTCAGTATAATCTAGTCAAAAGAGAGGATCAAACATTTGAACAAAATAAGCAACAAACAGTGGATGCTGGAATCTGAAACAAGAACAGAGAGCGCTGGATAAACTCAGCAAGTCTGGCAGCATCTGTAAGCCATGATGTGGAGATGCCGGCGTTGGGCTGGGGTGAGCACAGTACGAAGTCTTACAACACCAGGTTAAAGTCCAACAGGTTTGTTTCGATGTCACTAGCTTTCGGAGCGTTGCTCCTTCCTCAGGTGAATGAAGAGGTCTGTTCCAGAAACATATATATAGACAAATTCAAAGATGCCAAACAATGCTTGGAATGCGAGCATTAGCAGGTGATTAAATCTTTACAGATCCAGAGATGGGGTAACCCCAGGTTAAAGAGGTGTGAATTGTCTCAAGCCAGGACAGTTGGTAGGATTTCGCAGGCCAGATGGTGGGGGATGAATGTAATGTGACATGAATCCCAGGTCCCGGTTGAGGCCGCACTCATGTGTGCGGAACTTGGCTATAAGTTTCTGCTCGGCGATTCTGCGTTGTCGCGGGTCCTGAAGGCCGCCTTGGAGAACGCTTACCCGGAGATCAGAGGCTGAATGCCCTTGACTGCTGAAGTGTTCCCCGACTGGAAGGGAACATTCCTGCCTGGTGATTGTTGCGCGATGTCCGTTCATTCGTTGTCGCAGCGTCTGCATGGTCTCGCCAATGTACCACGCTTCGGGACATCCTTTCCTGCAGCGTATGAGGTAGACAACGTTGGCCGAGTCGCACGAGTATGTACCGCGTATCTGGTGGGTGGTGTTCTCACGTGTAATAGTGGTATCCATGTCGATGATCAGGCACGTCTTGCAGAGATTGCCATGACAGGGTTGTGTGGTGTCGTGGTCACTGTTCTGAAGACTGGGTAGTTTGCTGCAAACAATGGTTCGTTTGAGGTTGCGCGGTTGTTTGAAGGCAAGTAGTGGGGGGGTGGGGATGACCTTGGCAAGATGTTCATCGTCATCAATGACGTGTTGAAGGCTGTGAAGAAGATGACGTAGTTTCTCCGCTCCGGGGAAGTACTGGACGACGAAGGGTATTCTGTCGGTTGTGTCCCATGTTTGACTTCTGAGGAGGTCGGTCCGGTTTTTCGCTGTGGCGCGTTGGAACTGTCGATCGATGAGTCGAGTGCAATATCCCGTTCGTACGAGGGTGTCTTTCAACGTCTGTAGATGTCTGTTAAGCTCCTCCTCGTCTGAGCAGATCCTGTGTATACGGAGCGCTTGTCCATAGGGGATGGCTTCTTTAATGTGTTTAGGGTGGAAGCTGGAGAAGTGGAGCATCATGAGGTTATCCGTGGGTTTGCGGTAAAGCGAAGTGCTGAGGTGACCGTCCTTGATGGAGACGAGTGTGTCCAAGAATGCAACTGATTTTGGAGAGTAGTCCATGGTGAGTCTGATGGTTGGATGGAACTTATTAATGTCATCGTGTAGTCGTTTCAGTGATTCTTTGCCGTGGGTCCAACGGAAAAAATTCCTTTGGGGACCAAATTCGCACCCCAATACGCCAACATCTTCATGCACAAGTTTGAACAGGACCTACTCACCGCACAGGACCTTCAGCCGATGTTATACACCAGATACATCGATGACATTTTGTTCCTTTGGACCCACGGCGAAGAATCACTGAAACGACTACACGACTACAAGACAAACATGGGACACAACCGACAGAATACCCTTCGTCGTCCAGTACTTCCCCGGAGCGGAGAAACTACGTCATCTTCTTCACAGCCTTCAACACGTCATTGATGACGATGAACATCTTGCCAAGGTCATCCCCACACCCCCACTACTTGCCTTTAAACAACCGCGCAACCTCAAACAAACCATTGTTTGCAGCAAACTACCCAGTCTTCAGAACAGTGACCACGACACCACACAACCCTGTCATGGCAATCTCTGCAAGACGTGCCTGATCATCGACATGGATACCACTATTACACGTGAGAACACCACCCACCAGGTACGCGGTACATACTCGTGCGACTCGGCCAACGTTGTCTACCTCATACGCTGCAGGAAAGGATGTCCCGAAGCGTGGTACATTGGCGAGACCATGCAGACGCTGCGACAACGAATGAACGGACATCGCGCAACAATCACCAGGCAGGAATGTTCCCTTCCAGTCGGGGAACACTTCAGCAGTCAAGGACATTCAGCCTCTGATCTCCGGGTAAGCGTTCTCCAAGGCGGCCTTCAGGGCCCGCGACAACGCAGAATCGCCGAGCAGAAACTTATAGCCAAGTTCCGCACACATGAGTGCGGCCTCAACCGGGACCTGGGATTCATGTCACATTACATTCATCCCCCACCATCTGGCCTGCGAAATCCTACCAACAGTCCTGGCTTGAGACAATTCACACCTCTTTAACCTGGGGTTACCCCATCTCTGGATCTGTAAAGATTTAATCACCTGCTAATGCTCGCATTCCAAGCATTGTTTGGCATCTTTGAATTTGTCTATATATGTGTTTCTGGAACAGACCTCTTCATTCACCTGAGGAAGGAGCAGCACTCCGAAAGCTAGTGACATCGAAACAAACCTGTTGGACTTTAACCTGGTGTTGTAAGACTTCGTACAGCATCTGTAAGGATAGAGGGTTTTGAATCCTTTGGCTCTTCATCAGAACTGAAAGGAGGGGGGATGTGTTGGAGCTGAGAAAGATTGCAATAGTAAGTAGCAACTTTAAGAACAAAAGGCAGATGGCCTGGTGTGAGATGGGGAGGGGGTTCTGCATTGAGGCAAGACACAGAAAATGGGAACAGGATGAGGCTATTCAGCCCTTTGGGCCTTCACCACCATTCATTATGATCATGGCTGATCATCAATACCCTGATCCTGCCTTCCCCCCCATATTCCTTGATTCCTTTAGCCCCAAGAGCTATATCTAAATCCTTCTTGAAATAACACATGCATGGGATATTTTAATGATGTGGAGATGCCGGCGTTGGACTGGGGTGAGCACAGTAAGAATTCTTACAACACCAGGTTAAAGTCCAACAGGTTTGTTTGGAATCACGAGCTTTCGGAGCGTAGCTCCTTCCTCAGGGATATTTTAAAAAGGGGGTTTAAGATAGAGGTGACACGTCACAGTGCAGAGGTGCCAAACTGAATGTTGAGTCCCGTGGGCTGTAACGCACCCAAACCATAACTTCCTCTGGACTTGACTGGAGAATTGCAGCAGGCCAAAGACAGACATGTGGGCACGAGAGCAAGATGCTGAGTTAAAATGGCAAGCAACAGGAAGGTGAAATGAAATGAAATGAAAATGAATGAAATGAAAATCGCTTATTGTCACAAGTAGGCTTCAAATGAAGTTACTGTGAAAAGCCCCTAGTCGCCACATTCCAGCGCCTGTTCGGGGAGGCTGGTACGGGAATTGAACCGTGCAGCTGGCCTGCCTTGGCCTGCTTTCAAAGCCAGCGATGTAGCCCTGTGCTAAACAGCCCCAGTATTTGCCTGTGGACTAAGCGAAGGTGTTCCGCAAAGCAGTCACCCAGTCTGCATTTAGTCTCCCCAGTGTAGGGGAAACCGCACCGGGAGCAGTGAATACAGCAGACCAAATTGGAGAAGGTGCAAGTGAAGCACTGATTAACTTGAAAGGAATGTTTGGGGTGTTTGAGCCCTGAGGATGGAGGACGTAAGGGGACAGAAGTTGCACCTTCTGCGATTGCATGGGAAGGTGCCATGGGAAGCGGATGGGGAGTTAGGCACGACTGAGGAGTGGACCAGGGTATCCTGGAGGGAGAGGCCCCTGTGGAATGCTAACGTGGTGGGGGGTGGGTGAGCAGAAGATGTGAATCATGGTAGCTTCGTGCTGGAATTGCAGGAAATGGCGGAGGATGACCCTTTGAAGGTGGAGGCTGGTGGGGTAGAAAGTGAGGACAAGGGAGACTCTATCGTGGTTCGGGGAGGGAGGGGAAGGGGGTGAGGGCAGAAGTGTTGGAAAAGGGTCGAACACGTTGAAAGCTCTGTCAACCTTGGGTTGGCAGGTCAGGGGGAAGGACTGTTTTCGAAGGCAACATCATCAGAACAGATGCGACGGGGAAACTGGGAGAATGGTATGGAGTCCTTACAGGGAGCGGGGTGTGAGGAGCTGTAGTCTAGGTAGCTATGGGAGTCGGTGGGTTTGTAATGAATGTTGGCGGTCAGTCTGTCACTGGAAATGGAGACCGAGAGATCAAGGAAGGGAAGGGAAGTGTTGGAGATGGCCCATGTGATGGCGAGAAAGGGGTACAATTGGAAGCAATATTGATAATTTCATTCCAGATCCAGATGAGAGCCTAGAGTTACACCAATACAGGCATTGATGCAATGGAAAGTAAGGGGTTTTGGTAGGACTGGAACCAGGAGTGTTCCACATAACCCTCAAAAAGACAGGACTAACAGGGGCCCATATGGGCACCCGTAAGCACATCTTTTATTTGTGGGAAGTGAGACAAGCGAAAGGAGAAATTGTTGAGTGAGAGAACGAGTTCAGCCAGGCGGAGGAGAGTGGTGGTGGACGGAGGTGGTTCGGGCCTCTGTTCAATTAGGGAGGTGGAGGGATTTAAGGTTGACTCCACCGGAACAGAGAGTTCTGGATTGAGGGGTGGGGAACGTGTCCGTGAGGGAACTAATTTCAAAATCAAGCCTTTGAGAAGGGATTGAGTGGTTGATAAAGGAAGGGGCAAGTCAGGGCTGCCACAGAAAAAAAGCCATGATGTGGAGATGCCGGCGTTGGACTGGGGTGAGCACAGTACGAAGTCTTACAACACCAGGTTAAAGTCCAACAGGCTTGTTTCGATGTCACTAGCTTTCGGAACGCTTCTCCTTCCTCGGGTGAATGAAGAGGTCTGTTCCAGAAACACATATATAGACAAATTCAAAGATGCCAGACAATGCTTGGAATGCGACCATTAGCAGGTGATTAAATCTTTACAGATCCAGAGATGGGGTAACCCCAGGTTAAAGAGGTGTGAATTGTACCAAGCCAGGACAGTTGGTAGGATTTCGCAGGCCAGATGGTGGGGGATGAATGTAATACGACATTAATCCCAGGTCCCGGTTGAGGCCGCACTCATGTGTGCGGAACTTGGCTATAAGTTTCTGCTCGGCGATTCTGCGTTGTCACGGGTCCTGAAGACCGCATTACTTCAGGACGCGCGACAACGCAGAATCGCCGAGCAGAAACTTATAGCCAAGTTCCGCACACATGAGTGCGGCCTCAACCGGGACCTGGGATTCATGTCGCATTACATTCATCCCCCACCATCTGGCCTGCGAAATCCTACCAACTGTCCTGGCTTGGTACAATTCACACCTCTTTAACCTGGGGTTACCCCATCTCTGGATCTGTAAAGATTTAATCACCTGCTAATGCTCACATTCCAAGCATTGTTTGGCATCTTTGAATCTCTATATATGTGTTTCTGGAACAGACCTCTTCATTCACCTGAGGAAGGAGCAGCGCTCCGAAAGCTAGCGACATCGAAACAAACCTGTTGGACTTTAACCTGGTGTTGTAAGACTTCGTACAGAAAAAAAGGGAGGGGGAAATTAGAATGCATTGTTCCTCACACACGTCAATGCCACTGGAGATCTGCCAGCTTGCTCACTTTTATTTTCCGGTTTTTATCTTTTTTTCCCCCAGGACTAATCTCTCCTGGAGTGTCGGTGCCAGTTCAGGTTCCTGGAGGCGATCAGGACATGGCTCAGTACTGGTCGAGGCTGCAGTAAGGAAGGGGAGAGGGCGGGAAACGGAACAGCGAAGAGCACTGCCTTTGAGATGAAGCCAGATTCTGTCCACGGTGTCTCAGAGGCGCCAGTGTAATATCAACCCACCCTATCGAATTAAGTGGGACTCGATGCAATGACCGACAGCCTGCCATATTTAATTCGTGTTAACAATTCCGCTATTCTCGCTTTGCTTTTTTGTTTAAAAAGAGGAATTTACCTGGAGCCCGTTGCTGCGCAGAGGGGGAATTTCTTGAAATCTCCAATGTAAAGATGTCAGAGTTGTAGTTATGTAAATATAAGAAGGTTCCCATATTATGCCAGGTTGAAAACTACCCTGGGGGGGGGGGGGGGGGGAACAGGAACAGGTGGAGGGAGAGGACTATGGTTGGTATCTTTTTCATTGGCGGCACCAAAGATGAATCAAAACCCTTAATAGCTAACTCCGCATCGTGAAACGGAGGGAAGTAAAGAGAGCTGAAATTCTCTCTTCACGGTCGGGCCAACTGCTGACATTGTCCGTCACCACTTCATGCTCTCACACCGTGTCGCCGGCAATCATACTGATTTATAAAGGACTGGGCCAATACGAATGGCCAGGCTGAGTTCCTGGCATGTTCCTCTCTCCACACCTCGCCATGTTTCCTTCTGGGAGGGGGGATGCTGGAGGTGAAAGGGTGGGGGGAGGGGGGGATGCTGCTGTTAGATTTCCTTTGTAGAATTAACCAAGGTGGAATCTCGTACATTCAAATCGAGCTTTTGGTAGAACCAAGAACGAGGTCGTTGGCACAAACGACTTGGTTCTTAACAAAAAAATAAATAAAGGTACCTCAGGTTTTTATTGGCTCGCAGTGCTGGAAGGAATCATACCTTGACACCATTTTCAAGGTGCTTTAACACTGGTGATATAGGGCGAGGTTCTCCGATCCGAGCCAGAACGGAAAGTTTGGCGTTGCCGCCAAAACTCCATTCACGCTCAGTGTTACCGGAAAATCCCAGCCACGGACGAGGACGGAAGATTTCGCCCATATATAGAACCATGATCCGCCCACTCACTGACCACGTCCGGGATTTTCCAGACCCCTCACGGCACATGCGGCAAATCAACCAAAGGTCCATTGACTTCAGTAGCACCACTCAATCCCGCCGGTGGGCGGGACGAGAAGGTCCCACCCTGTGTAACGAGACATTATAATGAATGGAACCACACAGCCACTTGGCCCCACCTCCCTGCGTCAAAGATTCAGTCCCTCCCAGACCTTCTGCTTTGCACCTGGAACGTCCTCTTCCCGCCGAGTGCTCTTGCAGCTTCTTTTCTGAATATTACACCGCCCTCTTTCAGGCAGTGCACTCCGGGTCATAACAACACACTGGGCAAAAGAATCATTTGCCCTCAATTCCCCGTCTCGCTCTTTTGTTAATCGCCTTCAACCTGTGTCCTCAGCTTACCCACCCGTCTGCCAGTTTCTTCCTGTGTGCTCTGAGCAAAATGGTTCATCATCCTGAACACCTTAACCTGCCCTGGTCCAAAGAGAATAATCCCAGCCTCTCTACGTAACTGAAGCCTGTCATACTTGTACCATCCGAGTGAATCTCCTCTGTCCTAGGCCTCGGCAGCTTTCCTACAGGGGCGTCCAGAACTGGACACAATACCCTAGCGGAATCCAGGTGATTTATGTATTTAAATAAGATCAGTATCATACAAGTCAAGGACATATCGGAGCTCCTCTCAAAATACATTTCTTGTTTCTTCTAAGCTCTAAGTTGTCCTATGCCTTACTGCGGGCCCTGCAACTTACTGAGGCTCATTGACTTGTCTTCAATGCATTACTTAACACGGCGGAGATCCATGCTTCCCGTAATCTACTCAAGTCAAGACACAAACTGGATTCCTCCCCCCCCCCCCCCCCCCCCCCCCCGCCCCTCTCTGCCACCAAATCTGGGTTGGCATGTGGGAGGAGTGTGAAATTGGGGGTGGTGCCATGTCCGTCGTCTACCCGCCTCCAATGGCAGGGGAGGGTTTGGGTGGGCTGCTCACCAATGCACCCGATTAATGGCCACTTGAGGACCTCTTGTCGCTGCTGGGATTTTCTCCATGGCGGATGGTGAGGTCGCCAAGTGAAACCTGGAAGACCTTTTTGTGGGCTGTAGGTGGGGAGAGGGGGAACCCTCTTGTTAGGACCCCGTACTCAACAGAGGCGCACTCCCCTCCCCAACCCGAGGTATTCTCCCCCCTCGGCTCTCCCCCCCCCCCCTTCCTCGCCCAAAACTCAAAGCTGAACACCTCAACAGAAACCAGAGAGTGAGCTTCAAAATGCCAACCTCAGTTCTCAGCCAATCAACTGCTTGAGCTCCGCCAGCTGATTTTCAATGTTGGCTATTTAAGACGTTACTGTCCCCTTTCGATATCCAAGAACTGGACACTTTCAGATCATTGCACTGGAATTCCCCATTTGGAATTTGGCCTGAGATTAGGATCTGGGTGTGAGATGATTCATTGAGCGTTGAAAGGTCATTTCGAAAAACACAGTAGCCTTTCCCCAAGCAGATCGTTGCAGACTTTAGGGTTGCCAACCGTGATTCCATGTATTCCTGGAAGTTTTATCACGTGATCCCCCCCCCCCCCCCCGCGCTCCAGCCGTTAGTCGGCCAACACATCCACCCTTGTGATGTATGGCCTTCCTCCGGCCAATCGGAAAGCAAAAGGACTCATTGCCCAATTGGATGATGCTCGACTCTCCGCACTATCCGCGCCCCCCATTTTCTTTTTTAAAATAAATTTAGAGTACCCAATTTTTTTTTCCAACTAAGGGGCAATTTTAGCGTGGCCACTCCACCTATCCTGCACGTCTTTGTGTTGTGGGGGTGAAACCCACGCAGACACAGGGAGAATGTGCAAACTCCACACGGACAGTGACCCAGGGCCGGGATCGAACCCGGGTCCTCAGCGCCGCAGTCCCAGTGCTAACCACTGCGCCACATGCCGCCCTTGCCCCTCCCCATTTTCAACGGGCGGGATTCTCAGCTCCCCTAGTCCCGTGTTTCTGGGTGGTACGCCATTTGCTGGCGGTGGGATTCTATACACCCGCCACTTGTCGATGGGATTTCCCATTAACGCCACTCCACGCTGCCGGGAATTCTGCGGGCGATTGCGCCGCTGACGGGAAAAGTGAATCGCAACGGCAGAAGATTTTCAGCCAATATTTTTTACATGCGGTAAAGTGATATTTTCAAAGAAAATGATAAAGAAACAGCCTTTTATTTAATCATCAATGATTTTTGTCTTCGGGGATCCACCCACAGCAGTGTCCTGGAGATAGATCTCCAATTCCTGTTGGCTCCAGGCCAATCTTGGGGGGTTGGTAACCCAAGTGTACCTTCCAGCAAACACTCATGTCGTGATAATCTGGATCGAAGGGTTTGGGAGCACCCAAGGTTTGTGGGATTGGAAGCAGATTGTCACCCTATGCACCTGACCACCTTCCCCAGGTTGGATAATCTCTCACCTTGACCCATAGCTTCATCAAAAATAACACAAGGTACGGCAAGGCGGATGAAGCATGCAAACCAGAAGACTTGCTCCAACTGTTCAGGGCATTGGGGAGGCCGCGCCTGGGCACTGCCTACAGTTTTGGTCTTTATTTAAGGAAGGACATATTTGCATTGGAGGCAATTCAGAAAAGGTTAATGAGGCTGATTCCTGGCATGAAGGGGTTTGTCTTCAGGAGGAGTTGAGCAGGTTGGGCCCATGCTCACTGGAGTTCAGAAGAATGAGAGATAAAAAACACGAGATTGAGGATTCTGAAGGAGCTTGACAGGGTAGATGCTGAAATAGTTGGCGAATAAGCGATCTCCCATTTACGATGTCGATGAGGAGGAATTAGTTTTTGGAATTCTACTCCCCAGAGAGCAGTGAAGGCTGGGTCATTGAATATATTCAAGGTTCATTTAGACAGGTCATAATCTAAAGGTGAGATGGGGATATTAGGGGGCAGGCAGGAAGAATATAGAGTTACTGCCACAATTAGGTCAGCCATGATCTTATGAAAAGGGGGAGCACACTCGAGGGGCTGATTGGCCTTATTCTCTCCTATTTCTTATACTCTTATGCTAATTGAATGCACTGGGCCAGAGGTTCCAGGGGAGAATGCGGCTGCCCGGCGTAATCCACGATTGAGTAACTCAGGTTCATTGACTGGACCGAGTTTGAGGCTCCACAGTAGGGGCTGGGGCAAATCTACTGCAGTGGGCCAGAGGTTTACTAGAAGGTGATGTTGACCAGGTGCACCGGACCAGAATTCAACTGCAAGGTTAAGCTTGGTGAATCTGCTGGATAGGAGCGGGGAACCTGTTACTGTTCCCTTACTGTTACGATCCCAGTTGGACTGGGAGAATTGGACGGGAAGATCCCAGAATGGAACCCTGGTTCAAAAGACTTGTACTCCTTGTTATAAAATGTGGAGGAACAGACCAGTAATTAGTTTGAATAGCAAGAAAAAAAACATTTATTGAACATGAAAAGGTGAATTATGATACAATACTCTTTTACTCCTCCCTTATTCCCGATAGATTTTAAGATGAACACGGATTACAAAAGTTAATTTTACGTTACAATGGTCTCATTAACACACAAAGTCCCTTCTAAGCACATAGATCGAATGTGGTCAGGCGCACTCCTCTCTGAACCCAAGTGAATGTCTGTGGATTCCTCCTCAAAATCCCTCCAGATGATTCTTACACCGTGAGCCACCTTGTCGCACTGAACTCCGGCTTCCCCGCCAGTGATTTCAGATTCCGCTTCCAAAAGTCACACTTTCAAATCTTCTTTTGAATTATGCTGAGCCTCCGCGGCTTTCATCAAGGTTTCGCTTTCAGATTTTACACCCCTCCCTTCAGGTTTCCCTTCATCTTAAAGACTTTTTTTTACACAAACTTCCAGTATGGAGTAGTGGCCGTTGCTGGACCGACAAGCAACTACGAGGGCCTCGGTAAGCCTAAGGGCAGGAAGGCTGCCTGACTCCTTACCCGTGTTAACAGGATACACATCAGTTGGTGAAGCAGAAACCAAGATACAGCCTTTTCCTTATTGGTAGAGTTTGTTGGTTTGTTTAGTCTCACAGCTCTCCAGCCATCCAGCCCAGTGTCCCAGCTATCCTCAATTTCTACTCTTTTTAATTAAACAGATGATCAATAAATTAAGAAAAAATGATGGGGGGGGGGCACAAAATGTCAAAGAAAACGTAACTTACTAAACCAAAATGTCATTCCCGGGGGTGATAATGTCACCCCCCCTCCCCCCTGCAGCGACCACCCCCTATTTATACCTGGTCAAAGACAATTTAAAAAAAATATATATATATTTATTAAAGTTTTTTAACACAATTTTTCTCCCTTACAAACAATAACCCCCCCCCCCATCTCGTAACAAAAAAAAAAAAGAGAAATCCCGCAGAGCAAGATATGTACATGGCAAAATGATATATTTACACAGCTTTGTACACTGGCCCTCACCCGTACGTGCCAGTTTCTCCAACCCTTCATGTTGTCTCTTGCTCATCCACCCTCCCAGGCAGTCCCCCCTTCCCCCCCTCCCCCCCCCCTCCCAGGATGTCCCCTCCACCCCCAAGGTTGCTGCTGCTGCTGACCGACCTTCCTCTAACGCTCCACGAGATAGTCTAGGAACGGTTGCCACCGCCTGTAGAACCCCTGCGCAGACCCTCTCAAGGCAAACTTAATCCTCTCCAAATTTATGACTGCTCAAAGACAATTAACGCCCACATCCTGTTTCTTGAAACCGTAACATAGCATCCCTACGGTGCAGAAGGAGGCCATTCGAACCTCCCCCTTCCACCCCACCCTATCCCTGTAACCTCATAACCTAACCAGCACATGCTTGGACACTAAGGGGCAATTTAACACGGTCGATCCACCTAACCTGCACATCTTTGGACCGTGGGAGGAAACCGGAGCACCTGGAGGAAACCCACGCAGACATGGGGAGAAGGTGCAAACTCCACACGGACAGTGACCGGAAGCCGGAATTAAACCCTGGCGCTGTGAGGCAGCAGTGCTAACCACTGTGCCACCGGCCTCCCATGTAACAAATGGAATTGGCCTCCCCTGTCACAAATGACATTGTCCTCCATAATATGGGGGATCGGGGAGGGGGATGTGTGTAGGAAGGTGGAAGGGAGGAGGCCTGCTTTATTTTACCTGTCCTTCCCCACTCTCCAGGCCTTTCATCTTGCCAGTAGGGGAGCCATAAAATTGACCCCTCAATATCAGATCCCAGACACAGAGGAATCCTTTTCAACTTTCCCTTGTATATACAGAATGCTGGATGGAGGGGGATATGAGAAAGATGGTGATTTGATGATCAGAATATGGTTTATCAGGTATACTATCATTCCATCGTGCCACAACATTCATACTCATGTGGTTTAACAGGAAATGTTTCGCCAGAGATCCATTCGCTTAACAGGAATCACCAGCCACAGTCATCCAGGTTCAAGTACAGTCTGTGTAGATAGGAATTCATTTTAGCTTGTTGAAATGTATTCACTGGAACAAAATAATCACTAATCAGATCCACAAGTATAGGAGGATAGTAAATAATTCTGCACATTGAAAGGTGAGATACTGGCTTGGCAACTAAAATGGGTGACCAGAGCACCTAATCTGCTCAAGAGGGTTTGCTAACTCCAGGAAGGCTTCCTTTGAGAGGGTTCATAGTATCATCGATCATAGAATTTACAGTGCAGAAGGAGGCCATTCGGCCCATCGGGTCTGCACCGGCTCTTTGAAAGAGCACCCCTACCCAAGCCCACATCTCCACCCCATCCCCATAACCCAGTGACCCCACCCAACCCAACGCTAAGGGCAATTTTGAACACTAAGGGCAATTTAGCATGGCCAATCCACTTAACCTGCACATCTTTGGACTGTGGGAGGAAACCGGAGCACCCGGAGAAAACCCACGCACACTCGGGGAGAACGTGCAGACTCCGCACAGACAGTGAACCAAGCCGGGAATCGAACCTGGGACCCTGGAGCTGTGAAGCAATTGTGCTAACCACCATGCCACCGTGCTGCCCTTTGGGGGTTGAGGTACCTCTATGAATGGATTATTTTGGATGGGCCCAGGACCTGGCAATGCTGGACCCCCCCCCCCCACTCCAGAGTACATATGATAAATGATCAGTATTGGTTAAGACAAAGGGTTGAAGGTGAAGGGTTAATCTGCTGTGGCCTCCATTGAATTATGACGATCTGTTCAGGGACTGTCAAACCTGGGGGGGCAGGGGACGGGGTGCAGTCCAGAGTTTCCAACAATGCATAGCAAAACAAACGGAAAGTTCCGGACAGATTTCCTTTCCTCTAGTTGTGATGCATGAAAACATATTTGCAGCAAATACACATCATTGTGTTGTGTCTTCTGGATCAATAAATTGACCTATTTTGTGTTTGATACCAATATATGTCTGTGAATATATGATACGTGGAAATTAGAGAACGACAGCATTTTACTTCACAAAGTAATAAAAGAACATTGTTAAGTAAATGACCTGAATTAGTTCTTTCGGGCCTTTGGCGAAGGCCCTGCGCAAAGTGCTTTGCTGCCTTCGTTTTATTCTTCTTGTAAGAGAATTGGATCTGTTTTCCGTTTTCCTCTCTCTCTCTCCTGTCAGAGCTGGTACTTGCTCGACAGCCTTGCCCCTTGACTGTGGTAATGGTTCTCAGTAGGCCAATTAGCCCCTCGAGCCTGTTCCACCCTTTTGTTAGATCAGCGTTCATCTGCATCTCAACTCTATTGTCCTGCATTTAGGTCCATAACCCCTTCACATCTGACTCCCTAACAGTGCTCCAGTTAATCCAGCACCTAGCTTGGCTCCAGTTTTAAGATTTATTTCCCTGCATTTTCCCCACCCAGAGGAAATAATTTCCCTGAATCTGGATCCTTTTGTCCTCGATTCGATCGCCATGCAACTTTCTAAATTCAAGGAAATTCAAATCAATTGTATGCAAACCACTGTTGTAATTTACCCTTCAATCTCAATATGATATCATTCTCACATATCTGTACTGTCCCCCTCCAAGGTTAGTTTATGTTTCCTGAGGAATGGGGATCAGAACTGAATAATCCTGAGTACTCCTGCAGGAATCTGGCTGTACAGCTGAAGACTAAAATTGTGACAAAAAGGAGCAGGGCTCGATTCTATAGCCCCCCTCGAGCCCTGCTCCACCATTTAATAAGATCATGGCTGATCTCAATTCCACTTTCTTGCCTGACCCATATCCCTTTACCCACTGCGAGATTCGCAAAATCTATTGTTGTTAATTTTGAATCTTTTCAGCGGATGGCGGCACCTATAATTGGGGGGGAAGATAAGGGGCTGGTTTAGCAAGGGGCTGGTTTAGCTCACTGGGCTAAAGAGCTGGCTTTTAAAGCAGACAAATGCAGGCTAGCAGCACGGTTCAATTCCTGTACCAGCCTCCCTAAACAGGCGCTGGAATGTGGTGACTAGGGGCTTTTCACAGTAACTTCATTGAAGCCTACTCGTGACAATAAGCGATTTTCATTTTCATTTTCATGTAGAGAATTCCAAATATTCACAGTTCTCTCAGTCTCCTCATCCCGGTCCCAAATGGTCGCTGCTTTGCCCTGAGACTGTGCTGCTGGTCCTGAAACTCGGCCCTCCCGCCGGGGGGAAAGCCCCACCTCTCAGCATCGAAGTTCCTCACCTTTGCACTCTTGCCCCTTTGAGGCAAAGGTCAACACTCATTAACCTCCCTGTACCGCAGCCCGCCGGATTTTAGTCACTTCTTCCTCTGTAATTCCTAACTTCTCGCCACTTCGAAAGTATTCTGATTGCTCTTTCTCCGATGCGAAGTGGATGATTTCATTATTTCCCACAATTCCTATCGGTCACCTTCCCGGGATCAAAGATTATGGGGTAACGGCGGGATTAGGCTATTGAGTTGAATGATCAGCGATGATCATATTGAATGGCACAGCAGGTTCAAAGGGCTGAATGGCCGCCTCCTGCTCCTATGTTCCATCTTTGGACTGTGGGATGGAACCGGAGCACCCGGAGGAAACCCACGCAGGCACAGGGAGAACGTGCAGACTCTACACAGGCACTCACCCGAGGCCGGAATCGAACCAGGGTGCCTGGCGCTGTGAGGCAGCAGTGCCAACCACCATGCCACCTTGCATGTATCCAAGACATTATTCTTTATGGCAAATAGCTGGAGCCCAAGCACAGAGAATTGGGAGACTCCGTATGTTGCATTCTGGGGGCCAGCACCCAAGGGTGCCTGAGGAACCTGGCGAGATAAAAGATGAAGATTTCCATTTGCCAAAGGCCGCAGGCCTCGCCATCTTCTGCTGGTTTGGCCGTGGAAACCTGTGGCCCCAGCCGCCCTCCGCGATAGAGTTAAAGGACTTGGAACAACAGCAGAGTGGACGGGGAAGAGCAGTGAGGAGTATATTTTGTGTCACCGCTTGTAGGCCTGCCTTTCAGAGGGACGGAAAAGGTCGTGCGTTGAAAAAAAAGACATTTTTAAAAATCGGTCAGTCCTGGGGGGGCTGGGGGAGGGAGAGAGTCAGCGGCAGCAGACCTGGGCTGAGGCGAGGAGCATTGAAACATTCACCACGGGCGGTGTAGCGGGAGCTGGGCTGTCACAAGCTGTAAGACTCAAACACATCAGTTCGAAGCAAGCCTGCCGTGAAGTGAGGGGGGGTGGTGGTGGTGGTGGTGGGGGGGGGGGGTGGGGGGGGGGGGGCAGCTGGGAGATGCAGAAGACCAGGCCGCAGGAGGCAGCAGTAGCAGATAGCTTACCTCATCAGGTCAGGTTGAACGCACAGAAACACCGAGGGGCAGAGGTGGCCTCTTCCATCCTGCTCGGAAGACTGAACTTGCCTTTTCTCAAGCCCCGAAACTGGGCAGGGCCAGGTAATAAAGAAAGACTTGGATTTATATAGCGCCTGGCCTGCTCAAGTTTCCCAGAATTTATTCTCCAGAATTATTTTATTGTAATTATGATTAAGATTAGATTATCTGTTTTATTGACATTTGTTGAAAGATAAGTGCTAGCCAGGTCTTACAAATATACAACCAAGGAGCAGGAATGTGCCATTCAGCCCCTCGAATCTGCTCCTACATTTAATAAGGTCATGACTGACCTGACAGTAACCTCAAATCTGCATCTCGCCTACTCCTCTGATAACCCATCTTTTTTACCAAGAATTACTGAGGCTCCCCAGCGACCCCCCAATTACAGAGACCCCACTAGAGACCCCGCTTATTACAGGGACCCCTGCCTGGACGCCCTCATTAAGAGAGACGTCTGCCAGGAAGCTCCCATAAGAGAGACCCCTGTCTGGGAGCCCCCGTAAGAGTGACCCATGCTTCGGCCCTCTGTAATAGAGACCCCTGCCTGGAAGCCTCCCCATTAAAGACACACCTGCCTGGGAGCCCCCCCCCCCCACATAAGACAGACCCCTGCCTGGAAGTTAGTGAGCAGTCCAGACTGAGGCAGTGGAAACAAATCACTGCATTAAAACTCACCTGGGATCATGCAGAGAAGAAGCAGCACCTTTCAAATCCTAGAAAGAGAAAACCAGTTAGCTGGGTTTAGACCCCCCTCTTAGTGCTTTAAGTGCTCTCACTTCCTCTTTTTCTCTGCAGAAAGCACTTAACTGCCTTTGATGTGGTCCAGGAGCTGTCAGTCGCAGATAGATGTTTATAAACATTGAGGCTAGTTTCACAGCAATTTTGAGTGGGCGATCAGATAGCGGGATTCGCTAGTGAATCCATCGCAATCCCCGCCATGGATAAATTTGCATGGCAAATTTTGTGAATCTGGATTTGCACTCCCAGCGTGAGTACATCAGTTTCGATTCAGCTCTGAAGGGAGAAGTCAGGGAACACCAGCCAATATGTTTCTCTTTTATTCTTCCTGCCAAAATGGACAACTTCACATTTTCCTACATTATTCCCCATTTACCAGATCTTTATACACTCGCTCAACCTATCCATATCTTTTGGTAGCTTCTGTCTTCACTTTTTTTTTTTTTTTTTTTTTTTTTTATAAATGTTTTATTGAAATTTTTTTCCCAAACAACAATTTTTCCCCTCTTACAAAGCAAACGCAACAATAACAATACAGAAATTTTAAACAATACACAAGTAACAAAACCCCTTTATCTTTGACCTAAACTAAACCCCCCCCCCCTCCCCCTGGGTTGCTGCTGCTGGTCATCTGTCTTCCCTCTAACGTTCCCCTAGGTAGTCGAGAAATGGCTGCCACCGCCTGGTGAACCCTTGAGCCGATCCTCTCAGGGCAAACTTTATCTGCTCCAGTTTAATGAACCCCGCCATATCATTTACCCAGGCCTCCAGTCCGGGGGGTTTCGCCTCCTTCCACATGAGTAGGATCCTGCGCCGGGCTACTAGGGACGCAAAGGCCACAACGTCGGCCTCTTTCGCCTCCTGCACTCCCGACTCTTCCGCAACTCCAAATAGAGCTAACCCCCAGCCTGGTTTGACCCGGGCCCTCACCACCCGCGAAATCACTCCCGTCACTCCCTTCCAATACCCTTCCAGTGCCGGGCATGCCCAAAACATATGTGCGTGGTTTGCCGGGCTCCCGCCACACCTCCCACATTTGTCCTCCACTCCAAAGAACCTGCTCAATCTTGCTCCCGTTATGTGTGCTCTATGTAGCACCTTAAATTGAATCAGGCTAAGCCTGGCGCATGAGGAAGAGGAATTTACCCTGCTTAGGGCATCAGCCCACATACCCTCCTCTATCTCCTCCCCTAGTTCTTCTTCCCACTTTCCTTTTAGTTCGCCCACCGACTCCTCCCCCTCTTCCCTCATCTCTCGGTAAATCTCTGACACCTTGCCCTCTCCGACCCACACCCCTGAAAGCACCCTGTCCTGTATCCCCTGTGTCGGGAGCAATGGAAATTCCCTCACCTGTTGTCTAGTAAATGCCCTCACCTGCATATATCTCAAGAAATTTCCCCGGGGCAACTTATACTTTTCCTCCAATGCTCCCAAGCTCGCAAAAGTCCCATCTATAAATAAATCTCCCACCCTCCTAATTCCCAACTGGAACCAGCTCTGAAATCCTCCATCCATTCTTCCTGGGGCGAATCTATGGTTGTTCCTGATTGGGGACCCCACCAGGGCTCCCCGCACCCCTCTCTGTCGCCTCCACTGTCCCCAGATATTCAATGTTGCCGCCACCACCGGGTTCGTGGTAAACTTTTTAGGTGAGATCGGTAGCGGCGCCGTCACCAGCGCCTCTAAACTCGTCCCTTTACAGGACTTTCTCTCCAGTCTTTCCCACGCCGCTCCCTCACCCTCCATCATCCATTTACGTATCATTGCCACATTGGCGGCCCAATAGTAATCGCCCAAGTTCGGTAGTGCCAATCCTCCTCTGTCCCTACTACGCTGAAGGAACCCCCTCCTTACTCTCGGAACTTTCCCTGCCCACACGAAGCTCGTGATGCTCCTGTCTATTTTATTAAAAAAGGTCTTAGTGATTAGTATAGGGAGACATTGAAATACAAATAAGAACCTCGGGAGGACCATCATCTTAATTGCTTGCACCCTGCCTGCCAGCGATAGAGGCTGCATGTCCCACCTCTTGAAGTCCTCCTCCATTTGTTCTACCAACCGTGTCAGATTAAGTCTGTGCAAGGTTCCCCAGCTCCTAGCGATCTGAATCCCCAGGTATCGGAAGTTTCTTTCCACTTTCCTTAGAGGCAAGCCTTCTATCTCTCTACTCTGGTCCCCTGGATGTATCACAAATAATTCACTCTTCCCCATGTTTAGCCTATACCCCGAGAAATCCCCGAACCCCCTCAAAATTCGCATAACCTCTATCATTCCCCCCGCTGGGTCCGACACGTATAACAATAGGTCATCCGCATATAACGAGACTCGGTGTTCTTCTCCCCCTCTAATCACCCCTCTCCATTTCCTGGAGTCTCTCAACGCCATGGCCAGAGGTTCAATTGCCAACGCGAACAACAATGGAGACAGCGGGCATCCCTGTCTTGTTCCCCTATATAGTCGGAAATACTCCGATCTATGTCGACCTGTAACTACGCTTGCCGTTGGAGCCCCATAAAGAAGTCTAACCCAGCTAATAAACCCGTTCCCAAACCCAAACCTCCTTAACACTTCCCATAAATACTCCCACTCCACCCTATCAAATGCCTTCTCTGCGTCCATTGCCGCCACTATCTCTGCCTCCCCCTCCACTGGGGGCATCATTATCACCCCTAATAGTCGTCGCACGTTAACATTCAGTTGTCTCCCTTTTACGAACCCTGTCTGGTCTTCGTGCACCACCCCCGGGACACAGTCCTCTATCCTCGATGCCAGTACCTTTGCCAACAATTTGGCGTCCACGTTCAACAATGAAATGGGTCTATAGGACCCGCACTGCAACGGATCTTTATCCCTCTTCAAAATTAACGATATCGTCGCCTCCGACATCGTCGGGGGTAGAGTCCCCCCTTTCCTGGCCTCATTGAACGTCCTCACCATCAACGGGGCCAACAAGTCCACATATTTTCTGTAATACTCCACCGGGAACCCGTCTGGTCCTGGGGCCTTCCCTGCTTGCATGCTTCCCAGTCCCTTAATAACCTCGTCCACCCCAATCGGTGCCCCCAGGCCTACCACCCCCCGCTCCTCCACTTTCGGGAACCTCAATTGGTCCAGGAACTGCCGCATCCCCTCCTCTCCCTCTGGGGGTTGAGACCTATACAGTTCCTCATAGAAGGTCTTGAACACCTCATTTATCTTTCCTGCCCTTCGCACCGTGTCTCCCCTTTCGTCTCTAATTCCTCCTATTTCCCTCGCTGCTGCCCTCTTTCGCAATTGATGAGCCAACAGGCGACTCGCCTTTTCCCCATATTCATACCTCCTCCCCTGTGCCTTCCTCCACAGTACCTCCGCCTTTCTGGTGGTCAGAAGGTCAAATTCCGTCTGGAGTCGTCTCCTCTCCCTGTACAATTCCTCCTCCGGGGTCTCTGCAAATTCCCTATCCACCCTTAAAATCTCCCCCAGTAATCTTTCCCTTTCCTTGGCCTCTGTTTTCCTTTTGTGGGCCCCAATGGAGATCAGCTCTCCTCTGACCACCGCTTTTAGTGCTTCCCATACCACTCCCACAGGGACCTCGCCGTCGTCATTGACCTCCAGGTATCTCTCAATACACCCCCGCACTCTTGCACACACTCCCTCATCCGCCATCAGTCCCACATCTAATCGCCAGAGTGTTCTCTGCTCCCTTTCCTCTCCTAATTCCAGGTCCACCCAATGTGGGGCATGATCCGAAACCGCTATGGCTGAGTACTCAGCTTCTTCCACCCTAGAGATCAACGACCTTCCCAAAACAAAAAAATCTATCCGGGAGTACACTTTATGGACATGGGAGAAGAAGGAATACTCCCTAGCCCTAGGTCTAAGAAATCGCCATGGATCCACTCCCCCCATTTGGTCCATAAACCCCTTAAGTACCTTGGCCGCTGCCGGCCTTCTTCCGGTCCTTGAGCTGGATCTATCTAGCCCCGGGTCCAGCACCGTATTAAAGTCCCCTCCTAAAATCAAGTTTCCTACCTCCAGGTCCGGTATACGCCCCAGCATCCGTCTCATAAATCCCGCATCGTCCCAGTTTGGGGCATACACGTTAACCAACACGACCTCCATTCCCTCCAGCCTGCCACTCACCATTACATATCTACCTCCGCTATCTGCTACGATGTTCTTTGCTTCAAATGCGACCTGTTTCCCCACCAAAATGGCCACCCCTCTATTCTTTGCGTCCAGTCCTGAGTGGAACACCTGTCCCACCCATCCTTTCCTTAGCCTAACTTGGTCCGCCACCTTTAGGTGCGTCTCTTGGAGCATAACCACGTCTGCCCTTAGTCCTTTCAAATGCGCGAGCACTCGGGCCCTTTTTATCGGTCCGTTCAGGCCTCTCACGTTCCACGTGATCAGCCTCACTAGGGGGCTACCTGCCCCCCTCCCGTGTCGACTAGCCATTACCTTCTCTAGGCCAGTCCCATATCCCGCCTCCACGCTCCCGCTCGCTCCCCCAGCGTCGCACACCATCCCCGCCCACCCACTCTTTAGCCATTTCCTTTTGGATTTCCGCAGCAGCAACCCAGTTGTCCCCCCCCCCTTCTCCCTCCCTCCTCCCCTCCCTGCTAGATCTCTTTCTAGCTTGATTGCTCCCCCCATATTACTTCCGTAAGTCAGCTGACTTCAACTGACCCCGGCTACTCCTGCTCACTCCTCGACCCCCCCCATGTGGGGAACTCCCATCCGCCTTGCGCCTGTCTTCCCGCCTTATTCTTTCTGGTGCGGGAACATCCCTTTACCTGACCCGCCTCTTATGGCGCAGCTCCCTTTCCCCTCCCCCTCCCCTTCCCCATTCTCCAACTATGTCCCGTCTTTCCCCCCTCACCGGCGCCCACATTTCCCCAATGTCTCCCCCCTTCCCTGTTTACTTCTCAATTAACTTCCACCGTAACATTAACAATAACATTTCCTGCAGCATCAGTCCCTCAGTTCCGGTCCAATTTCTCTTCTTTGATGAAGGTCCATGCTTCCTCCGCCGTCTCGAAATAATGGTGTCTCTCCTGATACGTGACCCATAGTCTTGCCGGCTGCAGCATCCCGAACTTCACCTTCCTTTTATGCAACACCTCTTTGGCTCGGTTGAAGCTCGCCCTCCTTCTCGCCACCTCCGCACTCCAATCCTGGTATACCCGTACCACTGCATTCTCCCATCTGCTACTCCGCACCTTTTTAGCCCATCTCAGGACCTCTTCTCTATCCTTAAGGCGGTAAAATCGCACGATTATCGCCCTGGGTGGTTCTCCCGCTTTTGGTCTTCTCGCCGGAATCCGATTTGCCCACTCCACCTCCAAGGGGCCCGTAGGGGCCTCAGCACCCATCAGTGAGCTCAGCATCGTACTTGCGTACGCTCCACAGTCCACTCCTTCCACACCCTCAGGGAGACCCAGTATCCGAAGGTTCTTCCTTCGCGCTCCATTTTCTAGGGCTTCGATCCTTTCAGTACACTTTTTATGGAGTGCCTCGTGCGTCTGTGTCTTAACCGCCAGGCCCAGGATCTCGTCCTCAATATCTGTCACCTTCTGCTCCACCACACGGAGCTCTGTCTCCTGGGTCTTTAATGTCTCCTTGAGCCCCTCAATTGCCTGTAGCAACGGGGTCAGCACCTCCCTCTTCAGCAGCTCCACGCACCGTCTCACAATTTCATGCTCAGGCCCCCATGTCGCCTGCGCTTTCTCCGCCGCCATCTTGTACTTCTCTCTTTCTGACCCTTTGGTCGACGATTCCTCGCGCTGCAGCCGCCGCCGCCGGTTTTTTCCTCCTTCGTTTGGGGGGGACTCCCTTCTCACACGCCCCACACCGGGTTGCGTCGTCGAAAAATTCCCCGTTGAGGCTCTTAAAAGAGCCCGAAGGTCCGTCGGAGCTGGAGCCGCCGAAGCGTGCGGCTAGCTAGGCATCACCGCAACCGGAAGTCCCTTCAGTGGCCTTGATGAGGTCTTTTCACAGTTGTTCCCTCTGCTGCTAGAATTCACCTTTGATACAGGCCCTCAGGTCAGCTTGCAGCTTTAAGCTTGCCCTTCCCCCGCCTGCATGCTGGAAGAGGCCCTGTTTATCCTGTAGTTGCAGCCAAATCTTTCACTGTTTCTGCGTGTGTCTGGCAACCAAGAGACATACCCTTCCTGGGGGACACTGTCGGGGGAATATTGCCGCCTTCTTCCCACACCGGGAACTGTCAAACAAATGCCGTGGGGGCCCTGTAAAAGAGCCCAAAAGTCCGTTCCAAGCAGGAGCTGCCGAATATGCGACCTAGCTCTGCATAGCCGCACCCGGAAGTCCTAGCTTCTGTCTTCACAACTTACCTTCCTGCCTATCTTTGTGTCACCAGCAAATTTGGCACCTATCCCTTCATCTGAGTCATTGACATAAATTATAAAAAGTTGAGGTCCCAGTGCTGATCCCTGTGGACCACCACTTGTCGCATTTTGCCATTCTGAAAAAGGCCCATTTATGCCTACTCTCTGTTTTCCATTAAGTAGCCAATCTTCTATCCAGGACACTCTGGAGAACTTCCACATTCTCCTTCGAAACAGTGTCATGGTTTTTTTAACATCTAGCTTTGATTACAGTAAGGGCCTTGGTTTTAGTGCCTTGTCCCCCAAGCTCCTCCCGACATCTTTCCGCCTCTCTGCCTCCCCTTTCTCCATTAAGATGTTCCTCAAAACCTCCCAAGTTTTGGCCAATGTGGCTCAGTGTCATATTTTGTTTTATAATTGTCAAGCACCTTGGAATGTGTCATTTTGTCACAGAAGCTAAATAAATCTAATACCCAATTGTTGTCTAATCCTAAAGATGGCGTCTCCAACAGTGCAGCATACCCTCGGGGAGTTTTTATTCTTTAAAATTACTTCTCTGCAGCAATGTCTGCTTCTACCATCCTTACGTCAGGGCCCACACTCCCTCCTGGTCTAAACCCTGCCTCCTGCCATTATTCAATTCTAAAGCCCCACTCAGTGCCAGGTTAAATTCTAGTTGATACTGCATTGCAGCCAGAGCCCAAATTGTCCCTAATTTCCTTCTCATCCATTGGCGGTGTAGAGGCTTCCAGATGACCTGCCCTTGGCACTGCCCACTCAATCCCAGTACCACCCTGGTGTGGCATTAATTGGCTGTCTTGGCTCTGGTCTTTAAATAGGCAATAGACGCTAATTAACTCAATTGAATAAAAGGTCATTGGATATTACCGACCACCGGGGATGCGCTGGGAAGCATTACGGATGGTAAAATAACAAGAATGGCATGGCGGCACAGTGGTTACCACTGCTGCCTCACAGCGCTAGGGTCTCGGTTTCAATTCTGGCCTTAGGTGACTGTGTGAAGTCTGCGCATTCTCCCCGTGTCAGCGTGGGATTCCTCCGGGTGCACCGGTTTCCTCCCACAGTCCACAAAATGTGCAGGTTAGATGGGGTTGTCATGATATGGGGATAGGGTGGGGAGTGGGCCTAGGTAGGCTGCTCGTTTAGAGAGTCTGTATAGACCCGATGGCCCGATAGGCCTCCTTATGTGCTGTAGGGAGGATATGGATTCTAGTTTGGGGGAGAGGCCCAACTACAGCGAGGTGGCCTAATTCCCAGTGGCTTCCAGGAGCACGTGGCTGGCAACATTCATTTCCAAAGGCTTCATGGCCTATGGAGGAAGCAATGGCTGCCCCAGACATTCCATCACCACCACTGGAGACTTTCACCCCTGATTATCGGCGCTCGCCTGCCCAACCCTGGCATTTCCAAATCTCTCAGTGTTCATTAAAGGGCGCCTCAACATGGAGTCTAACTTAAAATCCAAGAGCTTAACTGAATATCCCAGAGCTTAACTGAATATCCCAGAGCCTAACTCAATATCCCAGAGCCTAATTGAATATCCCAGTGTCTAACTTGATACTCCAGAATCCAATTCAATATCCTTGAGCCTAAATCAATATCCCATGGGCTAACTCAATAACCCAGAGGCTAACTCAATATCCCAGGGTCTAACTCAATATCCCAGAGGCTACCTCAATATCCCAGAGCCAAACTCAATATCCCATGGTCTAACTCAATAACCCAGAGCCTAACTCAATATCCCAGAGGCTACCTCAATATCCCAGAGCCAAACTCAATATCCCATGGTCTAACTCAATAACCCAGAGGCCAACTCAATATCCCAGAGTCTAACTCAATAGTGCAGAGCTTAACTCAATATCCCAGAACCTAACTCAATATCCCAGAGCCTAACTCAATATCCCAGAGCCTAACTCAATATCCCAGAGCCTAACTCAATATCCCAGAGGCTACCTCAATATCCCAGAGCCAAACTCAATATCCCATGGTCTAACTCAATAACCCAGAGGCCAACTCAATATCCCAGAGTCTAACTCAATAGTGCAGAGCTTAACTCAATATCCCAGAGCCTAACTCAATATCCCAGAACCTAACTCAATATCCCAGAGCCTAACTCAATATCCCAGAGCCTAACTCAATATCCCAGAGCCTAACTCAATATCCCAGAGCCTAACTCAATGTCCCAGAGCCTAACTCAGTAGTGCAGAGCAAACTCAATATCCAAGAGCCTAATCAAAAACCCAGAGTTTAACTGTATATCCCAGAGCCTAACTCGTAACAGCGTCCCCGAACAGGCGCCAAAATGTGGCGACTAGGGGCTTTTCACTGTAACTTCATTGAAGCCTACTTGTGACAATAAGCGATTTTCATTTAATTTCATTTCATATCCCAGAGCCTAACCCAATGTCCCAGAGCCTAACTCAATATCCCAGAGCCTAACTGTATATCCCAGAACCTAACTCTATATCCCAGAGACAAACTCAATATCCCAAAGCCTAACTCAATATCCCAGAGCTTAACTCAATATCCCAGAGCCTAACTCAATATCCCAGAACCTAACTCAATAGTGCAGAGCCTAACTCAATATCCCAGAGCCTAACTCAATATCCCAGAGGCTAACTCAATAGTGCAGCGCCTAACTCAATAGTGCAGAGCCTAACTCAATATCCCAGAGCTTAACTCAATATCCCAGAGCCTAACTCAATAGTGCAGAGCCTAACTCAATATCCCAGAGCTTAGCTCAATATCCCAGAGCCTAACTCAATATCCCAGAGCCTAACTCAATATCCCAGAGCCAACCTATTTATATGCCAGAGCCTAACTCAATATCCCAGAGCCTAACACAATATCCCAGAGCCTAACTCAATGTCCCAGAGCCTAACTCAGTAGTGCAGAGCAAACTCAATATCCAAGAGCCTAATCAAAAACCCAGAGTTTAACTGTATATCCCAGAGCCTAACTCGTAACAGCGTCCCCGAACAGGCGCCAAAATGTGGCGACTAGGGGCTTTTCACTGTAACTTCATTGAAGCCTACTTGTGACAATAAGCGATTTTCATTTAATTTCATTTCATATCCCAGAGCCTAACCCAATGTCCCAGAGCCTAACTCAATATCCCAGAGCCTAACTGTATATCCCAGAACCTAACTCTATATCCCAGAGACAAACTCAATATCCCAAAGCCTAACTCAATATCCCAGAGCTGAACTCATTATCCCAGAGCCTCACTCAATATCCCAGAACCTAACTCAATAGTGCAGAGCCTAACTCAATATCCCAGAGCCTAACTCAATATCCCAGAGCCTAACTCAATAGTGCAGAGCCTAACTCACTAGTGCAGAGCCTAACTCAATATCCCAGAGCTTAACTCAATATCCCAGAGCCTAACTCAATAGTGCAGAGCCTAACTCAATATCCCAGAGCTTAGCTCAATATACCAGAGCCTAACTCAATATCCCAGAGCCTAACTCAATATCCCAGAGCCAACCTCAATATGCCAGAGCCAAACTCAATATCCTAGAGCCTAACTCAACAGTGCAGAGCCTAACTCAATATCCCAGAGCTTAACTCAATATCCCAGAGCCTAACTCAATATCCCAGAGCCGAACTCAATATCCCAGAGCCTAACTCAATAGTGCAGAGCCTAACTCAATATCCCAGAGCCTAACTCTATATCCCAGAGCCAAACTCAATATCCCAGAGGCCAACTCAATATCCCAGGGTCTAACTCAATATCCCAGAGCCTAACTGAATATCCCAGAGCCTAACTCAATACCCTAGAGACTAACTAACTATTCCAGAGCCAAACTCAATAGCCCAGAGCCAAACTGAATATCCCAGAGCCAACCTCAATATCCCAGAGCCAAACTCAATATTCCAGCCAAACTCAATATTCCAGAGCCTAACTCTATATGCCAGAGACTGACCCAATATTCCAGAGGCTAACTCAATATCCCAGGGTCTAACTCAATATCCCAGAGGCTAACTCAATATCCCAGAGCCTAACTCAATATTCCAGGGTCTAACTCAATATACCAGAGCTTAACTCAATATCCCAGAGCCTAACTCAATATCCCAGAATCTTACTCAACATTCCAGAGGCTAACTCAATATCACAGAATTTTACACAACATTCCAGAGCTTAACTCAATATCCCAGAACTTAACTCAATATCCCAGTGCCTAGCTCTATACCCCAGAGACTAACGACATATTCCAGAGCCGAAGGCAATATCCCAGAGCCAACCTCAAATCCCAGAGCCAAACTCAATGACCCAGAGGCTAACTCAATATCCCATGGTCTAACTCAATATCCCAGAGGCAAACTCAATATCCCAGAGCCTAACTCAACATTCCAGGGTCTAACTCAATGTACCAGAGCATAACTCAATATCCCAGAGCCTAACTCACTATCTCAGAGCCTAACTCAATATCCCAGAATCTTACTCAACATTCCAGAGGCTAACTCAATATCACAGAATTTTACACAACATTCCACAGCTTAACTCAATATCCCAGAACTTAACTCAATATCCTAGTGCCTAACTCAATACCCCAGAGACTAACTAAATATTCTAGAGCTGAAGGCAATATCCCAGAGCCAACCTCAATATCCCAGAGCCAAACTCAATATCTCGGAGCCTAACTCAAAATCCCAGGGTCTAGCCCGATATCCCAAAGCCTAACTCAATATCCCAGAGTCTAACTCAATATCCCAGAATCTAATTCAAGAAACCAGAGTCCAATTCAATATACCTTAGCCTACATCAATATCCCAGAGTTTAACTTGATATCCCAGAATCCAATTCAATATCCGTGAGCCTAAATCAAT